>NC_047042.1:39725076-40055209 GCF_011762595.2 Tursiops truncatus
AAAAAGTGAAATTAGAACACTCCATAACACCATACACAAAAATAAACTCAAAATGGATTAAAGACCTAAATGTAAGGCCAGACACTTTAAAACTCTTAGAAGAAAACATAGGCAGAACAGTCTATGAAATAAATCACAGCAAGATCCTTTTTGACCCACCTCCTAGAGAAATGGATATAAAAAGAAAAATAAACAAGTGGGACCTAATGAAACTTAAAAGCTTTTGCACAGCAAAGGAAACCATAAATAAGATGAAAAGAGAGCCCTCAGAAAGGGAGAAAATATGTGCAAACGAAGCAAATGAAAGGGATTAATCTCCAAAATTTACGAGCAGCTCATGCAGTTCAATATCAAGAAAACAACCCAATCCAAAAATGGGCAGAAGACCTAAACTGACATTTCTCCAAAGAAGATGTACAGATTGCCAACAAACACATGAAAGGATCTCAACATCACTAATCATTAGAGAAATGCAAATCAAAACTACAATGAGGTATCACCTCACACCCGTCAGAATGGGCATCATCAAAAAATCTACAAAACATAATTGCTGGAAAGGGTGTGGAGAAAAGGGAACCCTCTTGCACTGTTGGTGGGAATGTAAATTGATACAGCCATTATGGAGAGCAGTATGGAGGTTCCTTAAAAAACTAAAAATAGGGGGCTTCCCTGGTGGCGCAGTGGTTGAGAGTCCACCTGCCGATGCAGGGGACATGGGTTCGTGCCCTGGTCCGGGAAGATCCCACATGCTGCGGAGCAGCTGGGCCTGTGAGCCATGGCTGCGGAGCCTGTGCTCCGCAACGGGAGAGTCCACAACAGTGAGAGGCCCGTGTACCGAAAAAAAAATAAATAAATAAAAGCTAAAAATAGAACTACATTATGACCCAGGAATTCCACTCCTGGGCATATCCCCTGAGAAAACCATAATTCAAAAAGAGTCATGTACCACAATGTTCATTGCAGCTCTATTTACAATAGCCAGGACATGGAAGCAACCTAAGTGTCCATCAACAGATGAATGGATAAAGAAGATGTGGTACATATATACAATGGAATATTACTCAGCTATAAATAGAAACGAAACTGAGTTATTTGTAGTGAGGTGGATGGAACTAAAGACTGCCATACAGAGTGAAGTCAGAAAGAGAAAAACAAATACTGCATGCTAACACATATATTTGGAATCTAAAAAACAAACAAACAAAAATGGTTCTGAAGAACGTAGGAGCAGGCAGGATAGGAATAACGATGCAGACATAGAGAATGGACTTGAGGACATGGGGAGGGGGAAGGGTAGGTGAGATGAAGTGAGAGAGTGGCATGGAAATGTATACCCTACCGAATGTAAAATAGATAGCTAGTGGGAAGCAACTGCGTAGCACAGGGAGATCAGCTCAGTGTTTTGTGACCACCTAGAGGGGTGGGATAGGGAGGATGGGAGAGGGACGCAAGAGGGAGGAGATATGGGGATACATGTATATGTATAGCTGAATCAGTTTGTTACAAAGCAGAAAGTAACACACCACTGTAAAGCAATTATGCTCCAATAAAGATGTTAAAAATAAAAACCATAGATAGAGCTCAACGGGAATATAGTCAGTATAGTTTAGAAACCTGATCATTCACGTTGTGTTTAAAGAGGAGTGAGCCTCAAATAGGGTGAATGACTTGCCCAGTGTCTCACAGGTATTTTCTGGCAAAGCACAGCTCCTGTTTCACTGTCTTTTCCCCTGCATCATTCAGCCTTCTGTGGTTTTCCCAGGATTACAGAAATGAAGTCTGTGATTTCCTGCAGTTATTATTTATTCTAGTACTAAAACTTATTATTATCAGTTTCACAAGGAGCTACCTTCGTATTCAGCTTCTCATTTCAATCTAAAGTACTATTTAAGCTAACACCGATTTTCAGTGAGCTCATATTTGCAAAAGATTAGAAAAACGTCCTCACTGAGCCTACCAACAAAAATCACATCCTGAAGATAATACACATTTTCCAAATCAAAACACACGCTAAAATGTGTACTGCCCTAACAGATCAGGATGCATTATCATTCAAACAAAGTATCACATGCATGCCTTTCTACTACTGTGTATTACTTAAATGTGGCTTGAGTAAACAGCAGGTATTTAAAAAAAAAACTTATTTGTTTTACATAGTTATAACAATCACGGATATTTTGAGACAGTAGGTCAATTTGGAAAACAATGTCTACATGATAAAGTTAAAAGACATTTTATTAATGATATTGAACCAAAAAAAATCATCATAGATAAAATTTTAAAGACCTTTTAAAATATAAAATTGAGCTAACCTTTGATTTCACTGGCTTAGCAGAATTATTTTAGGAACAAAATACACTCCTTTTCCACAAAGTTTCATATAGGTACAAAGTACAAAGCATTACAGGTTCATTAAGAATTGGGATATTTTTAATGTTTTATTAGAACTAAGACTTATCTTGCTAATTATAGATCATCAGCTCAAATGACATCAAGGCATATGTTTTGAAAATAGTGTTTTCCCTATGTGCGTGGACATTTTACTCAAGTCTTCCATGAGGTCAATTTTGCAAAGTGATTTGCAGTCACAGGACCAACCTGCACTGCTCTGGGCGGGGGCAGGGGGTGGTGGGCGGCGGGAGCTGCCATGCATCACTCAGCACATTCGTGTTGCCTAATAACATGACCTGTCTAGCTAGGACCAAACCAGCATCTGGCCCTGCACCTGGCCATGAAAGCACAGAAGTCATCATCCAGAAGGTATGGTTCTGTATGCATTTTCTATCTTAGGATGGTTAGAGAGAATCATTTAAAAAGATGATCCTATTTTGGTTCTGTCACCTATAGCTGTATCACATTTCCTGATTTGAGGGCATAATCATTGAAAGATTACCCACTATCCCATAGGCCACAAAAAATTCTCTGTTTCCCCTAAAAATTAACCCGGATGCAGTTAGAGAAAGTGTTATTGAGATAATCGCTTTTTATTTTCGTAGAGTTAGGGTTGGGGACTTTGAAAAAATGCTGCATTTTGGTATAATTCAACTGATATATTCATATAGTTACAAATACATAGATATGTCTTAATTTTCTTCTGGAAAAATATTTGCCAGCCTATTTCACCTGAGAGCCAATATAGCAGAGTGGTTAAAAGCACTCCGGATGTTCAAGTACAGATGTGCAGGTTGTGTACTGCTTAACTTCTGAGAATGACACCACTGTGTGGCCCTGAGACTTCATTCTGGAGAACAGCTGGCGGGTCCAAAAGTCCTGCTATGATGCTTTCTATATTTTGGAAACTTTGACAGGGAAATTAATACCTTGGTGTTTTATTTCCCTCTAATATGAATAATACTAACTCCCTCATACGAGTGTTGGGAGGGTTGACTGAATTAATAAAAGTATAGTACTTAGAAGCATTCTTGGGATAAGTAAAAAACCTAAACGATTTTTATTCTGCAAGTAATCTTTTCAAAATTATGAAAGACATTGTTGATGTGCTAATTACAGTTCTCAACTGAATAATTCCCTTAGGCCTTATTCTATCATGGCAACTGATGTACACTATAGAATTTGGTTTACATAATTTACCGCCTGGATATCAAACCTTGTATATGAAGAATATAATAGAACCAGAGAAGTTTAGTGTATAGAATATGTCCAACTGATATGTAAATGCAAATGAGTATTTTAAATCTCATATGATGATGAATTTAAAGTACACTGTGTGGACAGCTTTTATTTATGGGGATTGAACAATCAAATAACTATTAGAATAAAAGGACACTCTTTTCACCCAGTGCTAAAATAGAACCTGGTGGTCCCACTGTAGGAGCAATGTGGAAAATCTTCTGGTATACTATGAAATTATAAGAGAAATGTGTTCTTGGTCAAAGTTACCAAAAAAAATATGGACCAAGGAATAAATGCTATGTGACTTTTAAAATAATTTATAAAGATCAATATTGGAAAAAACTGTGTAGGTAAGTGAGGGTCAAAATAGAGTATATGTTAAAGAGTTGATTTCCTAAACCATTACTAGATTATTTTTATAAGAATATCTCAAAAGTAGCTGTGGATTTAATTAGGAAGTAGATATCAAGGTAGCATTCGTATCTTTATTTACCAAACATTTATTGAGTGTCTTCTATGTTCTAGACCTGATTTCACCAAGAATTATAACATACTGCACCTTCTTTTTCTCAAGTAGATTATACTCCATAGGGGAGAAAAACGTGAAATTTTTTATAGTCTGAGATCAATGTTTTTAATGTGTGGGCAAAACAACATATGAGGACGACTTAAATAAGCCTAGAAGAATCAGAGACCGCTAGAGACTTTCGAGATAGTCTTTATTTTAGCAACAACCTAAAATACAGTTAGAGTGTATGCCTGAGCCATACTCAGAACAAGAGAACTCAAAGGCACAGCAGCAGCTCTAAAAACTATCTGAAGTTCAAGACAATTACTTCATCTACCAAGAAAGACTGATGACTTTTTCCACTACCCTTCACTGAGCATTACGCACATTCTCCAAAAGGGTGTGCATGTGGTCGTTAATTCTGTTTGATTTGCATAAAATTTGCTTCAAGATTGTGCTAGGTATAAGTCTATTAGAGACGAAAATTCCCAGACTAACAGAGCTCTATGTGCTTCCCTGCTAAGGATACCTGGGACAAGCACTCAAGGAGAGAATCAAGCACCTATTTTTCAGCACCGTCTGCCAAACAACACAAACATTATGTTCTTCTATACAAATTATTCATTAGGACACTTGGAGAAAAATTGAAAGATGTATCCACTGATTTCTGTTTTTGTTAGTAGGAGAATACTTGGAACTTGTGCTTCTTAGAATTAGTCACCTGTAATGAATTACTGAATACACTAGCAGATAAAAGGAGAATTAGGAGACGGGGAATCAAGTTATGGCCCTATTTAGCATCTGGTGACTGAATAAAAGGAAATATTTTGAAAAGAATTTCTAAGAGGAAAAACGATTTTTATTCTTCACAAGATGACTGCTAGGATGCTACTAAATTGCATAGAAGAAATAAATAACATCTAAAATCCTCAAATCTTCCCTCTTCCATACAATGTTCTTATATCATATGATAATAATAATAATTATCTCACTGTCTATAATGTGACTGAACATTCTCAACCAGCTTATAGTGTTTTCTCGTCACGTACACAAACATTTACATACTGACCTAAATCCTCTCTCATGCTGCTCAGAAGGTAAAAAAGAAAAAGCTTTCTTTTTTTTTTTTCTTTTTGTCCCTCACCTCATTTTCCCAGATGGTATTAAAATTGAGTTCAAGCCAGCCAGTACCTGTGTGGATAGTGGGGGATTTTTTGCACAATTTATTTTTGAATTTTCTCATAAAACGTTCACTAATTACAGAAGCAGCATTTGGACATACAAAGAAAAATATAAAAATTCAAATGATGAAATAACTTAAAAAATTATCCACACTTTGTTTTTTCTGCCTGAACTTTCTTTGGAAGAGCACTGGAAATAACAAATTATTAAATTAATTTATTGAGAGAGGATTACACTCTCTTATTGCTTCATTATTATGTAACTGGAAAACAAATCAAGCAGTAAGAAGGAGTTTTGGAATCTAAAATAATAGCAGTGATTTTGATTTTTTACTAGATCTACGTCTAATGTACTGCATGTTCCTTGTCAGCAAAGAGAATTCTCTATTTGGTAATTAGTCAACACTCAGGAAGAATATTTTGAATGAATTGAAAAGAATGAATGAGTTTATTCAGTACTACATAAACCATGAGGGTTATCAGGGACCTTCTCATTCCCTTGTACCAGATATTGAAATCAGTATCCAAAGGATCTCTATGGAAGAGGAGGATGCAGTAACAACTTTGCTATCATTTTTTGATGAAAATCAATAGCAGGAAATCAGGTGACCTTCCTTCTATAACCAAGGATTTGTTAGAAAAGGTGACTTTCCTTTCTATGGAAGGAAAGTAAAAATATTAAGGAAGAGAAAAAGAAAAGAATGAAGGAAGGGAGGGAGGGAGGGAAGAGCTGTAAGACACTTCCATGAACGAGTTCTTTTTTAATAATTTTATTTATTTATTTTTGGCTGTGTTGGGTCTTCATTGCTGTGCACGGGCTTTCTCTAGTTATGTCGAGGAGGGGTTGCTCTTTGTTGCAGTGCACGGGCTTCTCATTGCACTGGCTTCTTTTGTTGCAGACCACGGGCTCTAGGCCTGTGGGCTTCAGTAGTTGTGACTCACAGGCTCTGGAGTGCAGGTGCAGTAGTTGTGGCACAGGGGCTTAGTTGCTCCGTGGCATGTGGGATCTTCCCAGACCAGGGCTTGAACCCATGTCTCCTGCACTGGCAGGTGTATTCTTAACTACTGCACCACCAGGGAAGCCCAATAATGAGTTCTATAATGAAAAGGTTTTTGAAAACAGTTAAAAACAAAACTAATTCCAAAAACTGATATAAATATGGTAACTTGAGAGAAAGCTCATATTTAGCCTATTCTTTAAAAAGTTAATAAGGAAATAATACATGATGACAACAACGACCTCTCTGAAGTATGAAGAAAATGAATGGGAGGTACAGAAAAAAATATAATTAATCATATTTTATATGGGAAAGCTAAATCAATTAATCAGACTTTCATCTTGTAGTGTTGGAATTACCTTGTCTTAGAATGTTGAGGAGGTTTTCACCCTATACCTTATAATTTTGACTGTGACTCAAAGCACAGGGCAATTAGATGCCAAGAAGCCAACATTCCAAACTGAACTGCCAAAATTGGGGGCAGACCACTCAAAACTGGCTCAAATGCCACTAGCTGCCACTTAGCCTTTTCTCTATTCCCAAAGGAAGCTGGTGAGAAAGGGTTGGAGAGGAACAAAGGTAGAAATCAAAGGTCCCCAACTGATAGAAAGTGTAGTAGGATCACATTGAGATTCTTCCACAGGTGCCCAAGTTAAAGGGGTGTGATGGAGTTCCAAGAAAACCACCCATATAATTGCAGGGTGTACAAAATGGAAAGCAATTGATTGGAAAGCTGATTGGACACCAGACTTGCGTAACCATCTTCTACATCTCAGCATGGGAAATAGGCATTGAAGTCAGATGACAGGAGTCAAGCAAGGAACAGAATTCACCAGAATGTTAACAGTGCCTGTTTCCTCAGTAGCCATGTATTGGAAGATTTTTAAAATATGTATTTTTCTCTATTTAAAATGAGAATACATGCTGGGCATACAGAGAACTACCTCAACATAATAAAGACCGTATATAACAAACCCACAGCTCACATCATAACAGTGAAAAGCTGAAATCATTTCCTTTAAAATCAGGAACATGGCAAGGATGTCCACTGTCACTGCTTTCATTCAACATAGTTTTAGGAGTCCTAGAAATGGCAATCATAAAAGAAAAAGATGAATTGGGAGATTTTGATTGACATATATACACTAATATGTATAAAATAGATAACTAATAAGAACCTGCTGTATAAAAAATAAAATTTAATTTAAAAAAAAGAAATAAAAGGAATCCAAATTGGAAAAGAAGTAAAACTGTCCCTGTTTCCTGATCACATGATTCTATACACAGAAAATCCTTAAGACACTACCAGAAAACTACTAGAGCTTATCAATGAATTTGATAAAGTTGCAGGATACAAAATTAATACACAGAAATCAGTTGCATTCCTATACACTAACAACAAAAGATCAGAAAGAGAAATTAAGGAACTCCTATTTACCATCTCATCAAAAAGAATAATATACCTAGGAATAAATCTACCTAAGGACGCAAAAGACCAGTACTTCAAAAACTACAAGATGCTGATAAAAGAAACAAAGACGACACAAATAGATGGAAAGATACCATGTTCTTGGATTGGAAGAATCAATATTGTGTAAATGACTATACTACCCAAGGCAATCTACAGATTCAATGCAATCCCTATCAAATTACCAATGCCATTTTTCACAGAACTAGAACAAAAATTTTAAAATTCGTATGGAACACAAAAGACTCTGAATAGCTAAAGCAATCTTGAGAAAGAAAAACGGAGCTGGAGGAATCAGGCTCCCTGACTTCAGACTATACTACCAAGCTACAATCATCAAAACAGTATGGTACTGGCACAAAAACAGACATATAGATCAATGGAAAAGGATAGAAAGCCCAGAAATAAACCCATGCACTTATGATCAATTAATCTACGACAAAAGAGGTAAGAACATACAATGAAGAAAAGACAGTCTCTTCAATAAGTGGTGCTGGGAAAACTGACAGCTACATGTAAAAGAATGAAATCAGAGCATTCTCTAACATCATATATAAAAAGAAAGAAAGAAAGAAAGAAGTCGAAATGGATTAAAAACCTAAATGTAAGACTGGATACTCTAAAGCTCCTAGAAGAAAACATAGGCAGAACACTACTGACATAAATAGAAGCAATATCTTTTTCGATCCATCTCCTAAAGTGATGAAAATAAAAACAATAATAAATAAATGATACCTAATTAAACTTAAAAGCTTCTGCACAGCAAAGGAAACCATAAACACAATGAAAAGCCAACCCACAGAATGGAAGAAAGTATTTCCAAACAATGCGACTGACAAGGGATTAATTTCCAAAATATGCAAACAGCTCATACAGCTCAATACCAAAAAGATAAACAATCCAATCAAAAATGGGCAGAAAATCTAAATAGTGATTTATCCAAAGAAAACATACATATGGTCAAAATGCACTTGAAAAGATGCTCAACGTACTAATTATTACAGAAATGCAAATCAAAACTACAATAAGGTATCACCCGTCAGCATGGCCACCATCAAAAAGTCTACAAATAATAAATCCTGAAAAGGGTGTGGAGAAAAAGGAACTCTCCTACACTGTTGGTAGGAATGTAAATTGGTACAGCCGCTATGGAGAGCAGTATGGAGATTCCTTTAAAAACTAAAAATAGAGTTACCATATAATCCTGCAATCCTTCCCCTCTCCCCAACACACAATTTCCTCCATTATCAAACTTCACCACTAGGGTGGTAATAACATTTGTTATCATCCATGAACCTACACTGAGACGTCACTGTCATCCAAAGTCCATAGTTTACATTAGGGCTCACTCCTGGCGTTGTTATATATTTGTTAAAACCCATAAAATGTACATCTATCCATCATTAAGTATCACAGAGAATTATTTCACTGACCTAAAAATTCTGTGCTCTACCTATTTATCCCTTCCTCCCCACTAACACCTGGCAAACAATGACTTTTCTTTTTCCTTTTTTTTTTTTATTTTACTGTCTCCATAGTTCTGCCTTTTCCAGAATGTCATATAATTAGAATCCCACAGTATGTAGGATTCCCAGATTAGATTCTCTCACTTAGAAATATGCACTTAAGGTTCTTCCAGGTTTTTTCATGGCATAACGGCTCATTTCTTCTTAGTGCTGAATAGTATTCATTTTCTGGATATATCACAGTTTATTTATGAATTAATCCACTGAAGGACATATTGGTTGTCCAAGTTTTGACAATTATGAATAAAGCTGCTTTAAACATCTGTCTGCAGGTTCTTGTATGGACATACTTTTTACCTCTTTTGGGTAAATATCAAGGAACTTGCTGGATCATATGGTAAGAGTATGTTTAGTTTTGTAAGAAAATGCTGACCTGCCTTCTAAAGTAGATGTATCAGTGTGCATTTTCAGCAGCAACGAATGAGAGTTTCTAATATTCCACATCCTTGCCACTATTTTGGTGCTGTCAGTGTTCTGGATTTTGACCATACAAAGAGGTGTGTAGTATGCTACTGTTGTTTTAATTTGTTGTTTGAATCTAATAACATATGATATGAAGCACATTTTCATGTGCCTATGTGTCTTCTATTGATCTACCTTAGTGATAGGCCCATTCAGGTCTTTTGTCCATTTTATAATTGGTTTGTTCAATTTCTTATTGTTGAGTTTTAAGAGTTTTTTTGTGTATTTTGGATAAGGGTACTTTATCAGATATATTCTTCACAAGTATTTTTCCTCTGTCTGTGGCTTGTCTTCTCATTCTCTTGACAGTGTCTTTCTCAGAGCAGAAATTTGTAATATTAAGAAGTCCAGCTTATCAATTCTTTCTTTCATGGATCATGCCTTTGGTACTATATCTAAAAATCATTGCAGTACCTAAGGTATCTAAATTTCTCCTATGTTATCTTCTGTAAGTTTTATAGTTTTGCATTTTAGCTTTATGTCTATGTTGCACTTTGAGCTCATTTTTGTGATGTGTATAGGTCTGTGTCCAAGATTAATTTTTTTTGGTGTAGATGTCCAGTTGTTCCAGACCATTTGTTGAAAAGACAATATTATCTCTATTATATTCCCTTTGTTTCTTCGTCAAAGATTACTTGACTATACTTATGAGGGTCTATTTCTGAGCTCTCTTTTCTATTCTGTCGATCGATGTGCCTATTCGCTCATCGTTACCACACTGTCTTGATTACTGTACCCTTATTACTAAATCTTGAAATCGGGTAGTGTTAGTCCTCTGACTTTGTTCTCTTTCAATACTGAATTGGCCATTTTGGGTCTTTTGCTTTTCCATACAAACTTCAGAATCAGTCTTTAAATATCCACGAAACAACTTGTTAGAATTTTTACTGAAATTGCATTAATAATGTATTAATTTTTAATAAAATATTTTAACCTGCCAATTGGAAAATTGCTGACTTGAGTACTATTCAAAATAAGAGGAAATGTCCATGTTCACTTTTAATAAAACTGTTTGTGTAATACTTAATTTTGTAGTATGAAAACATTGTGCATTCACCAGTACTATATAATAACTTAAAATCAAGGCCTGTGAGAAAGGCAATGTAAACTTTTGTAGATTCTTTTCATTAGTATATTAATCAAAGTTTGAGAGACAGTCTGGTGAATACCTACACTTCCATTAATTGATTACATATATAATGTATACTTAAGATGCTCAATTCCTTTTTACAAAGTAATTGGACAACATATTTAAAACCAAACAATTGTATTACTTGGATTTTTTTTTAGTATAAAGTAAGTATATAAGAATGAATAATTTCTGTTTAAGTAAGTATTGAGAAAGACTTACTGGTCTCTGTTCTGTATATGCTACATACTTTTTTATTTTCCTGAATGGATAGATAATACAAATAACTAATTCAGTTTAACAAATACTGACTTAGCACCTACCACATGTAGCATCCTGTACTGTATACGGTGTAATGAACTCTTTCTACCCTCAGGGTACGTCCATATCTATAATAACATTTTACATTACATACAACAAGATTCTTATTTCAGTTTTTACTCAGATAGTATTTGAATTAGATGATGCCCTTAAAGGCTAGTAAAACATAGGCAAAAAATATAAGTAGCTGGTTTGGAAATGTCTGTATACTATGACAGACACTTTGTATGTGGCATCTCAGTTAACCTCAATAACTCTGCAAATTAAGCATTATTATGTTCATTCCATGCCAGGGACATTTACTCAAATGAATTAAATAATTTCCCCAAATCACACTTTTCATTAGGATTCAACAGTCTCTTTTTCTAGGCCTCCTTCTACCCTGCCTCCCCAGCTTTAAAGGAAAACAAGGTCATTTAGATAAACCAGGTGGCTTTTTCTTTCTCCTCTCACCATTACTAGATTGTCTTCAGTGTGTTTGATTTCTCAGAACCCATGAAAACCTCTCACAGGAGGAATAACAGTAGATGAATTTTATAATCATAAAAAAGCTTCTCATATGAGGAAAATTGGGAGTGATAGCAGTGAGAACTGTCAATAGTGAAAGAGAAAAAAGAGGCAATGGACATCATGAAAGAATGTTTGCATTGGTGTGATAAATAAAAGTCCAAAGAGGGATGAGTGAAAACATGACAGTAGGAAAAAGTAATCATGAATTGATATAGGAGAACAATGATGATTTAATCACGACTTCCTTCTAAGGCTAACCATGCATAATTACCCTGATCATAGGCCTGTTAGTTTTTTGTGAGTAGAAAACAAAACCAAACCCAGTTTTTGCACATTTTGATAGCACTGGATGACACAGGCATACATCTGGCTCACTCTTCATAGACAACATTAGGATTCCTCAGTGAATGGATATCCTTTAAGAACAAACTAAAAGGATTACTGTGTCATGACTAGACCTTCTTTCGCCCTCCATTCAGTTCAACTATGACCACATATGCTAATGGGTAGTTGATAATAGCCATCTGGGCAATAAACTCTCAATTGTGACCTTTAATTGTGTCACAGAAGCCAAAATGAGAAAGCAAGCTACTTTTTTCCTCAGCCAATTAATTTTATTACTCATTTCATGTATTTAATTATTCACAGCTTTATAAAAAGATAGAAGTTTCAAAATGGAATGGACTTTGTAGTTAGTGTACTCAAGCTTCCTTTTCTTAAATGTACAAAACATTTTAAATGTGAGTTGATGCCCAGTGTAGACATGGGAAAATCAGGGCGATATTGTTGGGCGACTGCTCTAATTAAATGCTGAGAGCTTTGATGAGGTACCATCTGTAGGCTCTGCCTTCGCTTCTGCTGGTCCCCGAAGGAAGGTGACCTGTTTGACACTGAAAGTGCTTCCATCTGCAGCGAGAATGGTGCTGTTTACCAGCAGACCTGGCAGTTAACTGTGCCTCACAGACAAATTTAAAGGGGACTTTCTTTATTCAGAGATTTAACTCAAATTCTGCATATCAAAGGGGAAAAAACTGGGAAGTGCTCACAATGAGCTTACAGACAAATATACATGTCTTATAAACATATATTTATACATTTGTGAGCGTGTGGGGGGGAGAGAGATAAAATGAGTATGTATGCAGATTAATAAAATACATTTCTTCTTAATTCTAAAGTAACAAAGAATCAAATCTCTAGCCAGAGGAAGCCCTAAGTTTTGTCCTTTACCTGCACAAGGTGGAAAGACTATGTTGAAAGACTCTGAGCTGGAATGATGCAACCAAATCTTCACCCAGGCTTGATGGTTCATATAGCAAGTGAAGACTCTTTGGTAAATAATTATTTAGTATGTATAGACAATGGGCTAGGGCAAGGGGAGCTGCAAGAAACAGCCTTTCTTTTTGGACAGATTATGATAATGATTATGATAGAGTGATGATGATGATGTACATGAGCCATATTTTCTTAATATTTTTTTCTGGAACAAAATGTAGAATACATAAATACAGAATAAAATACATTGAGAGTCTAGACAATACTTTGACCATCTGGATACATTTGTATAAATCCATCCCCACTAGATGATAAACTGTATTATTAAAGGACGATTACTCTTTTGTTTTCTTTGATATGTACTTTGTATTTCCATGGTGTTTTGAAGAAAGTAAATGCCCCATCCAAGCAGAATTAAATTTATATATGTAATAAATATGAGTCTATATATTTTTCAGGATATGCAGATAATCTTTTAAATAAAACATATTCTTTGAAACATACTTCTAATATTCAGGCTCATTTAAGATTTTCTGTAACATTAAAATTAATTTAATTTTTACCTGTGTATTGAGTTACTCCTACCTTTCAAAAATAGACTGTACAAAAAATAAATTCTAGGGTTTAGAATGAAAGAAAAGGTGAGAAAGAAGAGAAAGATCAGAAAGAAGTGGAGAATGCATGAAGAAGAAAGTAAGTGAAGATGAAATAGAACAGAGTAAAATAATAACTGATTAGTAAAGAAGGGGGTGGGGGAGGGAAAGGATAGAGGGACAAAGAAAAGAGGAGGAAGAGAGAAAGAGGAGGTTTGGGGGAGTTGGTGAAAGAGAAGGAACAAGTACGCAAAGAAAAAACAGGAGAAAAAAGAAGAGAAAGATAAAAAAAAGGGAAGAAAACTACATAAAATGATGCCATACAAGCATATAACTCGAATAAATAGAAGGCCTAAAAAGCCCTAACAGTCTGCATGAGCAGATACCTTTACGTATTACATTAGGAAATATAACTAATTCCTGAATCAGTTTGAGAAATTTAGATTTGACATTATAAGTGAATCAGCATTATATTATCTAACACTATTCTTACAGCACACACAACTTGTAAAAAGGATGGCAAATACTTTTCAGTTTGATTTTTATGCTAAAATAGTTTCTTCATCTGCATGTAACACTGGGTCACTAAGGAAAATTACATGTTAAATTTTGAAACCAGATAAACTACTATTATTAAAGGTTATAATAGTAGTTTATTTTTTCTCTTATGATAAAAATAGAATTTAAGGTAGATTATATTTTGTTCTAGCCAAAACAAATAGAATGGATCCATTTAATTCTCCAAATATAAAGGAAGAACCCACCCCCACCTCCTCTTCAGTAGAATACAGAAAAACCTATCTGAATTGTCAAGGACCTGACGTAACAGTGGAGTAGCTTGCTTGGAGGAGAGAGACTGAGACATGGGCCTTCAAAGTTCAAAGCTATGAACATATTTCTGATGAACAGAGGTCACCACAATCAAGAACTGATTAGACTGAAAAACATCTGGAATGGAAGTGCCCTTAAAAGATAAGGGAGGAGAATGTTTGTCCCTATTATCCAGGGACCGAGTTCAGGGTCTTGCCCTTCAGAGAGCAGTGCAGTTTTCCCTGGAGCTATGAAAACAACAGAAACCCTTCTCATGGGCATCCTGACCTTGAAGAAAAAAGCCACCTTAAGGTGAATTGAAGTAGCTGACCCCAAGAATTAGTAGTGGTGGCAGTACAACTGTGAGATGCCTCTCATCATCATGACCATGGCACCAATACCAGTCCTCCTGATGCAACACACATCAGAGACCCATGAAGAAGGCCAGCACAGCACAGAGAACTGAAATGCATTTCTAAGACCTTTCCAGAGTCCCTTCCTCCAATAAAGGACCATAGGGCATCCGGGGGGAAGGGTGGGGGGAAGGGATAGTTTGGGAGTTTGGGGTTGACATGTACACGCTGCTATATTTTAAATGAATAACCAACAAGGACCTACTGTATAGCACAGGGAACTCTGCTTAACATTATGTAACAACCTAAATGGGAAAAGAACTTGAAAAATAATTTTAAAAATAAAAAAGAATTAAAAATAAATAAATAAAATAAAGGACTGTGCAGTTTATAGTCACTCACTAAATGCTGCCAATCAAAGTCACCCCCACAGATACTGCCAAAACCACATGACCTTCAGCTTACATGGCATCAAGCCTGATAACATATGCTGGGAGAGATGGCAAAGAGGCAAATGAGAAGACAAATAAATATTTTAGGAAGCAAACTAGTTTGGAGGCCACAGAGCAGATTACAGATAGCTTGGGAAATGGGTATGGGAGGGGAATGAAGGAATCCAGGGTTGTGTAGAGCTGAGAACTGTAGAACAATATAGGGGTGAGAATTTAGAAGATGGTAGATGATTGGAGAGGTCTATATACAGGCCTTTGCAATTGTCCCAGCATTAATTACCAGGCAAGTAGAATGCTTAGAAAAGCTATCCTGGATTCAGCCTGGACTTTAGCAGTTCATATATATCACTTAACATTTCAAATTTAGGAATTATTATTTTAATCATACATCAATGAAACCTGGCAGTATATTACATCTTTATGAAATGTATAAAAAAAAGTCATCCTTGGTGTTAAATAATGAAGGGTTTTTTTTGCCTTAAAGTCTTGTTTGGATTTAATTAATTTTAGAATTTCATAATTATTAGTATTTAATTTCAAACTCTTTGTATCATATGTATATTTTTTAAACAGCATGTGGCTAAATTTTTAAATTTAAAAGTTTTTATTCAATGTGATCTAGCTCTGTCATTTCTATACCCACAATAACCGCTTAGAAGATGAATTCAAAGAAAATCTCTTCTACTATGGAAACTAAAAGAATAGAATAATCTTAATCACACTTAACCAAGAAACATGCAATATCTCTATGAAGAAACACTAAAATGCTATTAGAGGACATAAAAAGAACCTAACATGAACCAGGTTTCTGTATATAAAACATGAATTGTCTCAAATTATCCTCCAAATTTATACAATCAAAATAAAGATATAAAAATTATATTTTGGGAGAAACTAAGTGATTTTAAATTCTATGAGAAAAAATATTAAAATGCAAGAAAATATAAAACTTTTGAAAAAAGTACTTTATACATGAAAGTATAAAGTACAGACTCAGCATGGTGCTGGTGCATAAAAGACAGCCTGCAGAGTCCAGAAGCAGATCCCAATACATACAGGAATTTACTAATTGATAAATATTGTATATCAACTCAATGGGGGGAAATATTATTTAATAACTGATAATGGAACATTAGGTAGCCGTGTTGGAGAACAATTAATTTAGATCCCTACCTCACATCTTACTACATGGAGTCTTTCCTCACTTCAATATTGAACCACTTCCTGTGTCAAAAAGTTGATATTCTACTTCAAGTATCAGAGATGATATCACAGTAGAGATCCAGGGAATTTACTGGCAAATGTGCCATTACCTCACCCTCGCCCCCACCTTCTCCAAACATAGCTGTTTATAATGAGGTGTGTCATCCACGTATTTTCCTTCTGGACTTTTGACACCTTGTTTTATATACCTGCCCCTTGTTTCAGAAAAATTCTCTATAGATCAAGGCGTTTGTGCATGTTTCTTGTTCAAGGATATTGTCTAATTATCTGGCAAACTTCTAGATTCTATCACTTCAATAATGCCCCAATTATATGACAATCATTTAAATGAAACTAAACACATCAAAATTAGAGGCAGTATGTGACTGCAAGGCAAATTAATCTTTTTAAAGACACTGCTTAAGGGAAAACACAAAAAAGAGAGTAATATAGTAAATTTCAGATATCTACTCTTATTCTTTGCCCCTGCGGGTGAATGCCTGTTATAATTCAACAAATTATAGTTTAGCATTTTATAGCCTGTACTACATAATGAATTAGAGATGGATTCAGAATGTATAGAAGTATATTTTAAATTCTGTCAGAGAAATAAAGGAAATGAAAGTGTATTTAGTTCAACATATCTAACTGGATAAAGGCCTGCTAAACAATAGAACTTAATCTCAGTTAATCTGTACCTCAATTCCCCTTTCAATGTAATCTGGAAAGAGAATTCTATTAGTATGTTAGTGAATGGTGGAAAGAGATCCACCTACTCCGATTATTGGCAAATATACTTAACGGTTCAAAGATGAGTAATACAAAAATCACAACTGTTTCTATTAAATATATCTGTAACAGAGAAGAAGTGAAATATTGACTGAATTAAGAAAATCTCTATTTTAGAAAACAACTTCTAAAAATTCTTAATATAAGAGGCATAAAACCCCCACATAAAACAAAATACACTGGCAATGATAAATAAAGAACAGAAATTCATAAGGCTAAATAATTATGGTATTTAAGTTCTAATGTGTAAGTAATTTAAAGTGGTTAAAATTATATATATTATTTATAAGTTTGGATAAAGGACAAAATGTTTGTTATATGTGAACTGCCAAAGAGGATTCAACATTTCATACTTATTATGATCTTCACTATGAAAAATATATTTTTTCTTTGTGAGAGAAATCACCAAAATATTAAAAGTAGTTATAAATGAATAATTATTATAAGAGTTATTCAAACGTTTTTCTAAGTATCTTCCTATCTTTTAAAAGTGACAGCATATGTTACTTTTTTACTGGGGGTTGATATGGTATTTTAGTTTTTAGTTTTTTTTAACAATAGGCTTTATTCAGATTTCAACGGTTTTTCCAATAATGTCCTTTTTCTGTTTCAGGATCCAATCTAAGATACACCATCACCATTTGGTCCCCATGTCTCCTTCTCTCCATGCTGTGACAGTTCTTCTTTGTTTCTAATGGCTTTAATATTTTGGATGAAAAGTGGTCAAGTATTGTATAGAGCAGGGATCCCCAATCCCGGGATCTAATGTCTGATGATCTGAGGTGGAGCTGATGTAATGATAATAGAAATAAAGTACACAGTGAATATAATGTGCTTGAATCATCCCAAAACCATTCCCCCACGGCCCGGTCCTCGGAAAAATTGTATTCCACGAAAACGGTCCCTGGTGCCAAAAAGGTTGGGGACTGCTGGTGTAGAGTATCTATCAACTTGGGTTTGTCACATGTTTTCTCCTGGTTAGACTGGGCTTATATGTATTTCAGGGAAGAACACCCCAGAGGTGAAGTGCTCTCACTGTATCATATCAGGGAGTATGTGATACTGACATGAATTATTACTGGTGATGTTAATCTTCACCACTTGGGTAAGTGGTATATAACAGGTTCCTTCACAGTAAAGTTATTCTTTTCCCCTTTCCATCTTCTATTTGTTAGGACAGAATCGCTAAGTGCTGCCCACACTCAAGGGGAGGTGAGTTAAACTCCACCTCCTTAGGGAGGAGTATCAAGCATTTGTGGATATTTGTTAAAACCACTGCATTGATAAATAAACATTTCAAAGGAAATAATTTGAACCTAGGAAAATGTCCTGCTTTTTCTTAAAAAATAAGAGTTTCTTTTACAGTTAGAAAAAGAAGAAAAAACATGCCTTAAACATAAATCACTGGATATTGTTCAACATACAGTTCCAGAGGCTGCCCACACCTTCCTTCCTTACGTCTTCCCAAAAGGCACCCTAAAACATCTAGGTATGCAGCTTTTATTATTTAAATGTTTGATGTTTCTCTTCATATTTTCCAGGATGCCTGCAGTGTTCTCATATGAAAATAGAAAGGATAGAAACTATACTCTGTTCTCATTCCTGATCTTCTCCTGCAGGCAAACAACCTGTTAATATTTTGTAGTCAGATTTCCATATGTAGAGTGCCAAAGAAGTAATTTAGATTTCTATTTCCCCACACCATCTGGAGAGTGTTATACAACATACATGCAAGCTTGTAAGCAGTGCACACATATACACCCCATATTACCTGCAGCCCTGTTCTACCCAACCCCCAACCCACTCCCTTTTTCCATATCCCACACATCTATCGCCTACTCAATTCCAGCTTCTATAGCAAACATACTATAAACTCAGTGGTTTAAACAACAAGCATTTAGTTCTTAGTTCTGGAGGCTGGAAAGTCCAAAATCAAGTCACCAACCCATTCAGTGGTTCCTAGGCAGCTGTCTCCTCTGTATCCTCCCCTTGCAGAATGGGAAATGGAGCTCTCTGTGGTATCTTTATAAGGGTTCTGCCCTCATGACCTACTCACCTCCCAAAGGCTTCACCTCTAAATACCAGCACACTGGGGATTAGGGTTCAACAAATTAGTTTTCTTCAGGGGAGTCACAAACATTCAGTCTATAGCACTCTGAATGAAAGTTTTCTTAGAGGGATTAGGCAATCTCTAATTTTTTAGAAGTCCCCAATATATCTTTGATTATTTGCAAGAGTTGGGGAATAGTTGACCTAGATAGTGTGGCAATTTACCACACACATGGATGTATGAAAGTTAAGAGTTAATGCAGAAAGACTTCTTAAAATGATATGGCATGACCAAATTTTAACTTGGAATTTTCACATTGAATTAGTGTAAGATTCAGGAGAATAAATCCTTTCAATCATATGTAATTATTTCTAGCACAGAAACAAGAAGTACTATAGTTGTATTATTATTCTTGACTTTGGTATATATGGTCTATAAGTAACAGAGGTTTTCTTAAACTTAGAAGATATAGTTTTGTGTTATATTACTCTCAGATTTTCAGTAGACCAGAGAAAAGTCATAAAAGAATTGATATCACTGTTTAAACATCAACCTAAGGTTATTTAAATGGGATTCCCAGGGCCTGGCAGATTTTCAAAAAATGTTCATGTTGGCAGTTGCACATACAAGCCCCCCCACCATCATGCCGCTACCACTTTACCACCACAAAGCCTCTCAGCGTGGCAGACATGATATTTTAGCAGTCCACAGGGGATGGAACAGAATCCCACTTCACAGATTACTTTTGCTTTTGGCAAGATGTCATTTCACCAACCAGAAATGAAAAACGTGGTTCCCAGACAACAGCACAGTAGTTACTCAAAAGAATATTTGCATAATTTTATTTTTTAATTTGTATAAGAAATGAAATGCAGGCCAGCATGCAATTCTCAAAAGACCCCTAATCAGTTCCTTCTTCAGTAACTCTTTTGCCAAGAACATCCTATGTGTCCATAGCAATCTTAATTGTTTGCCGGCACAGTGTTATTTATGAGCTCCACTCCATGAGGAAGTTATGCAGACATTTTAATAGTCATCATTTGGTGACTGGATGTAAAAGAGCATGTCCAATAGAGTAATCCAGTATTAATATTTGGCTGAATTGTTTAAAATGTTAGAATCCACAAAAGAAAGCCAAGTTATTCTGCTTTTGGAATGAGTTAGTAAAGATGTGCTCAGCAATCACTAACTTTATACTGTTCGACATTAACAGAATGATAATTGAAACTAACTCAATGTTCGTGGAACAATTCCGTTTGTGATTTTTAAAAGTGAATAAAAGTAAAAGTAATATAACAATGATCATATTGGAAATGCTCCCTTGCCAGGATAACTGTTAAAATTTTATTAAGCATAACAAGGAAGAAAATATTCAATATTAGATTCACCCAAACAATGTCACCTAAATGGGACAGAAAGTGGACCTGTCTAGTCAGAAAAGAGTAGAAAAATTTTCTGTAATAAAGTATTATTCCAGCACCACATTACTAGGCAGACACCATACTTAAGCAGTACTCTGGAGGAAAAAAAAGGAAAAAAGAAACTGCTTTGTCACATTTGCTGATTTGTAAATACTGTCACTGTGGCTGATTCTGAGCTACCAATGTGACATCATTAAACATGTTGTTGGAGAAAAAGATGCACAGAGTCAGATCTTCTGAGCTCCAAAACACCTTCCCAAGACTGACATTTGAACCCCACTCTATCCCAAAGACTCAGTGGTTTCTTAACCTCTTAAATTGCATCTGAAGGGAATTCATGTCCTAGAAAGGCTCTTAATGCTGCTTAAAATATACCTTTTTTTTTCCAATATTCTAACATAAATGTCATAGACATGCTTTCACCATTAATATAATTTTACTCTAAAGATTTTGTGAGGTATAAACAAAACTGATAACCCTGTAGCCAGACTCACCAAGAAAAAAAGAGAAAAAGAAAAGAAAAAAAGAGAGGACTGAAATCAATAAAGTTAGAAATGGAAATGGGTAAATTACAACTGACAGCACAGAAATACAAAGGATCATCAGAGACTACTACAAAAAAATTATATGCCAATAAAATGGACAACCTAGAAGAAATGGACAAATTCTTACAAAAATACATTTCAATACTGCACCAGGAAAAATCAGAAAATATGAACAGACTAATCACAAGTACTGAAGTTGAAACTGTGATTAAAAAACTTCCAACAAACAGAAGTCCAGGACCAGATGGCTTCACAAGTGAATTCTATCAAACATTTTAGAGAAGAGTTAACACCCATCCTTCTGAAAATCTTCTAAAAAAACTGCAGAAGAAGGAACACTCCCAAGTTTGTTCTATGAGGCCACCATCACCCTGATACCAAAACCAGACAAAGATACTACAAAAAGAGAAAATTAAAGACCGACATCACTGATGAATATAGATGCAAAACTCCTCAACAAAATACTAGCAAACAGAAGCCAACAACACATTAAAAGGATCATACACCATGATCAAGTGGGATTTATCCCAGGGATGCAAGGATTCTTCAATATACGCAAATCAATCAATGTGATACACCATATTAACAAACTGAAGAATAAAAACCATATGATCACCTCAAGAGATGCAGAAAAAGCTTCTGATAAAATTCAACATCCATTTACGATAAAAAAAACTCTCCAGAAAGTGGGCATAGAGGGAACCTACCTCAACATAATAAAGGCCATATATGACAAACTCACAGCTAACATCATTCTCAACAGTGAAAAGATGAAAGCATTCCCTCTGAGATCAGGAACAAGACAAGGATATCCTTTGTTGCCATTTTTATTCAACATAGTTTTGGAAGTTCTAACCATGGCAATCAAAGCAGAAAAAGAAATAAAAGGAATCCAAATTGGAAAAGAAGAAGTAAAATTGTCACTGTTTGCAGATGACATGGTACTATACATAGAAAATCTTAAAGATGCTACCAGAAAACTACGAGTTCATCAATGAATTCAGTAAAGTTCCAGGATACAAAATTTATATACAAAGATCTCTTGCATTCCTATACACTAACAGAGAAAGATAAGAAAGAGAAATTAAGGAAAAAACCCCATTTACCATCTCATCAAAAAGAATAAAATACCTAGGAATAATCCTATCTAAGGAGACAAAAGACCTGTACTCTGAAAACAATATGATGCTGATGAAAGAAATCAAAGATAACACAAACAGATGGAAAGACATACTATGTTCTTGGATTGGAAAAATTACTGCTGTCAATGACTATACTATCTGAGGCAATGTACAGATTCAATGCAATCCCTATCAAATTACCAACGGCATTTTTCACAGAACTAGAACAAAAAAAATTTTTAATTTGTTTGGAAACAGAAAAGACCCCAAATAGCCAAAGCAAACCTGAGAAAGAAAAACAGAAGTGAAGGAATCAGACTCCCTCACTTCAGACTGTACTACAAAGCTATAGTCATCAAAACAGTATGGTACTGGCACAAAAACAGACATATAGATCAATGGAATAGGATAGAAAGCCCAGAAATACACCCACCCAACTATGGTCAATTAATCTACAACAAAGGAGGCAAGAATATACCATGGAGAAAACACAGTCTTTTCAGTAAGTGGTGCTGAGAAAACTGGACAGCTACATGTAAAATAATGAAATTAGGACACTCTCTAACACAATACAAAAATTAACTCAAAATGGATCAAAGACCTAAATGTAAGGCTGGACACTATAAAACTCATAGAAGAAAACACAGGCAGAACATTCTTTGACATAAATCACAGCAATATCTTTTTTGATCCACCTCCTAGTGTAATAAAAATAAAAACAAAAATAAACAAATGGGACTTAACTTAAAACCTTCTACACAGCAAAGGAAACCATAAACAAAATGAAAAGACAACCCAGATAATGGGAGAAAATATTTGCAAACGAAGCAACCAACAAGGGATTAATCTCCAAAATATACAAACAGCTCATGCAGTTCTATGTCAAAAAAAAAAATCCAATAAAAAAATTGGCAGAAGATCTAAATAGACATTTCAAGCACATGAGAAGATGCTCAACATTAATAATTATCAGAGAAATGCAAATCAAAACTATAATGAGGTATCACCTCACACTGGTCAGAATGGCCATCCAAAAAATCTACAACAAATGCTGGAGAGGGTATGGAGAAAAGGGAATTCTCCTACACTGTTGGTGGGAATGTAAATTGGTACAGCCCCTATGGAGAACAGTATGGAGGTTCCTTAATAAACTAAAACTAGGACTACCATATGATCCAGCAATCCCACTCCTGGGCATATATCAAGAGAAAACTGTAATTAAAAAAGATACACTCACCCCCAATGTTCATTGCAGCACTATTTACAACAGCCAGGACATGGAAGCAACCTAAATGTCTATCAAGAGAGGAATGGATAAAGAAGATGTGGTACATATATACAATGGAATATCACTCAGCCATGAAAAAGAATGAAATAATGCCATTTAAAACAACATGGATGGACCTAGAAATGATCATACTAAGTGAAGTAAGTCAGACAAAGGAAGACAAATATCATGTGATATCACTCATATGTGGAATCTAATTTGTTTTAAACGATACAAATGAACTTATTTACAAAACAGAAACAGACTTACACATATTGAAAACAAACTTATGGTTACCAAACGGGAAATGTGTGTGTGTGGGGGAAGGATAAATCAGAAGCTTGGGATTAACAGACACACACTACTATATATAAGAGAGATAACCAACAAGGACCTACTGTATAGCACAGGGAGCTCTACTCAATATTCTGTGATAACCTATATGAGAAAAGAATCTGAAAAAGAATGAATACATGCATAGGTATAACTGAATCCTTTTGCTATACACCTGACACTAACGCAACATTGTATATCAACTAAATCCAATAAAATTTTTAAAAAGATTCTGTGAGATAAATTAGTTTTTGTACATCTGGAAAGTCCAGAATTCAGGAAGAACTGTATTCAAATGGTATTAAATCTTAGTGTAAGAGGTAAGCTGAAGATAGAACAGGGGTATATGCTCAAACCATATGATCACGTTGCTCATCATATACAACTCTCTTTGGCCTCTGTTGCCTCCAGAAGTCATATGATTTGATAATACCTACTCACTGGCATTTCATCTACTCTTATGATAGCTTTTATCAGTCAGCATTGCAGTGGCCTATTTATCTCTCTCCAGTGGTTGGGGGCTATGTTATCTACTTATTTGTATCTACTCCCTAGCCCAGTGCCTGACACACAACAGATGTTCAATCAAAGTTTAAATATTTGTTTTGTTCATGACCTAACTGAAAAAATAACAAAGATTCTCAGAACACTTGTTTTCTTTGTTCTTCTGAAATTAACTGAACTCTAAAGTACAACCTAAATTTAAAGCAAGATAAATTGCAATGATCTACCACATTTGTTGAAGAGGTGAGAAATATTATATAGGTAACTTAGATTCACAATTTAAAAGGTATACAAACAATCCTAAAATTTATATATGTGGAACTATAAAAGACCCAGAATTGCCAAAGCAATCCTTAGAAAAAACAAAGCAGGAGGCATAGCCCTCCCAGACTTCAGACAATACTACAAAGCTACATTAATCAAAACAGTGTGGTATTGGCACAAAAACAGACATATGGATCAATGGAACAGAGCAGAGCATCCAGAAATAAACCCACACACCTATGGTCAATTAATCTTTGACAAAGGAGGCAAGAATGTAAAATGGGAAAAAGACAGTCTCTTCAGCAAGTGGTGCTGAGAAAGTTGGACAGCTGCATGTAAATCAATGAAATTAGAACACACCCTCACACCATGCACAAAAATAAACTCAAAGTGGCTTACAGATTTAAACATAAGATATGACACAGTAAAACTCCTAGAAGAGATCACAGGCAAAAACTTTCTCTGACATAAATTGTAACAATGTTTTCTTAGGTCAGTCTCCCAAGGCAGTAGAAATAAAAACAAACAAACAAACAAAAAACCAAACAAACGGGACCTAATCAAACTTACAAGCTTTTGCCCAGCAAAGGAAACCATAAACAAAGTGAAAAGACAACCTAGAGAATGGGAGAAAATATTTGCAAATGATGCAATGAACAAGGGCTTAACTTCCAAAATATACAAACAGCTCATACAACTCAACAACAACAAAAACAACCCAATAGAAGAAACGGGCAGAAGACCTAAATAGACATTTCTCCAAAGTAGACATACAGATGGCCAATAGGCACATGAAAAGATGCTCCACATTGCTAATTATTAGAGAAATGCAAATCAAAGCTACAGTGAGGTATCACCTCACACCAGGCAGAATGGCCATCATTAAAAAAATCTACAAATAACTAATTCTGGAGAGGGTGTGGAGAAAAGGGAAACTCTTTTACACTGTTGATGGGAATGTAAATTGGTGCAGCCACTATGGAAAACAGTATGGAGTCTCCTCAAAAAAACTAAAAATAGAGTTACCATATGATACAGCAATCCCACTCCTGGGCATATACCCAGACAAAACTATAATTCAAAAAGATACATGCAACACTACGTTCATAGCAGCACTATTTACAATTGCAAAGATAAGCAAACAACCTAAATGCCCACTGACAGAGGAATGGATGAAAAAAATATGGTATACATACACACACATACACATACACACACACGCACGCACACACACGCACACACACACACACACTGGAATATTACTCAGCCATCAAGAAGAATGAAATAATGCCATTTGCAGCAATATAGATGGACCTAGAGATTATCATACTAAGCAAAGTAAGTCAGAAAGAGAAAGACAAATACCATAGGATATCACTTACATGTGGAATATAAAATATGATACAAATCATATTTATGAAACAGACTCACAGATGTAGAGAATAGATTTGTTGTTGCCAGGGGGAGGGGGGGAGAGGAGGGAGGGATGGGAGTTTGGGTTCTTTTAATAAATAAATAAAAGGTATATTACTACTGTCAAATCAGAGGGCCTTGGAATTTTATACTAAAATATGTTTTAAAAGAGTGTTTATCCTGTTCTCTCTCTCAGATGCTTTTGTTGCCATTGGTGGTGGTAGAGGTTATTAATGTTTAGAGACTTCTTGTAAAGTTTCAGTTATCGTAATCACCATCATCATCATCATCTGTGTTCTCTTATGACAGTTGCTTGGATAGTAAAACTTTACTTTTTATCTTGGATTAAATTATTATTTTCATGTTTTAGGTTTTTCTGGTCTATCCAGATTAACTTTAAATGAATAATTTTTACCTAAAGTAGTGCTGTTGAAAGATACTATAGAGAAGATTGTGTGAGACACTACAGTCACAAATAAAAAGCTCATTCTAAACACATTAAGACTAAGAGGCAAAGCCTGCAAGGGCAACTACTGGCTTGTAGATGTGGCAGAAATGAGGTGCTAGGACATGAATAGTCAGACCTTTGAACTTAAACTTGCTTTTAAAATTCTCAAAGTTATTTTTGGAAAGTGAAGTACATCACACTGAAGAGAGTCCAAAAATAAATGCAGCTTGATTTATTTTATACTAAAGGTTAGGAACTGGAATAATTACTGCTTTTTTTCCTATAATACATTTTATATTTTGCTTTTAATAAAAGAAACTTGCTCAACTAAAGATGAGCTACTGATTGAGTATGATATGCAAAGCATTATGTTGCAAACAAAAATTTTGAAACTACTACTAATCATTTAGATTCAGTCACTTCTTACAAGAAACTCTTAGACAAGGGAGAACTCAACAAAATAATATGATGTGTTGTAGATTCTTGAGTGGTGGATATTTAATATATAAAGAATAAGTTAATAATAATAATAGTTAACTATTATTTTAACTATCAAGAGCCAACAGGCGAGAGAGTGGCATCATGAAAATCCAAAGATCATCTCAAGTAAAAGGAATATTTCAGGGCTTCCCTGGTGGCACAGTGGTTGAGAGTCCGCCTACCGATGCAGGGGACACGGGTTCGTGCCCCGGTCCGGGAAGATCCCACATGGCCGCTGAGCCTGCGCGTCCGGAGCCTGTGCTCCGCGGCGGGAGAGGCCACAACAGTGGGAGGCCTGTGTACCACCAAAAAAAAAAAAAAAGAAAGGAATATTTCAGTGTTAAATGCTTGAAAAAGGAAAAGACTGGATATCTTGGCTGGGAACTGGATGGCCATGGATGGCATTATGGAGTGTTTCAGCAAAGTAGTGACAGAAGCCTGATTATAGAGATGGAGAACTGTACATGTAGACATTGTTTATAAGCCTTAGCTGTGCGAGAGACACTCTGTAAGACATGTATACATATTCATGAATGAAGCCACGGGGGAGGGGATTAATTTTTACAGGAAGGGGGGAAAAATAATGGAAACACAACTCGTTATTTTACTGTCACATTTCTCTTTATCTATTGAGTGTTTCCCCTCTTTGCCAGCACACTTACGTTTGCCTATTTTTTCTTTCTATAGGATAAAAGTATAAACCCACTGAATCTTTTTTGTATGGCTATACTAGGATTATACTTCAGAGTAATTTAACATCCTTTTTCAGTGTGCAGATAATAGATTAATGGAGAAAAACATTAAAATTGTTTCTTGTTTAAATAAATTTAACTCTAACATGGATGAAAAAAGTGTTTACTGCTTTCAGTCGACCAGATAAAAAGTAACGTATGGTATATATTGAAAGCTCCAGGAATCGAAAACAAGAGCAGAAGCACCCTCAGCCACAACCTTATAAAAAGGAAGGTAGGGCTTCCCTGGTGGCGCAGCGGTTTAGAGTCCGCCTGCCGATTCAGGGGACACGGGTTCGTGCCCCGGTCCGGGAAGATCCCACATGCCGCGGGGCAGCTAGGCCCGTGAGCCATGGCCGCTGAGCCTGCGCGTCTGGAGCCTGTGCTCCGCAACGGGAGAGGCCACAACAGTGAGAGGCCCGCCAAAAAAAAAAGGGAAGGTAAATGGCATAAATACGGTCGCACTAATGGGAGACACATGGCAAACCTTGAAATAGGGTTGGGGCAATTACCTTTTGCTCCTAAATATTGACCAGCACGATTAAGTTGAATTAGAAAACTGTAACAGAAACTTGGATGCTTTCTATACAGTCTGGTGTTGAAACTAAGATGAATAAGAATGTCTTTTTACCGTTTCTAAGTATTAGTTTGATGATATTATATTATAGAAGCATCAAGCAAAAGCTTACTAACTTGCATTTTCCTGTAGTTTATCTTTGCTGGATTTTTTTTGGCACTGGAAATGTTCAACTGTAGTTTTATTACGGAAGCCAAGCATGCAACAGATTTTGTGCATGAAATGAGACTTCCTTTCAGTGCATAGCTTAAAGCAAGCTCAAATCATACTTGACAAAGTGTAATTAACACTGATATTTGTGTTAATTTCCAGTAGAGCTTGAAAAAAGTACATGGTGATGGAATTTCAACTTTAACATCTTAAAATCTTACACTTGCTTGTCTTTTTGTGGGTTCAAGGGCCCACTGACTTGTGAAGAATTTGCTGCCTTCTTATGAGCTTCCTGACTTGTTCTCTTGTGAAATTTCTTGCACATCTGAATACTGTGGAAGAAACACTAAAACTACACCATGAAGGAAAAAAAAAAAAACAAAAGAGGTGACAGGACCAGGTGAAAATAAACAGTAATTATTCTTGAACTTGACTGACATGTACACATTCACCACGTACACAAACTTGGGCAGAGGGGACATCCAAAGAGGAAATGCATAAGCAGCGAGTCAGAAAAGCTAAACACCACCAAGAGCATTGTATAAATAGTTGTGTCTTTTTACAGAAGATCCGCCTTCAGAGCTCTGTTTTGTTACTCAGATATTATGGGTATCTTATAAAATTTTTCCATTTATCTTTTTATAGCCTCGAAGCAATAAAACCACAGTAAACCCAGAATTAAAATAGCTGTCTTTTGAAAGTGTGTTATGGATTTGCCATTATTACACTTTTGTTGACATACCAGGAAGTATAAAGAGAGAGGAAAGTATTCTAAATCTGATCCCTCAGTTAAGTACAAATGGTTTCCTTTGCAAATAAATAATTTCAAGGCAAATATTTGAACTTCATTTGCCCTTCATGCCTTGACTGTGGTTTGTGCCTGATGGGAAAAACTAAAACTAAAAATGAAAATTCTTCTTTCTAGACATCAATATAGTCTCTGACTCCGGCTTTTTCGTTCAAATATTCATCAAAGAATCTTTGAGACTTAGTGTAATGTCTAGCTCATCGTACGCCATCAGTGATATTTATGTATGGATGCATGAATGAACCAAAGCGTTAATAAAAATCCATACATTTGCATGTTTTTCTCTGATGCTCTTCATTGGAGAATACATACACATGTTCTATCCTTCTTAGTCCACGTTTCTATTAAACAAAATATTTGAAAATAGAAGAAAATAAATTTCCCATCATAAAATCTATGCACTTAAAATATCCTTATACTGGAATGTTTATTACACCATAAAAAATCATGTCATGTATTAGCACTGATGATCAGATCCCCAGAACTTACTCATCTTATAAGTGGAAGTTTTTTGACCAATATCTCCCTGTTTTCCCTACCTCCCAGCCCCTGGGAACCACTATTCTACTTCTTATTTCTATAAGTTTGCCTTTTTTAGATTCCACATTCAAGTGCGAATATACAATATTTATCTTTATCTTATTTTACTTGGCTTAATGTGCTCAAGGTTCATCTATATTATTGCAAATGGCAGGATTTCCTTCTTTTTATGACTGAATAAGAAAGCATTATATACATCCATTTTCTTTATCCATTCACCCTTCAATGAACACAAGTTGTTTCCATGTCTTGGCTATTATGAATAATGCTGCAATAAACATGGGAGGACAGTTTTCTCTTTGAGATAGTAATTCCATTTCATTTGGATATATACACAGAAGTGGAGCTGCTGAATCATATGGTAGTTCCATTTTCAATTTTTTGAGTAGCCTCCATAGCGTTTTTCATAGTGGCTTTTACATCCCCACCGACAGTGCATGAGGTTTCTCTTTTCTCTACGTCCTCATCAACCCGTTATCGCTCGTCTTTTTGGTAACAGCCATTACAATAGTTGAGAGCTGATATTTCATTATGGTTTTGACTTGCATTTTCTTGATGATTAGTAATGTTGAGCATCTTTCCATGAACCTGTTGTTCATTTGTATGTCTTCTTTGCAGAAATGTATATTTAAGTCCACTGTCATTTATTTTAGAATCAGACTATTTGAAGATTTTTGCTGAGTTGTACAAGTTCCTTATATATTTTGGTTATTAACCTCTTAATAGATAGATGGTTTGCAAATATTTTCTCCCATTCCTTAGGTTGCCTTTTCACTTTGTTGATTCTTTCTTTTGCTGTGCAAAAACTTTTTATGTAGTCCACTTCTTTATTTTTACTTTTGTTGCCTGTGCTTTTGGTATCACATCCAAAAAAATCTTTGCCAAGAACAATGTCAAGGAGCTTTTCCCCTATATTTTCTTCTAAAATTTTTAAGTTTTCAGGTGTTATGTTTAAGTCTTTAATCCATTTTGAGTTAATTTCTGTGAATAGTGTAAGATAGTGTTCCAATTTCATTTTTCTGCATGTGGGTTTTCCCAACAACAATGATCAAAGAGACTATCCTTTCCCCATTCAGTATTCTTGGGATCCCTTGTCAAATATTAATTGACCTTATATGCATGGGTTTACTTCTGGGCTCTTGATTCTGTTCCACTGTATGCCAGAACCATACTATTTTCATTACTATAGCTTTGTAACATAGCTGAAATGAAGAAGTGTGATGGGGCTTCCCTGGTGGCACAGTGGTTAAGAATCCACCTGCCAATACAGGGGACATGGGTTCGAGCCCTGGTCCGGGAGGATGCCACATGCCACGGAGCAGCTAAGCCTGTGTGCCACAACTGCTGAGCCTGCATTCTGGAGCCCGCGTGCCTAGAGCCCGTGCTCCACAACAAGAGAAGTCACCACAATGAGAAGCCTGCACACCGCGACGAAGAGTAGCCCCTGCTCGCTGCAACTAGAGAAAGCCCGCATGCAGCAATGAAGACTCAACGCCTTCAAAAAACAAAACAAACAAATAAATAAATCTCTGAAAAAAAAAGTGTGATATTTCTAATTTTGTTCGCTTTTCTCAAGATTGCTTTAGTTATTCAGGGTATTTTGTGGTCCCATTTGAAATTTAGAATTGTTTCTCTATTTCTGTGAAAAACGCCATTGGAATTTTGGGAGGAATTATATTGAATCTACAGTTGGTTGTGGTTAGTATGCACATTTTAAAATGCTAATTCTTCTGATCCATGAAGTCACAAAATCTTTCCATTTATTTGTGTCTTCTTCAATTTCTTTCAACAGTGTTTTATAGTTTTCAGTGTACAGATCTTTCATATTTTTGGTTAAATTTATTTCCAAGTGCTTCTTTGTTATTGATGGTACAGTAAATGAGATTTTCTTAATCTTTTTTCAGATAGTTTATTGTTAGCATATAGAAATGTGATTGATTTTTGTATATTGATTTTGTGTCCTGAAACTTTACTGAATTTGTTAATTAGTGCTGTTTTTTGGTAGAGTCTTAGTATTTTCTATACATAAGATATTATCTGTAAACAGAGACAATTTTACCTCTTTCTTTCTTATTTGCATATATTTCATATTTTTTACTTCCTAATGGCCCTGGCTAGGACTTTCAGTGCTGTGCTGAATAGGAGTGTTAAGAGTGGACACCCATGTCCTGTTCCTGATTTTAGGGAGAAAGCCTTCAGCCTTTCACTGAGGTGTATAATGTTAGCTGTGTGTTTGTCATATATGGTCTTTATTATGTTGAGGTACATCTCTCCTTGATCCAATTTACTGAGAGTTTTTTTTTTTAATTATGAAATGATACTGAATCTTGTGAAATGCTTTTTATGCATCTACTGGGATAATATATAATTTTTATCTTTTATTCTGTTAATGTGGTATATGACATTAATTCATTTGTGTATGTTGAACCATCCTTGCATCCTAAGAATAAATCCCACTTGATTATGTGCTGTCAAATTTGGTGTGCGAGAATTTTGTTGAGAATTTTTGCATTTGTATTCGTCAAGGATATTGGCTTGTAGTTTTCTTGTCATTTCCTTATCTGGTGGTGTTATCAGGGTAATGTTGGCCTTTTAAAATGAATTTGGAGTATTCTCTTCACTGCAATTTTTGGGAAGATTTTGAGAAGGATTGGTGATAGTTCTTTTAAAATAATTGTTAGACTCACTAGTGAAACCAACTGGACCTGGGCTTTTCTTTGTTGGGAGAATTTTGATTACTGAGTAAATCTTTTTACTAGTAATATGTCCGTTCAGATTTTTTTTTTTTTCTGATTCAGTTCTGGTAGGTTGCATGAGTCTAGGAATTTATCCAAATCTATGTTATCCAGTTTGTTGGTGTATAAATGTTCATTGTAGTATCATGATCTTTTTTATTTCTGTGGTGTCAGTTGGAATGTCTCCTCTTTCAAATCTGATATATTTGAACCTTTTCTTTTCTTTTAGTCTAGCTAAAGGATTGTCAATTTTGTTTATTTTTTTAAAAAAACAGCTCTTATTTTTGTCCAAGTCGTGGCTACCCCTGATCTTTATACTGTCTCCATAGTTCTGACTTCTGCAAAATGTCATATAGTTGGAATTATACAGTGTATACCCTGTTCATATTGGCTGCTTTTACTTACTAATGTGCATTTAAGGTTCCTCCCTGTCTTTCCATTGTTTGATAGCTCATTTATTTTTTATGATGAATAATATTCCATTGTCTTTATGTGCCACAGTTTATTTATCCACTTACCAAATGAAGGACATCTTGATTATTTCCAAGTTTGGGCAATTATGAATAAAGCTGCTATAAACATCTGTCTTCAGGTTTGTTTGTGGCCACAGTTTTCAGTGCATGGTACTTTTTAATAATTTTCTTTAATAATGCCATTAACTGCCATGATTTTAAACATTATTATTAACAATTTAAGCTGCTTTTACCTTGAGTAGGAATTAGTCTATTTGAATGCATGTTAAGGACTGAGTCTTCTCCCCAAAAACTAATAGTAACTGAATTAAATTTCTTCACCCCATTTATTGCATATTTGACTGTATATAAGTACATTTTTAAAGTGTGAAAGAGATTATTCTTGCCTATCTAATCCAAATCTTCTGTATTAAATATTTTCTCCTTTGAAGGTTTATCCAATTAGGAATTAATCCCTCATTTTAGGCTTTAGTATGCATGTAATATTTTTAAAAATCCATCATTCATTTCTAGGTCAAAATAACTAACTACCTAAAACTTTAACTTACTTCCCTCACTAAAACCCACTGAAATGACAGAACAAACAATACTAGAAAAAAGGAAGAGTGCCTTCAGAGTGCAAAGATTATTGAAGAATTTCTTGAAGACATAAAGCAGATGGGATTTAATTGGAAAAGAAACCCCACAGAGGTGAACAACTGACAACTCAATAGGGACTTCCGAAAAAAGAAAGTTTTCCAAATAGAACACCAGAAAACTCCCCAGGATCAGAGCAAGTCTGGCTTCAGAGTCAGAGCAGTCCCTGGGGCAATTGGCAAGGTAATTAATTAAAGTGCTTATGGAACTTCTGTGCCAGGACACAGCGCTCAGCACAGCTAGTGAGCTCTAAATTTAATGGAGGATCTGCCTTAGGGAACTCCCAGGGTGGGCTTGGTGCCAGGAAGACAAGGAGGGCAATGCCTTGGTCAACCTCCAGTTATAAAGTAAATACTGAGTCCTTAGAAGTAGATCAGTGAAACAAAACTAATAACTCATAAACAAAATATTAAAATCTCAATTGAAAATGTGGTCAATATACACACAGAATTCTGGATGAGTAAAAACCGTCATAAGCCTAACACATATTCCGGAAGTCATAAAGGAGAGTCCTGTATATTTGACCACATAATTAGTTTTACTTTCATTGTGACCAACTGTATCATAAAAAAGATAAGACAAACGAAAGCATGGGGGACATATAAACATTAAATATAACAGACAAAAATTAAACCTCCTAATACGCAAAACTGTTGTAAATCAGTAAAAGAAAGACAGCCTAATAAAAAAATGTCATATGAGCATATAAATCCCTAAACATCTTAGACCATTAGACTAGGTATTTTTTAAATCACCTATGATCAGGGGAATAAAAGTAAAAATAATAATGCACTAGAGTGCCAAACTTAAAAACAATATACACTGTTGGAAAAGTTGTGAGAAAAATAGCACTCTCATTTTACTTATTCTTCAGTACAAATTGATATAAACTTTTTAGAGCACAATTTGGCAGGTTTTACCAAAATTTAGTATTATGGGTAAAAGGTTAACAACACTCAATCCCTTCAGCAGGGGGAGCTGACCTTGGGCTTGGTTAACTTTACAGCTTTCCTTCACTGGAAACTTGATAAAGGTAGAATGTCAGCAGTGTTACCAGGCCAAATTGCTAATTGTAATATGGCCCTTTATGATGAAATGCTTCTGGACTGGCAGAACCATAAATAGTAAGAAACCTGCCTCTTGTAATTCTCATGGAAGGAAAATACCTGATTCTGTTCCTGGCAAACTAGATTTCCTAATTCTATATCTTTCTAAGAGAATATGATACTAAGTATGCTTTATGGTAATCCTGTAAGTCTGAAAGTTAGGCAGACATACTATGATTTTTGGTGGACACCATAAACTTGCATAAGCCATTTAAATTCATTTAACATAAAAAAGTACTTAGATATACATAGTAAAATATTTGTTTAAAATATGGAGATATTGTAAATATCCTATAATAGCAGAAGGGATGCATATCTTTTGCTTATCTACACCATATAATATTTTCTACATTCCAAATAGAATGAGTTAGATTTGTATCACTGAAAAAGGCCCTTGATATACTATTGAGTGAAGAAAAGACCCTGAAAAAACAGGCATGTATTATTTCTTGCATGTGTATGCGTCTTCTTGGTCTCTTCTAGTACCTGGGTTACCTCTGAGCGCTAACTGGCTTAACCGGCCCCATGTGCTGCTCCCCAATTCCGATCTTGGAGGCAACTAGATCATGTTGTTCTACTTTAATCTCAGGCTTAGTTCTTTCTGTGAGGGGCTCAAGAAACATAATCTTAGAGAAACTCTACTGATTCTACCTATCCTGTCACTCACCAAAAGGAATCACTGTTCAACCTTGGCTACACGTTAGAACAATCAGGGAGAACAATCAGGGATCTTTTAAGAGAATACCAATGCTGCTCAGATGGCTTCAATGGAGAATTCCGTGAAAATTTTAAAGAATAATTAACACCAAGTTTACAAAGTCTCTTCCAAAAGACAGAAAAGGATAAAATACTTCCCAACTCATTTTATGAGGCCATACTTACCATACAGCAAAACTAGACAAAGACAATAACTACAAAAAAAAGAGAGAAAAACTATAGACCAATATCTCTCATTAAATTAGACACAAAAATACTCAATAAAATATTAGCAAATTGAATCCAGCAATGTATAAAAAGAATTATAAACCATAACCAAGTGAGATTTATTCCAGGCTTGGAATAACTTCAATGGGTGAATTAAACAAAGTGTGGTACCATGGTCCACGTGTAGTAAGATGTCGTGCCACAGAATACTACTTAGCTATCAAAAGGAACAAACTATCGATATACATGACAACCTGGATGAATCTCCAGATATTTATGTTTAATAAAAATAATCCAATCTTAAATGATTACATACTTTTGGATTCTATTTATATAACATTTTTGAAATAAAATTATAGAGCAGAGGAATAGATTAGTAGTTGTCAGGGCTTGGCAGGGAAGGAAAGGAGATAGCTGTGATTATCAAAGGGAGCATGCTGCCAATACTGAGTTTGGGTAGGTACATAGTCATTCCTTTTTAAAAAGGAACACTTTCTCTTGATAGTTTGGAGAAACCATGTTAATTCCTTGACTCTACCCCCAGAAGTTCTGACTCAGCATGGGGTAATGCATAGGAATCTTAACCTAGGACTAAGCAAAGCCTTCTTAAACTTGATACAAAAAAAGGATCCATAAAGGAGTGAATGTGATAAACAGCTGAACGTGATGAACTTGGTCTTTGAACCGTACTTTTGAAAACAGAGTTCTAAGGTTTAAAGGTGGACTGCTAAAATAATCATGAAACATTCTATTTAATCAATCTTCATCTTAACCGTGACAGATGCTATGCAAAGCTACATATACAATAATTTGTATAGAAATAAATACATAGAGATGAACATACACATACAAACGAGTGCATACAAATCCGGTGAAATCTGAATAAGGTAAGTGAATTTTATCAAAATCAACTTCTTGATTAAGGTACTGTACTGTAGTTATGTATCAATAAGATGTTACCATTGGTAGAAACTGAGTGAAGGGTATAGAATATTATATCTGTATTGTATCTGACAACTGCATGTTAATCTACCATTACCTCAAAATAAGTTTAAAGAACAAAACTAAAGGTCTACTTCAGAGATTTATTTTGTCTCTGATGGGACCAAAGGAATGTGTATTTAAAAAAAATTCTTCAGGCAAATCTATGTGAATCTCAAGTTAAGAACTATTGCTAGCTGCTATCCTCATGGTTTAGACTGAACCTATGGCCATGGCATTTGCCTGAGTTTCATCTGAATCTGCTGTCCTGTGAACACTGTTTTGGACTGCATGGCTATTCTTTCGGATCCCACCATTGCAGTGGAATCCACCCATCTCTTCTCTCCCTTCCTCCCTCTCTCTCTCCCCTCTAGACTGAAGTTGAGCTTCAGTCCCAGCCTAACTTACTCAAAGCCAGATATTGTTATGACATGCATTGCTATGTTTTTCTCAGTATTACTCTCAGTAATCTGTTTTAATATTCTAATAAATTATGTGAAGCATACCAATAAATATGATTTATCAAAGGATGAGCATAAAATATTGGAATGACAATTCCAGAGATGTTAACTCTTTTTGATCGTTTTGTTTTCACTACTTTCATGTACTAGAGGCAACACTAGTTTAGTTGAGCCTCGTTAGGAAGCATTTTTTGCATAGTTTTTATGTGCTTTTCAATTCTTTTTTTCTAAAACACATTAGCTTCTTACTATAGACAGTGGCAAACACTATTCGGAAATAAAAATGATAAAAGACAGGTCAAGTCTTATTTGGAATAGTACAGTTGTAATGAAAACACACACAAACACACACACACACAGAGCTTATATTTTAGGTCACTTGTTTTGACACAAGTTGATTTTTCCATGCCAGCTAGCAAAGTTGAACAGTCCTATAGTGCCTATTGTAATCAAATCAGGCTTGAGTCAGAAGTGAAAATCCATCTAGGTTTCACCTCCTCCTAAATGTTTTTCTAAGCAACAGACACTCTGAAATAAAGAATCTGTCAGAAGGAGCTGGCAAAAAATTATAGATTTTAATTCTAAAACCCACGCAGTTTCTTTGTCACAGTTACTTTTAACCATAATGTTTGGCTGGCTGGGGGCCTAACAAGGGATATTAGAGAGGCCTCCCAGGGTCATTTTTTGATGACATGGCACTGAAATTGTTTTGCGAACTGTGATAATCATTATTACTGCTCCTGAGTGGCAGTGTCTTCCTTAGAGAACCCTCTCCCAAACAGTCATGTGGTGCATTTCATGCAAGCCTAGCATAGCTGATGCCCTCAGTAGTAATGGATGTCTTGGGCCACTGTTTTCTACACTGTGATCACCCTTTCTCCTGACTATGTAGGCTAAATGGCATTGCTGTAATTATGATTGCTGCAACCCAGAATTGGAATCACATCACAGAACTAAAAGCCCATCACGACAACCACACAGCGAGTGCTCTTTTTTCTCATGATCATACAATTCACTGTTCTGTATTTAAAGCTTGGTTTTGTGCTTCTGTCACTTAATGGCAACTAGTGAATGAATTATTGGAGTTATTAAAAGAGAAGAGTATTTAAAAGGTTGAATGTTATAAGAAGCAAAAGAAACTGAAAAACATGTTGCCAATACTGAGTTCTGCTAGGAACATAGTCATTCCTTTTTAAGAAGGAACATTTTCTCATAATAGTTTGGGGAAACCATGTCAATTCCTGGACTCCACCCCCAGAAGTTCTGACTCAGCATGGGGTAGTGCATAGGAATCTTAACCTAGGACTAATCAAAGGCTTCTTAAACTTGATGCAAAAAAAGGATCCATAAAGAAGTGAACGTGATAAACAGCTGAATGTGATGAACTTGGTCTTTGAACCATACTTTTGAAAACAGAGTTCTAAGGTTTAAAGGTAGGCTGATATGATAAAATAATCATGAAACATTCTATTTAATCCATCTTCACCAGGATAGATGAGTAGGTAGAAGTCCAGGACAGTAACACTGCTCAGAATTAAGGAATATCAATTTAAGACTATGCATTCATTGTACCTCCTGGAGACTGAAGACACTGGATGGATTCAGGTACAGTGGCTGAGAAGAAGCTAACCCTTTGGCTTCTCCATGTGTGCTCAGAGCATTCAGATGCATTCTGAAACCCTGGCTTTTTGCCTCATACCTCACTCCATTTCCTACCGCTGCCATGTGTACTGGCGCTCTAAGTCACAATTGTGCTTCTGCCTTAGTTTTCATGCCTGAGTTCTTTTTGGATTTTTTACATTTAGACCAACATTTTCCTAGAATTGGTGCCCTCCCTAATTTTTGTCAGTCTCTCTCTATTCCCTCTGGGATCACCTGGATATGATCCTGAGTGTCTCATTTCTTCCAGAGTAAAGAAGTTGTTCTCCCCACCTAGTCTACGTTTTGTTAAATCTACCTGGAATTACGTGTTCTTAGTACTCTTCTTTTTAAAATTCCGTATTTGGATGCCCAGAATACCTCCCCTCAGGACTAGTGTCTGTCTCTTTATAAGCTTAGTCCCAAAGCCCTGCCCCAAACGCTGCTAATCTGGTTCTTTCGACCCAGTTAACCTGAGATTCACAATGTCTTAAAATAATACACTTTGTCAAAGAAGGCCACTAAATTTGCTAGAACAACCGAAGACGGATCATCCTCCCTAATTCATTAATCTGGTCAAATCATGGTAAACTCTTAATATCAAGCACTTAGAAAAGAAACCTTTTTATTAGGCATGAGGGATAAAATAAATTGGAAGTAATAGCAAGCATTTGTCAGTTGTATTTTTCTAGTACTGGATCCAGAGAAGACGATCGAAATAAAGGCATTTTAGCCTCTAAAGTGATGGGGCTAGAAAAAGTATCAGCATTCCATTGGGGTCCCTGTCTTTAATGACCTAGTAAAGATGAAAATGTTCATTTACAACTATGTCAATAACTTATAGACATCCCTGAACATAGCTCAAGGTCTTTTTAAAAAAACTTTTTATTTTATATTGGAGTATAGCCAATTAACAATGTAGTGACAGTTTCAGGTGCACAGCAAAGCGACTCAGCCATACATATACATGCGTCAATTTTCCCCCAGACTCCCCTCCCATCCAGGCTGCCACATAACGTTGTAGCTCAAGGTCTTATAGAATTACGTCTTCTCTTGACAAGTAGAGCAAGATCTGCTTCTCTATGTCCCATCTATGCCAAAGCTGTAACATTTGAAATTACTTCTCATTTCCTCTTTAGAGCCATTCAGAGAAACTAAGACAGTCAACTTTAGTGGATCAACTGCTTTACCTTCCTTGCAAAGATACCATTTTTCTAACACTAGGATTGTATGGTGTAAAGTAGGGGTTGAGATTCATTTTATTCCTTGTGGATATTCCAGCACCATTTGTTAAAAAGATTTTTCTTTCCCCATGGAATGATTCAGCTCCGTTATTGAAAATCAACAAAAAATCTAGATTCACTTATATAGTTTCACTGTATAAGTGAAACTATTTCTGAGCTCTTCTGTTCCACTAATCTGTCATGCCTTATGCAAGTACTATGCTATATTGATTACTCTATCTTAATAGGTGATTTCTGAATTCAATTCATATAAGCCTTCCAAGCTTTTTTTTTTTTTTTTTCATTTTCAGGATTCTAGGTCTTTTGTATTTGCATATACATTTCAGAATCAGCTTGTCAAATTCAAAGGAAGGAAGTGAGCGAGGGAGGGAGGGAGGGAGAAAAAGAAAGAGAGAGAGAGAAAAACAGGAAGGAAGGAAGGAAAGGAGGGAGGGAGGGAAAGAAAAAGAATGAAAGGAGCCTGTTAGAATAATAACTGGGAATGTGTTGAGTTTATAAATTAATTTGGTGAAAACTGACATCTTTTTAACATTGGGTCATCCAACAAATACTTTTGTATTGTTCTACCTCCATTGTTTAGGTGCCGTTTAATTTCTCTAAGCAATGTTTTCAGTGTTGAGGATTTATATGACTTTTGTCAAATTTATATCTACATATTTTAATATTTATTGCCTCCTCAATAATTAGAATTATTTTAAAATTTCATATCCAATTATTTGTCATTGTATAAAAAATGCAATTGATTTTTTAATAAATTAAACTTCTACTCTGAGAACTTGTTAAATTTATTCTTAGTTCTGATCATTTTTGGAAGATTACTTAGGATATTCTGCATACAAAATCGTGCCACATACAAATAGAGAAACTTTCCTTCATTTCTATCTTTATATCTTTATTTTCTTTTGCTAGATTCATTTCTATGGCTAGGCTCACCAGTATAACACTTAATAGGAGAGGTAAGAGACAGCATCTTTGCCTTGTTTCTAATCTTAGGAGGAAAATAATCAACATTTCACAATTTGGTATGATGCTACCTATACATTAGTCATAAATGCCCTTGAACAGATTGAAAACTTTTATTACTAGTTTTCAGAAATTTTTGAATAGGTCTTAAAGCTTCTCAAATGTTTTTACTGTATCTGTTGAAATGATCAATGATTATCTCTCCTTGAATTCTAAGATGCTGCATTACATTGATTGATTTTCAGTGTTAAATTAACCTAGCATTTCTGAGATAATTTAAATATATTTTGTTAAAGGTTTGTGCATTTACGTACATGAAAAATATTGGTGACTAATTGCCTTTGTAATTTTGGGGGGGCGGGGATATTGTTCTTAGGGTTATGCTGTCCTCATAAAGCAAGTTGGAATGTACTCATCCCTTATTTTCTGATAGACTACTGGAAATCATTATTTCCTTAAATATTTTATAGAATTCCACAGTAAACCATCTAGGTCTGGATTCTTCTATCTGGAAAAGTCTTTGATAATGAGTTCAAGTTCCTTAATACACATAGTTTCCTAACCTATCAAATAGGGATAAAAATAGTACCTCTTTTGTGGGATTTTAATCAAAATTAGTTGGTTTGATACTTGTAAAACTCCTAGAGTAGCATCTGGCACATAGAAAGGGATCAACAGATGTCTGTTAAATAAGGTTTCTGTTAACATTTTAATGATTTCCATTAAAATGTTTTATGCATACAATACTAAAAAGACGATTTAGGTTATAACATATTTGGATTGATATATTTTTAAGATACTGTATTTTCTCATATCATTAGTTCTTTGTAATTATGTTATATATAATTTTTGATACAGATATCCCCATAATACACTAAAATATTCTCCCTTACTTGGAGAGTTATAACCTATCCAGTGCTTATTTTTAAATAAAGTATTAATATGAAATTCCTGGGTTAGAAGCCTTGAACATACTTACATTCTTTGCATTAGCTATCAAACTGCTTTCCAAAAGATTGCCCCTTTACCAAAATTTTTAACTGTACACTCGTTCTGACACCAGATTCTACTATAATTCCCACTGTTGCCTATTTATTTGGTAAGCTAGAACATTTTTTGCTTTAATTTTAAAATTCCTAAAAGTGAGTTATGTTGAACATTTTTCTCATTCCTTTTGTTGTGATTTTCTCATTTAATTTGCCCATTTTTATATTTATTAGTGAATTTTATCCACGTCTTTTGTCCATCTTTTACTACAATGTTAGAGTTTTTATATGTTGATTTTTTAAATCTTAATTTATCATTTCCCTTTGGTTTTGTTACCTTTTTTTTGACATACCAAATGTACCCTTTCCCAGGTTTACGTGTCAAAGCATTTAATAATTAATTTGCAATTTCTTTCTTTTCTGTTTATACAATTGTTGAAAATCCTTTTTACATCCAATGTTCAATTTTCTTCTACTTTTTATTACATACTGATTTTTTTATCTTATAATTATTCAGTCCACTCAAATTTATTTTGATTTATGATTAATAAAACATGAAACATTTTATTATCTTCACTTAATAGGTGAGTATACTGATTCCCAGAAGGATTACCTGATGTAGCCAGAATTACACAGCTAGTAAGTAGTAGAGTTGGGATTTCAACATCTAATTCTCCTGTTCTAAAGTCCATGCCTAAACTTAGAACAAGCATATTGCCAAATTACCCTTTATTTTTAGTTCACTTTCTCAATGTAAACTTTTTAAGTGAACATATAAAGATACGTGCATGCTCTAAAATATATTTATTTTCAATTTATTAATAGATTATACATCTGTGAAACAGACTACCATAGGGCCCACTCAGAAGGGCATGGAGGGAGTTATAAGGTCAAATGCCTTCAGGACCAGTTAGAAAATGTTACATGTGAAGTTCAGTGCCATGAAACTGGTTAAACTTACGGTAAAATAGAGAGGGCCTGTTTTTTCCCTAAGGGTGTAAAAAGAATTTTTTTTAAACACTTGGTGTTCATACCAATAAAGTCTACAGAATGACACTCCAGGGCACCTTTAGATCCTTACCTTAATATGTCTACCAATCAAACTATTATGTCAGAATCTTTGTCCAATTCCAAGCAGTTCCCTACTTTCAAAGACTCAGACCTCTTAGGCACAAACCCCCAAATCCTACAGATATTCTCTGACTCACCCTTCCTGAGAGATTGCTAAGACTGTCATGGTGGTATTCTCCCTTAGGGCAGTGAATTCTAATCAGCTCAGCTTTGTTTTATGTACAGGTTGTCCAGGATGTTTGGGGAGTTTAATACTTTTAAGAAGTTGATATTAAGATAGAAGGTATGAATTTTGGTACATTGTGAGGAAAAACTCTTTTGCTCAATTCCAAGGTTTTTCCCTCTGGCCCACTGCATACATGGTTTATATCTGGCTGAGAGTAATAAGCAATTACCAATACCCTGAAAATGCACACTGACAGTCTGGAGAGGGAAGAGGAAGAGCGTTTTATCCATGGTCATCCTGAAATCTAGGTGGAGCTTGCAGTCAGTAGCTGAGTTTTCTCCTCAGGTAGATTATTTGTGCCCTTGAATAACTACATAAAATGTTTAACCTCATTACTACTCAAGGACATTAAAACTAAGTGCTATGCTATTTTGTATTTGTTTAATTTGTAAAGATAATATGCATGAAAATAAAGCAAGCAGTGGTGTGGGGGGAAGGGGGTTCCTTAGTATGATTAAATGTTAACACAATCCCAGAAGATCAAAGTAGAAGGAAGATGGATGGGCTGACCTTTAAGGATGGATTAACTTAACATAAATACTTTGAATAATAAAATATTTCCAAATATATACTGACAGTGGTGTATCAAGTCAGCAGGAGCCATGCAAAGAAAGCAATCTGTCCCAAAGGGGAGGAATATTTTATCACTGACATTTTTTAGAATTGCTAGCACATGGTGATAAAAGAAAAAAGATCAAAATTTAGTCGGTTTTGAGTTTTGATATCCTTTAAAAATATCTATGGAAAATAATTCCTTTGGTGTCTTCACTGTGACTAACTGCTCACAACCCCACACCAACACCTTAATATGCTACCACTTACTGGTACTTTACAAGTCCCAGTTTTTATAAGAAACACTGAAATCCCTTCATAACTAAATTCCATTTTAGCTAGTAAACTGAAGAAAGGAATAGTCTTCTGTATCAAAAGTCATTATGATTTCCAAATAAGAGGAAGCACCATGTGTGTCATATATTCATGGTTTCAGGTAGGTAAACATCACCCATGAGGAAACCATGAGGAAATTGATGATAAATAATCTTTTGGAAAAGAGTTACAACTGTCTACCGTGTACCAAAACATATCTTCTTCGAGACTTTTTTTTTTTTTTACATCTTTATTGGAGTATAATTGCTTTACAATGGTGTGTTAGTTTCTGTTTCTCTTTCACTTTTAAGAAAGAGATACGAATGGCAGAATCAGCTTAAGAAATATCTATTGTTTGGTCTTCCCAGAATAGCTTCTAATAAATAATATTAATCATTGAATTTCTAAATAGTAAATAAAAAGAGATTCAGAGGAATTCACAACAGAAATAGACTCACGGGAATAGATTATTGGATTTGGGGAACTGAAGTCTTATGCAATAGAGCCCAAGGGTTTGATCATGGTTTGTCATGAGGTAAAAATGTCTTTGTTTGTTCTCCCAGAATAAAATTTCCTAGTATATTTCAATTGCTGAGCATAGTTATTACCCTAAGTTTAACATAGGATTCTCAATAAAATAGGCTGTATTAAATTAAAAGACTTCTCTTTCCTTTTTTTTTTTTTTTTTTTTTTTTTGCAGTATGCGGGCCTCTCACTGTTGTGGCCTCTCCCGTTGCGGAGCACAGGCTCCGGACGCACAGGCTCAGCGGCCATGGCTCACGGGCCCAGCCGCTCTGCAGCATGTGGGATCTTCCCGGACCGGGGCACGAACCCATGTCCCCTCCATCGGCAGGCGGACTCTCAACCACTGCGCCACCAGGGAAGCCCCAAAAGACTTATCTTTGATATAGCATAACTCAGTACTCAATAACCTATATTTTTAAAAATAAATCTAATAGCAAGTAAATGAAAATGGTCAATGCCTCATGGATTCTATTGATTTTATTATTGATCCTGGTTAATATTTAAATTTTTTTTTAATTTAGGCCACTTTTTATCTTGTGTAGTAAAAAAAAATGCTATAACATATCAAACTGTTGGACAATTTAAGATAATGATGCAAACACTGATTCATAAAACTATTAACAAATTATGACTGCATGGATACTCAGAAAGTAACAGGTAAGTAGGTAGGTCGATAGACACACACACATCAGGGCTCAACAGGCAAACTATAAACCACTAGTGTTGCTTTTTAAAGAAAAAATATATTTATAAGTTGTCCATGAGTTACTCAATATTGGGTTAGAGTATAGTATTAAAAAATGAAAGTTTGGGTTAGTTATGTACTGTTAATATGACATATAACATTTATTATTTCCCATGTTCCAGTCACTACACTAAGACTCTTTCAGGGGTTAATTTACCCAAACGTCTTAATGCACTAGAGAAGGAATATAATTATCTCAATTCCCAGAAAGGTTACTATATAAAGGACTTGAGAATTTATTACAGAAAGCAGGGATAGTTGAGTGGCAAAAGGAGAAATCTATTGACAATTAAATTTCTGTGCTGGCCACCTGAATAGCAAACAACATGTACAACTATACAGTGGCCCAAACTTTATTTTTCATGCTTCATGTGTATACTCAATGCCTGCTTCTCTTTACCAGGATTTGGGTAGAGAGCATAAGACATAAAAGTAATGATTCTTTTCTTTTTAATAACAATGGAAGCACATTTCTAGAGCCTTTTTTTTTCTTTTCTTTTCTTTTTTTGGCCTCTTGGCATACGGGATCTTAGTTCCCCGACCAGGGATCAAACCCACGTCCCCTGCAGTGGAAGGGTGGATTCTTAACCACTGGACCACCAGGGAATTCAACCTAGAGCCGTTTTTAACTTTAAAGAAGATATTCAAGTGAATCTTTATGAACCCCGATCTCTGCCAAAAGGGATCCTAGATTTGATTAGCTCAGAGGAGTGGAATTAAATTATGATGAAGCATTCAGCTAGCAGCATTCTCTGGGAAATTAACTGGCAGAGAAAAACTTCCTTTACCATGCTGATTACAAATAGAAATATTCCTCTGCACCCTTTTCTTCAGGTGCGGGCATAAATTCACTTTTGTTAAATATCTAGGTCCACACACAGATGTTTATGTTGCTCTTCATTTAAAAAAAAAAGTACTACTAGATGAAGTTTAAAAATCTGTTAAATATCTATCCCAGGGAGCGTAGATAGTATTCATAAGCTCTTCAAAGCTTTCATTTCCTGCTAAAGATACACATATATGTAAATTTTGTTGACTAAGACTCAGTTGAAGTCTGCCAGGAAAACATGTTATTATAATGAAAAAGAAAATGTGCACCATACCATGCTTTTGAGGAGGGAGAAGATAGAGTTTGCTATGTGTCTATAACCACATTTTTCCCATTTTTGATACAAGAAGCTGTGAAAAGTGTTGGATAAGCAGTACTCTATACTCTAAAGAAAATTTGTGAATATTACACAAAGGAATTAAATATAAGTGAAGAGATATCTCTTTCTCCCTCTTTTGTAAACAAAGACTGTCACAGAGAGCATTGCTGGTTGGAGAACAGATTTTAAATCCAAACTGTCTGCACTTTTATTCCACTTTCAACACTACCGGCTGGGTGATCCTGGGAAAATTCACTGACTTCTCTGTACCTCATCTTCCTCATCTTGAAAAATTCCGTAATAATAGCAGCAAAATGATAGGACTGTTATAAGGATTGAGTGAAATAATGTATGTGAAGTTGGAAAATGCTACATAACTATTAGCTATAATAACAATCACAAATATAATTATTATAATCTTATTTTTATTATAACTCTCAAACAAAATTCAAAGAACTGCCATTTCAAAGTAGCAGCCTATTTTTGTATGCCACAGTTAAATATAAATTCCCCATAAGATAAATACGATGGAAGGAAAAATTAACCGTAGCATTTTTCAGTTAGAAATGACAGAAAACCAGCTCAACTAGAGTAACAAGAATGCTGGAGGTACTAATTTAAAAAGCCAAGAAGACTCCGTGTGCTACTGCGTTCCAAGAAGACTAGATCTAAGACTCCAAGCAAATGCGTTAGTCTCTCTCTCAATCTTTCTTTCTCCCCCATTCCCCTCTGCTTAAACCCTTCCCAACTCTTGGCTCTGCTTCTGATATTTTCCCTTTATATCCTTGGCAGGTTTTCTACAGGCTTATCCCAGGAACTTCAAGCTTTATCCCAGAGTAAGAGGTGCCTCCTTTTGGTGCTGCTTGTGTCACATGTCTACCTCTGGATTAATTAGTTGTGTCCTGGGAAAAGAAGAGGATGGTGCTCTCTAAATAGACCAAAAAGGGTTGTCTCCAAGAAGAAGCAATGTAGACAAATGTGTTTTTACTGTAAAGGGATGTGGTGATGCCATCACATAAAGGAAAAGTGGAAAGCAAAGATGGAATTTACCTATTAGTCAGAGAGCAACATCAACCAGAAATTGTTATATTGAGACCATGCGGAAGCTGGAAATGGGTACTGATATTGGTATAGTTGCATCCTGCTATAAAAACTGACAACTTTGCTATTTTTTGACACTCAATTTAATTACTGTATTAGACTTACTTTTTTTTTTTCCTTCTTCTTCTTATATATAGTATTCTAATAATAACCTGGGGAAAATATGTTAGCTGGTAGTATGACATTTTAATAAATATAAATGGAATAAAGAAGGCTTCAATGAACCTGGTGACAAATGTATCTGTATAAGTTTAGAGCACATTATGTTTACTAAAATTAAATTACCCTATTAAAAATCTCTACCACTTGGTCCAACTGATAAATCAAACCTAAGGCCAGTGTGAAAAGGTGATTAGACAACTCTTAAGGAATTTGCTGGTTTTTAGAAACGTGATTGTCATCGACAAAATGGTAGTCAGTAGATTAATTCAATGACTGTTAATTGGCTATCTAACATGAATAAGACATTATGAATAAGTTGTCCAAAGAATTCTTCTTTTGGCGTTTTCCAGTAGACAGGTTAATCATTAGAATGAAATGGGTCACTTGATTAAATGACAAATTTATCTCCACTGGTTAAGGGGGTGTCAGCTCTAAAGTAATATAATACATGGACATTAATATTAGGGACATATTTATTAAAACACTGGTGATTTCACTTACTAGCCATGTGACAGTAGGCACGAAACTTTAACTTTCTGAATACCACTTGGTCCTTCCATGCAGTAGGAGTAATAATACACCCACTTATGTTATTCTGAAGATGAAGTGCGATTGCTGCTTAGCACATGAACTATTGCTTCGATCCCCTCCATTCATGTGCTTAGACTGCAGAGATGTGACTCAGGAGGCCAAGATATAGTGTATTTTGAAATCTTAAGAGCTGATAAAACTTTCTAAAACTCATTTGCTATCTGAAAATACCTTTCTACTTGAATTACATTGTGAGTAATATCTTTTTTAAATAATACCTTTCTATTTGAATTACACTGTGAGCAATATCTTTCTTTTTCAATTACCTAGCCAATACAAATAAATGCAAAAACATTGTTACTGCAACTGTGATTATAATAGGTGGTCTGGATTTCACCTCCTACATAGTTCTGATTTTAACCAGTATGTCTCCAACACCAGCAGGAAAATCCTATTAATTTCATTATGTTAGCCTTGTAAGATTTCAAAACTGTAACAAAGTATCCTGGCTATTCATATGTATTCCTTTTACTGAATTTCCCTGGAAATTACTAAATATAAAGGCATTGCTTTTCCTATATTTATCTTTACATCAAAATGGATCCACTTACAACTTTGCAAATATGTCACTGAACATATAGTGAAAAACTGCTGAAATGGTAAGACAAACATTTAGAATCTACTTTTTCTTTGCCCTAAGACGCATGAGTATTAGCTAGTGATTAATAGTTTCCATGACTAAATCCTGTCTTAACATCAGTTATAAATTCAGCAAGCTAAAACTAATCCTAACAATATAGATAAGAGTAGGCTAAAGAAAACATGGTCTCTATTAAATACTGAGAATTTTTAAACTTTTTTAACCTTAAAGCATAAAAAGTTAGTTATCAGTTTCGTCTCAGTGGTGAATGAGAGAAAGAGGGAAGAAAAAAAGTTACTCTCAGGATGAGGAATCCAAATATCCTGAACCCTTGGTGAGTTTCCTGTTACAGCTGCAGTTTCGGTACCCACTCCCCACTCACCCGCATCCATCAAGTCCCTGAGAGAAATATATGTGCAGGGAACAAGTTCAGACAAATGTATACATATTTTTATCATTAATTGAGACTTTGGACCCAGCACTCAATGTAATCTCTAGACAAGCTGAACTTGACTGAAGTGGAATTAACTGGGCTACTTATTCAAAAAGAAGTGAGCCCCAGATCACCTTGCCACATTAGTTGTATGGAATTCCAAGAGACAAATATCAGGGACAGTGAAGTCTAAGAAAATTTCTCTTTAAAAATTGGAATACAGGGCTTCCCTGGTGGCGCAGTGGTTGAAAGTCTGCCTGCCGATGCAGGGGACACGGGTTCGTGCCCCAGTCCGGGAGGATCCCACATGCCGTGGAGCGACTAAGCCCGTGGGCCATGGCCGCTGAGCCTGCGTGTCCCGCAACGGGAGAGGCCACAACAGTGAAAGGCCCGCGTACCGCAAAAAAAAAAAAAAAAAAAAAAAAAAATTGGAATACAAATAGACCACTGCCAAATAAGGACAAATTTTGACTGTTCTGGTTATCACATTAAATTGTTCAGTGCCTAACATGTTGGACCAATACATTTCATGTACTAAAGCCATCTCTAGCAATAGTTCTCTGTCTTGAGGGTAAAGAGTTTTGAGCATCTAACCGTGAAAATATAATAATAAAAACTGAAGCAAAATTTAAGTCTTTAAGAAGGAGAACTAGGTCTAAATAGTCAATAAGGCGAAGAATCTTATATGCTCTTAAATATAAATATAAAATTTTGTATTTCTGTTCTGAAGATTTGCAAATGTTCCTATGAATCTCTGTGGGAATAAATGAGATAATAATGTTTATTCCATAAATGTTTTAATGAATGTTTCTTTGATGTTTATCCAAAACTTGCTGAAATAGGTCAGGAAGAGATTTTTCTTCAATTTGTTTCACTTCAGTAAAAGACCACACTCTATGCTAGACTAAGAAATTATCCCGATTCCATCCTGCATGTAACATTATGTTCATATACAATGGGGACTACAGTGAGGAGAATTCCCTGGCATCCCCCTGGTGGATGTATAGTAGAGCCAAAAAATAAACATGTGTCGTTTTAATCCACTGAGATTTTAGAATTGTTTGTTATTCTGCATAATCTGGCCTATTCTGAGGGATATACAGAGCAATACAAAGAATACCAGGAGAGTGGAGTCCAATTACCCACAAGCTAATGTATTCTGCGTTTTTCACTCCACACAAAAATCACCCTATTAACCCCTCATAATAAAACCCTTGAAACTGGAGGGAAATTAATTTCTCACCAAATATAGAAAAACATCACTTTAAAGCACTTCTTTCTATTCTATTCAAATATAACCAGAGGGATCTCATTAAGATACCAAGTTGGAATGTATTTAGGTTTCTTTGTTAGTATCTGAAGCCAGGGCTTTCTTCATTTGAAATTTATGTAGCTTTTTTAAGCATATCCAAAGTCAGACTACTCAAACTGCACATCTCGAATGTGTTCCAATTTTCCAAAGTGTCATATAGACAAAAGGAAACACAAGAAAATCACCGCACCAGTTTAACACCACCAATTCTAGAAAACACAAACACATCCTGGAATCAACTCTGATTACTGCAGTAGCATACTGTCTGCAGACTTATTTGACCATTACCGAATATTTTCCCAAGCTAAAATAGTGTGTCCCCAAACCACTTGTAATTACCACAATTCTGGGCAGCCTCTTGGCCTATCTTAAGGTATCAGGCCTTCAAAAGGAACCCAATTTCAGCATCTTTTTGCTAAAATTATGTGAAACGAGGGGGGAGGAGGACTGTGTACTCTCATGCACTAGTATTTTTCTGGTCCCTGGTCTCATAATTTTAAGTACAGCTTAGACTCTAGTCTTAAGTAACATTGTTATTCTCTGACACTGATTATAAGGGAGATAGTGTTTTATTTTTGCAAGAAATGGAGAGACAGAAAAAGGAAGGAAAAGTCTTCCTGATTTCAACCCTTCCTGTGTGTCAGTCAAGTCAGGCCGTCTGTCCAAAGTTCATTCCTGTTCACAGAGATAGAAGTTCTAATTATGATCTTACAATGTTCATATCTAGGGAGACAAACAAAAGACATTGCTATTAAAGATGCTTCTTATAGAATAGCGCTGAAATATCAGTGGTCATTTCGCTTTTCTCTTTGACTTTATGCACACATGCATGATCACGAGCATATACGTTCACAAACACACATGTGTGTGCTCTTGCCTTAGAGCCTAGAATTCATTGCTTATAGAAAGAACCACCTCGACATGAAACAGCATGTGGTTGGAGTATCTCAGCAAGATTGCAGGGAGGCCAGAGAGATCTCTGAATTTAGTCCTACCAGGTGTCTCTACTCCATGCTGAATGAAATTACAAAAAGCATTCAGAGAAAGGTAAAGAAGAACACAGTCATGTAATCTGGGGCAGCCAGTCCTATGTCACCCACATCTAAGCATCACCAATTAAAAAGCCGGTAAACTTCACACTGGAGTTTTTCAGGTTTTCTGCTAAGGCTCAGAGCTAAATGATTTTTAGAACTAGATCCATACTAGTCTGAGGCAGTTGTGAGGGTAAAAATTTTCCCATATGGGGTTTTGACGGTTAAATTGTGGCTTCCTCTAACTTCTAAGGGTCCCTTCTGCATACTCTACATGGAAGACTGGCCAATAAGCCTGTAACTGGCAAAGGAAACCTCACAATAAAGAAGGCATGTTTTTTTCACACAAAATTTCCATCTACATGTCTACATGTAGACATTCCATCTACATTCACATCCACTTCAATACGCAGATTGGTGGCAGACGTTAGTCCTGTCTTCAAGCTGGAGAAAGACAGAGTTGCCCCCTATTTCCAATGACCGTCAGATACTAAATAAAAGAAGAAAACATTTGGCAAATGACCAAAGCCTGTCCCATTACAGCTGTTCCCTTTGTGACTCAGAGGAAGTTATAAACACAGAATAAACAAATACTAGTTCTTTACCATTAGTTGATATTTTAGCGCCAAATCCCTGTGAGATACATTATTTCTGGTGAACTGGGCTGGACCTGGCTAGCTTCCAAACATTTTTAAGATTAACAGAGTACAACTGATTATTTATTGGCTACAGTGTCCAAAACTTGTTTTAATCTTGACCTTTTTCACCATATTTTTCCTTACTAAAATGTAAGACTGACAAAAAATCCATTTGTCCAACTCTGATCTAAATTCCTACATTTGATATCGAGACAATCATTAAGTAGTTTTATCACAGTAACAGAAAAGCAGATGAGAGCAATTTATTTTAGCTTGATTACTTCTGGGCAAAATTCTTGAATTTGCAAACATGGTGATTATGTCCCACAGTTCCTCCAAAGACATTTCAGAGACAAAACCATTATTAATATAGAGTAACATGCACTGACAGGATATTTCACTTGATTAAAAACATTCCCCCCTCCCCCCCCAAAAAAAGTTTGATTCATTGCCTCTCATATAAGCACACTTAGTATTAGTTTTAAGTTATTCAACTTTCAGGAAGCACTAGACATAAAACATTTTCCTGATAAATTTGAATGGATTCTCACACTGTTCTCACGCATTCATTGTATAAGACACCATAGCCACCCTGATGTACTATAACATTCAAATTAAGCCAATAAACATATTGTGTTTTTAGTGGCTTATAAAAAGACTCACAGCTTATGGTAAATGACTGCGTATCTCATGAGGAAGTCCATTGAAGGGAGGTTTGTGACAAAATTTCTGATATGGAATTCTGTATTGTGTGTATCTCTAAGTCAAAACCAAACTTTGTATTTATTAACAGTATATTTTTAAATCAAAACATTAACTACTCTATGGTAGACTATACTATAAGATTTTAACTGAATATATTATCAATATATACTAATAATTAAAATATAATTAGTAAATATTAACATATTATATAAATGAGATAATTTATTGTGCGATATTTATTTTCTCTAAATTCAAACTCATGACAGTTTTCAAAATTGTTTTTACTTGATTCTATTCAATACCAACCCTAGTCTTGGAATATGCTCTGTATCATGTATGTTTGAAAACAGTGAATTTCAAATAGACACAGCTGATGCTACGGAATACGTGTGTACATTCCTGTGTGTGCTTGTGCAAATAGGTGTGTGAAAGAGATATGTATTTATTTGTCTTTATCTAATATTCTCTAGATATTAAAAATAAACCCAAAGTGCCTATGGTATTAATTCTCTCCATTATATTGATTTGCTTTATGCAGTTTTTAAATGAAACAGAGTATGTGGTCAATCAACAAGACTGATATTAGCACAAGTGATGCAGCATATTATATAACAGGCTACTGCAATTGTCTTTTTCTCCCTCCACATCACTCGTCATTATGATTGCCATGCCCTGTATTTTAAAATAAAATGGAGCTCTGATAATGATGGCTGAATATGCAAAGGAGGGATGGGGCTGCAGTATTGGAGAGAGGGATGGAAGTATTTAAAAGCTAAGAGGAAACATTTTAAAACTTTCATAAAATTAATATTTTTAGCATTTAATTACAAATTTAAAATCATATAAAAATGATTCTTAGGTTTTAAAGTGATTTTAATATTATTTAACATTAATAATGTACTATGTAACTCTAAGAAGTGGTTAAGAAGAAGCCTGATAAAACTACCTAAACTAGGGTAGTATATTAATCATGTTTTTTCTTTCCATATTTTCTGATGCTTTGACATCTTAGAGGCCTTTCTGGCCAGGGAGAGACTGTTCCTCCCAGGGCTACCTAACTCCTAGAGAGAGTAAATCACTCCCTCATAAGCATGCCTTTCATATGCAAACTAACAAAGCCAAAGAAAGCCCAGATCCTCAACCACCTCCTTTACCTTACTGTCAAACACCAAGCCAATACTCCCCCTGACCTAAGTCACCAAGTACTAGACAACCAGAGACCACTGCTATAGCCCAAAGCCCAACGAAAGTATTTAAACTACTCAATCCTAAACTTGTTCAAACTTGCCTTACCCTGTCTCAGCTATTCCTTCCCGTGGAAATCAAAATAAAGTCTCTGGGCCATGCTTTCCCCTGGCTCCTTCCGCCTCCTGACCAACCCCAGTGCTTCCCGATGTGGCCCTGCGTGGCGTGGTGGGCTCCCTTCTCTAGGAAACTGTGAGTAATACAACTTCTTTCAACAGCGTTAGCCTTACTGTGGCATCATTCCGTCACCTCTATGAATTGAGTCCCAAGTACAATCAAAACAGGTAATAATATGACTGTAAATTATGAAAGAAATATAATTTACTGTTCACATTTGGTCAAATTCTAATACTCTTCCCAAATATAATATTTGTTAATGCTCATCTGTTTGTTGTGCTCTGAGCTCTTTTCTCTTTTTGCCAAGCTGCTGCTTGCTGTTCCTATCCTTTCTCTCCCACTTACCTGTTAATCTACACTTAGTCCACACATTTGCCATTCTCTGTATGCCTTTTTTCTTACATAATTAATTTACATTGTATAATTTACTCAAAACTCATAGTTATTCACCTAGTTTGAGACTTCATGAGGATAAAGTAAAATTTTACTGAGCTTGTTCTGTGTCCTATGAGAAGTCGAAGTCTATATTGTATATTAGTTCTGCAGTGACTTAAAGGAAATCATACTGCAAGAACATAGTGATTTCAGTCAACTGGACAAGGGTCTACCTTATACTTACTGTCTCTGACAGGATAGCCCTGTAAAAGTAACACTCAGGACACAGAAGAGTGAAACTCTGATTCATAAACTAAGTACTGTGAAGTAAATATTTGGTTTATCTTCTAGGCACTAAAGAACGCTTGAAAGGAATGAGTAATAAGGCCTGATTAATATTTAAAGAAACCTAAATATGTGATTTTTTGAAATTTCTCAATAGACGTAAGTAAAATAAGACTATCTATCTTAGAGAAAGAAACACATCGAGTTTAGAAAAAGAAACAGTTATTTCTTAATAAAATGTCACAAAGGTAATTCACTTGGGTCTCAGTAACCTCTATTAATTGAGAGTACATCAAAAGAGTACTAGGATTAATAATGATTACTACAGTTAATCATTAGAAATTCCAGAAGTCCTTCTGCACTGTCAAAAATTATATTATTTTCCTAAATAAATAGTAAGAATTTGAGAAATATTTACAAATAACTGGTACTATAGTCTAAATATATTTTAATATTTATTCATGTATACTTTTATAAACTATATGTGATCTCTCTCTGCCATCTTTAGTAAGACATGTTGGAAATAAGTTGGTCTTCTCTTGATAATACACTGTTAGCATGATGAACATCAAATCTTCAATTCTTCTATAAACATAGAAAAAGATATTTATGTGACCGGAAAAATGGCTTGATTACTACTCTTATCACAGTTGTTTCTCATACTTGGAAAATAATTTTCTGCTTTATTATATACATCCATTTGTTAAAATTTTTAATCTCTTTCTCCTAGATGCTGTTTTATTTAATTATAATTGAAATATAGTTGCTGTATATTATATAAATTATAGGTATTCAATATAGTGATTCACAAATTTTATAGTTATTTATAGTTATATGCATTTATAGTTATTATAAAATATTGGCTATATTCCCCATGTTGTACAGTATATGCTTGTAACTTATTTTGTATCTAATTGTACTTCTTTCTTCCCTACACCTATAACTCCTCCCCTCTCCCCTCTCCCCACTGGTAAGCACTAGTTGTTATATCTGTGAGTCTGCTTCTTTTCTGTTATGTTCACTAGTTTGTTGTATTTTTTTGATTCCACATATAGTAATGTCATACAGTATTTATCTTTGTCTGACTTATTTGACTTAGCATAATGCTTTCCAAGTCCACTCATGTCAATGCAAATAGCAAAATTTCATTCTTTTTTATGGCTGAGTAGTATTCCTGTGTGTGTGTGTGTGTATGTATATATATATATATATATATATATATATATACCCCATATCTTCTTTGTTCATTCATCTGTCAATGGACACTTAGGTTGTTTCCTTATCTTGGCAATTGTAAATAATATTGCTATGGACACTGAAGGGCATGTATCTTTTTGAATTACGGTTGTTTTTTGTTTTTTGTTTTCCAGGATATATAACCAGGAGTGGACTTGCTGGGTCATATAGTATTAATAGTTCTATTTTTAGTTTTTTTGAGAAACCTCCATACTGTTTTCCACAGTAGGTAACAGCTATTCTGACAGGTATGAGGTGATAGCTCATTGTGGGTTTTTTTTTTTTTTTTTTTGTGGTATGTGGACCTCCCACTGCCACGGCCTCTTCCGCCGCGGAGCACAGGCTCTGGACGCGCAGGCCCAGCGGCCATGGCTCATGGGCCCAGCCACTCCGCGGCATATGGGATCCTCCTGGACCGGGGCACGAACCCGCATCCCCCACATCGGCAGGTGGACTCCCAACCACTGTGCCACCAGGGAAGCCCTCATTGTGGTTTTGATTTGCATTTCCCAGATGATTAGTGATGTTGAGCATCTTTTCATGTGCCTGTTAGCCATCTGCATTCCTCTTTGAAAAAAATATTTAGTTCTTCTGCCCATTTTTTAATTGAGTTTTTTTTGTTGATGTTGAGTTGTATGAGCTGTTTATATATGTTGGACATTAATCCCTTATTGGTCATATCATTTGCAAATATTTTATTCCATTCAGTGGGTTGTCTTTTCATTTTGTCGATGGTTTCTTTTGCTGTGCAAAAGCATTTAAGTTTAATTAGATCTCATTTGTTTATTTCTGGTTTTATTTCCTTTACTTTAAGAGATGGATCCAAAAAAATATTACTGCGATTTAACACAAAGAATATTCTGCCTGTGTTTTCCTCTAGGAGTTTTACAGTATCCAGTCCCAAATTTAAGTCTAGTCCATTTTGAGTTTTTTTTTTTTTTTGTATACGGTGTTAGAGAATGTTCTAATTTCATCCTTTTACACGTAGCTGTCCAGTTTTCCCAGCTCCATTTGTTAGTTTTTTGTTTTTTTTTCATTTGTTAAGTTTTTGACCTATATTATTAGGAATCTTTATGTGACTAGCTAGCTAAGCCTCAAGTGGAATCTGTGGGTTTATGGCATTCAAAGGTTTTAAGGACTAAACTACATGAAGAGAATAATGCAATCTGACCTCATGAATAACTGGAGTCAATAATTCAAACCTAAAAGTTATATCTTGTCTCTTCTACTCTTTGCATATTGACTATTCTCTCTTACTATGGTAAACAATGACAGAAACACAGGCACTGACAACTCCAGAATTTTATGTATTCTGGCATCAGTCAAAACATAGATTCTTCCCCAGGATTCTTTAGTCCCAGTCTTAAAGTTCAGGGAACAGGGACATATTAATGTTGCCTGACTAAGGTACCTGCTATGAAACATTCACTGTGATCAGTAGACAGCATCATATAAAAACCCTGTAGCTTCCATGGTGGGGAAGAGGAAGTTAAGGATATCTGAGGGGAAAAAGTCGGTTTTGGGGGAAGAGTATGGTGCTAGAGATATAATCAGTTGATGTCCACTCTGGGCTTGGGGGAGCTAACTTTTTATCAGTTAGCAAAGGACTGTTACTAATGACCACTTTGCATACACCTCTTATCTTGTGTATCCGGTTGGGAGTTAGATGGGGTTTTGTTGCACCCAAGTAATGCCCAAACCCTCTCTGTCAAATTCTTATTCAAAAACATTCATTTGATCTTCAGAATGAACAAAAAGTTTTTTTACAAGTCACAATAAAGATGAATTATATATGTTTTATATACATTCCATTATGACCATTCAGAGAACTGAAATTTAATTTCTTCTTTTACCATTACCCATTCAAACTAGACCTTGGCCTCCCTTGTTCTAGGGAATGGAGGTCATAGATAAAAGCAAAGAGAAGGAAGGGATAATTATATTTGGCTTTAGTACTCTTAAAAAGTTTAGTATCTGGTAATTTAAGAGGTTTTCAGGCATATTCTGACTATAAAGGAACTTAGCTTGACAAATCATCTTTAGCATCACTCCCTGCCCAAGATGACAAAACTGCCCTCTAACCTTTTATCATCAGTTGGGTCAGTGATAAGTACGGCTCGGCAAAACTCTAGGGAAGTTGGATTAGACGTTTAACTTTTATTTTCCTTTGGTGGCTTGCAGGCGACAGGAGCAAGAAGCAATGACTGAGACATTCAAGTATACATGCCAAGAAAGGCGAGAAGGCTGAGTGCTAAGAGGAGGTCCCCCTTCAGGCTACCGACTTCACTCCTAGAAAAGGAGCAGAGGAGAGTGAAGTCCACTGAGGCCTGCATCCGCATACTACATGAAGGCAGAAAATGAGTGGAAGAGAAAATCCACTCCCCTAACTTTTTTAAAAGCACAGTTAGTCACTAGCAATGTGGCTCAGTTGAAACCTTGATTTTTTTTTTTTTTTTTGGCCATGCCGTGCAACATGCAGGATCTTAGTTACCCGACTGGGGATTGAACCCATAGCCTCTGCAGTGGGACCACGAAGACCCAACCTCTGGACCGCCAGGGAAGTCCTAAGCCTTGGATTCTTACCAACAGGAAAGAGCAATTCCTCTTTCCTTAAGAAGTGAGAGCTAAGAAGACAATGGAAGAAACACATACAGTTCCCTATAGACCAAATCAAGCCTTAACTCTGTCAAGAGACCCTCTCATCATAATTAGTCTACAGCCTCCCTTATCAATGGCTGCACTGTGTCAGTACCACTATTATTACGTGTTTCCACTGTCTGCTTTTGACAGTGTTCTTGCATCTCTTTCCCCCACTAGCTTGAAAACCCTAGAATGAGAAGACTTCTGTTTACAAGTTCCAACCAGGGCCTACAATCTCCACAGTCTTGCCCTGAGTATGCACTCAGATACTGAAGAAATGGAAAGCCAAGGGTTTATTCTAAACATATTTATCAGAGATGAGAAAATATCTCTCATAAGTACATAAATATTTTGAATGCCTTATTATAATTTCTTTTCATTATCATTTCTCAGAATCTGAGAGACAGCAATGAGAAAATTTGCAGAAAATGTCAGAATGATACACTGGGAAAGGTATATACAGCTGTTAACATTTTGCTTGTTTTTACTTGGTTCGTGTAGGTATTAACTACAGAAGTGCTTGAAATGAATCTGTTTTATTGCAAGCTTGATTACCTACACATCCCTAAATTATTCTATCACGCAAATGACAGCTTATACTTAATGAAAGAGGCCACTTATTTAACTGCTGATTATTTCTGAGAAACCGTTAACCTACCTCCCTATTAAAATGAAAATGGGGAAAAACATACTTTCACAAATCTTCAAAGGAATGCATCTCTGCTTTTTATAGAAGGGAGGGTGGGATGAATTTCGCATGCCTTTCCTCCCACACAACAATGTTAGGCCTAGAAATTAAGATATCTAAGTACTAATAAAAAGTTTTTTCTCATGGATATATACGCTGCCCCAGAGACCACCGGGAGAGTAGTGACCAGACACAGAAAGTCATGCCACCTCAGTCCCTGTGTCAGTTTCCTTGCAGCACTGTGTACAACAGCCCTGACTTTCCTAGGGAGGTCGTGTTATTGGTGTTCAGAGAAGAACCCCAGAAGTCATTCTCCAAGGAGTAAGACAGATTTCTTTTTTAGGGCAAGATAATAGGTTTTATCCCTTCCTGTAATTCTAAGCATTCTTTGTTTATGCTATTTCTGAGTATGATGAAAAGTTATTTAAATATGACTTTAATATTGATAATATTCATAAAATTTCTACTGTCAAATCTAATCCTGAACATCTCTCTTGCTTTGGAAGTAGAATGAAATTATCATCAAAATCTAAGAACTTTCTTGTTACAAATGGATAGTACAGATTAAGTGTTTGTCATATTTTCTAAAGAAATGAGGTACTTGTTCCCATATTAGTAATTTGTAATCGATATAAAAATTATTCAGATAGTCTCCCTTTTTTCCCCAGTGTGCATTTTATACTTACAGTGCATCTTAATTCACACTTGTCATATTTCAAGCACTCAGTTGCCACATGTGGCTTAAGGCTACCATATTGGACAGTACAGCTAGTTCTATGGAGTCACAGAAGTCTGTCTAAAGAATTTGTTTGGAATTATATTGGAGTTATGGTTTCTCATAGATTTTGCTTGAACCTGAGGAAGGTAAATTTATCACTTAGGCTTTATTATAAGTTTGGGACCTTTTAAAACTTTTTCGGCATCCATATGTTACTTAATAGCACCTAAGTCAGTTAAATCTAGGACAGATTCAATGATGCGCAGTACTCAGTGCAAGTAAATTGCCAGCTAAGAGACTTCCCGCTCTCAGCCTGAATCTAGATGCTTGTATACCAGCCTCTATTATTTTGCACTAAGGTGCTTTCTAATTAGATCAGTTTGATAATTAACAGTCTACTCCTGATCTTTCCAACTACAGTTATTCAGCTGACCCCAAAACAAGTTTTGTTCTCAGTATGCCCCCAATTCCTCTTTCTTAGCAATCCTAGAGGGTAACTGCCTTCCAGTCCCCAGAGGAATGTATTGGTAGAACTGATTACTGGTTGAATTTCCCCTTTAGAACCCAAAGCTCATTAATCCCCATCAGAGCATCCTGAGCCATCATTTTTCTACAGGAGCAGATTCAGGCTGGTTCAGGGCACAGAATAAGCCAGCTGCTCATCATGTCATCTGGAGGAAACCCAAAAGCCCTCACTGGATCCTAACTAGTCCTCTTGCTTTTAAAAAAACGATTTCTAATATCCACCACATTGACATTCTCTTCGAGATCCAGACTTTACTGAAAAGGCAAATGTGGGATAACATATTCAACTCACTAGTATTCAGCATAGTCCTGATACTGATTGATGCAGAACAATTAATTTTAGATTAAGAGAGAACACTAATGAGGATGAAGCCTCTCTTCGGATGCTGCAATTAAGGATAGTGACAGGAAGAATCGGGAAAGCAATAATGACCTGAAATACATGTAGGGACACAAAAGAGTGACAAAAAATAAAAAAAAACATGAAATAATATCATTATTTTATAATTTTACCTTGAACTGCATTTTCCCAATAGATCCAACATTGGGGATGTTTTGAAAATAATTTGTTTATTCATTGGGAGTATCTCTTCTACCCTATAAACTAGATTCTAGTAAACTATATTCTATAGAGTAAACTCTATTCTATATTCTAAAAGGAAACTTACTTAAGGAACTGAATACATAAGGTTTTGTTTAATACAGAAAAAGTGAAATAATTAAGTCTACTTTAACCTAGTGTAATTTTGGAAATGAAGGAGCCAAATAACTTGCTATACAGAATATTGGCCATTTCTTTCTTCTGCAACTTTCGGAGAAAATGCTCTACCCTCTTTCCTATTATTTTTTCTTTGAAATACTGAATGCCCACTTTGGGAAAGTGTTCAGAGAATCCTCTCAACATATAATTTTAATGTGTCAGAAACTATAATTCGTGCCAGAGAACAAAGTGATAGGGTTCACTGAGGGATTTTAAATACATTCCTGATGGTTTCTCAATCCTTTTGTGAACTATTTTAGGGTGAAATGTTATCTATTTAATTACATAGAGCCATTACTCACAATAGGAAATGTACAACCCCATCTCTGCTGAGAACAGGAGAGAGCTTCTAGGGTAAAGAAGAGAACAGAGCTGGTATTTATGAGTGCAGATTTAAACAAAACAAAACAAAACAAAATACTGAACTAAACTAAATGAGTTTGACTCCCTCTTTTATGGCTAAGCTCACAAAATGGAAACCATAGCAGCCTTAGTTATCCAAATGCCTTTCTAGGGAACTCCCCTCTTCAGAAGCTCCACAGCTGCTCAAGCAAATGAATTCTGCAACGAGAGGGTTTTGATGAAATTGCAGAACTGCACCCCAGGCTGCTGCAGACTGCTTGCCTTTTCAATTACACAAGAGGCATCAGCCTGTGGGATGATGTATAAGCTTGGGGAGCACGCTCATAATTGAAAATGCTGCTCAAAGCACAGCGTCTTTATGGGGTAAGGCCATAGTAGGAATTAATGTTGCTTCAAGAAGGGAGTTATTATATGTATGGGGCGGTGGAACAACAGAAGGTAAAATTTGCACCAAATAAAATGATACAGTAGCTAAAACCCAGGCTCTGAAATCTGCTAGCTCAGTTTCCACTTGGCCACTTGCTAACTGGGTGAGAGCAAACAGTCATGGTCCCAAGGCTGTTTTATCTATTAATGGACACAGTCATCCTAATAGCTCTTCAAACAGTTATTATTCTCCCTTTGAATGGTGAGGAAACAGATGTAGAGAATAGAACTCTCCCATAGGTAGGAAAGGGGCAGCCTGGCTTAAAAGTGATTTAGTCTGGTGATTGCAGTCTGGGCTGTTAGCCAGTGTGTGGTCCGGGCAATGGGGACTGCTTACTCTTATTTCTGTCAGTTAACCTTTGTTTTCTGTTTTATCATCTGTAAAACAGAAATAAATACAGGACCTACCTCATGGGGTTAAATGAGATCATGAATATAATTGTAAAAAATGAATAAAGAGAAACCTCAATTAAATAGAGTTGGGAGACCAGAAGGGGGAGCTCTCACACTTACGACAATAGTACAGCCCAACACGAAGAATGAAGATCCTTCTTTCCTGGCAAGGGGTCTGCCATGAAAAGCCACGGACTCTTCGTTTACTGTAAGCCCTCCCAAATTCCTTTCCCCTTTGTAAAATTGCTCTCCTTCCCTTGCCACGATGGGGCTTGCACATGGCTCACCAGTGTTGGAGACCCCCCAGTTGCAATTCTCTGCTGATCCCAAATAGATTCATCTTTGCTGGAGAAATACCTAGCAGTCTATTTCAGGTCAACATAGTGAATTTAGCACAGTGCCTGAAACCCAATACTCAATAAATGTAATTTTACCGAAGGTGTGCCTCTCTTCCAGTCAGTCTCTAGAGAACAATTTTTCTCTAAATGTTAGTCAAGTCCGCTAAATCTGTTTATTAGCTCAGACTTTCACAGCATCTCACCTTAACATAACTGATAAATGTGTCAAGCAGGTGTCATTTGATACTGCAACTGTCAACCGTTATCACTGCATCTGTGATGGTGAAAATGTCAATGGGGTACACTGGGATGATTTATAATGTAGCAAAGACTAAATTTCTCATAAGCATGAACCAAAGCCCTTAACAGGTGCCATGACTGCCTGGACTGATCTGCCTCATCTGAGTCTTATTATTATTAAAGGGCAAGAGCTATTCAAAGCAACCTAGATCTTAGACCAGGTGGCAATCTTGAAACATGCTGATGTAAGTCAGCACTCTGACGACATGAATTCCAGAGAGGGAGCTGAAGGGACTGTGTAATTGTTATGTGCACCTGCTATTTTGCCTTTAGCAGACAAGTGATATGGAGTAGCAAAAAGAAGTTGCCCCAACAAGACACTGTGAGAAGTCATTATTACCATATATCCCAGGGAGTGTTTAGTAAAAGATACTGGGTTTTTCTATTACAAATGATTTGAAAAAAAAAAAAATAGTCAAGACTTGTAAATAAATAAATTAATAAACACACACACACACACACACACACACACACACACACACACGGCATTCAAAGAACAAGGGCAGACAACGAGAAATACAACGACTTTATAAGAGAATCTGTCCCCAAATTTAGATTATCCTCTACTTTAATGGTGATATAATTTTAAAAGACCATTTTCAGTCTTTAGGAAGGCAGGGTAATTGATGGCTAAGAGCACTGACTCTGGATACTGATGGCCTAGGCTCAAATATTGGCTCTGTCACTTATTAGCTACCTCATTAAGCAAATTACTTAAATCTCTTTGCCTCAGTGTCAACTATAAATGATAGTAATAATAGTATCAACTTTTAGGTTGTTATTAGGATTCAAGAATTAATATGTGAAACAAGGAATCCAAAAAACAGAACAATGCCTGGCTCATTACAAGCCTTCTTTTTTTTTTTTTTTTTTTTTTTTTTTTGTGGTATGTGGGCCTCTCACTGTTGTGGCCTCTCCCGTTGCAGAGCACAGGCTCCGGAGTGGACGCGCAGGCTCAGTGGTCATGGCTCACGGGACCAGCCGCTCCGCGGCATGTGGGATCTTCCCGGACCGGGGCATGAACCCATGTCCCCTGCATCGGCAGGCGGACCCTCAACCACACTGCGCCACCAGGGAAGCCCACAAGCCTTCTTTTTAATAAAACAAATTTGTTCAACAGCTTTTATTTTACATCTTAAGAAAATGTTACTAGTAGGTAGTGAGCTTCCTACAAGTGCATCAATACACTAATAAAATATGTCAACCTTTTAAGGTCACTACAGTGCTATTTACTTCTCAAATCTAATTTCTGCATTTTTCTAAATAGCTTCCTCATAGCACTACATATACCACCAGGAAAAAAATTTGCCAAGTAGAACTTGAAGAACAGAGTAAAACAGTAATCAAACTTACAGAGACAGAAAAATGGATCAAACAGTTTAATCTATTACTAGATTATTAGTATTTAATACTCTATTTAATCTATTATTATTTAATCTTTATTGATAAATCAAAGAGCAATATGTTAGTCATATTGAGAGATTCAATAAAGATAAATGTGACCTCATTTTTGTAGGATGTGACTATCATTAAGTACGCATTCCATTACAAGTTAAGGAATTACTATCTAGTCAGCAGTCTTGAGAAAACAATCTCATTACACTTTAAAAGGAAAGATAAATAGAATCTAGGTTAACAACACAATGGTCACTACAAAAGAAAAGTCAAATTATTAAGCAAAGAAAACAGCATTATTATTCTCTTCTGTTATATAGCTGATTTTGTTCTGAAGCAATGCATTTAAGCAAAATGGAGTAATTTGGAGAGAAAGAATCTTATAAAAGGGGGCTTCCCTGGTGGCGCAGTGGTTGAGAGTCCGCCTGCCGATGCAGGGGACACGGGTTCGTGCCCCGGTCGGGGAAGATCCCACATGCTGCGGAGCGGCTGGGCCCGTGAGCCATGGCTGCTGAGCCTGCGCGTCCGGAGCCTGTGCTCCGCAACGGGAGAGGCCACAGCAGTGAGAGGCCCGTGTAACGCTAAATAAATAAATAATAAAAAATAAAAGAATCTTATAAAAGATATGAATTCTGATAACAATGTTCTAATTAATTGTTCTGCTTGAAACTAACCTATAAAAAATAACAAAGGTACTTATTTTCATTCCGAAGACCACATACCAAAATGATTACTAGGACAGAAACCAATTATTTTCACATATTAACCAGACCAAAACAGGAAGTAATGATGTTAAAATGCATTAGTCACAATATATCACAAATCCAACTTTGCAAGGAATGATTGTTCAATAACCGGCTTGCAGATTTCCAGAAGCTACAATTCTGTGACATTAACATGCTCCATTAGTACCACTTTTTTGGTAATGTACATTTTATGGCCTACCTGGCCTTGAGAAAATCTTGAAATGTGTTTAATTAGAGATTCCACAAAGTAAATAATAAGATAAATCCATTATTACAAATATAAATTCTGGGCCCCTAAACAAATTTCAATAGAAAAATTTTCACTATGCTCCTCAATATTATGCACTGACACTTGCCATGAATGTATACATTTTTCACACATTAAATTTGCATTTAAATCATCTTTAGCAAGACAGAATGCCAACAGCTTTTTTTCGTTTCCGCAATGAATGGAAAGTCTCCCTTAAGCAGATATACCATGAAGAATCACTCTGACACTCTCACAATAAAATGGGGACAGCAGCAACCATTGTCCTGGGAGAAGTGTGCACAAAGATCATTCTTTTTGCAAGGGTTTGACAAAAGCACCTTACTCCTTGCTTCCACGGCCTAAGGAAGTAGTAGACCAATTTGATAAGAAGCTCTGACCTTACAGCATGGAAGGATTGCATACAAGTCTCTTTTGGAGGTGGAAAGGACCAACGCAACAACAGATGAAGCTAGGTTAATGAAACAATGACGGGCAGCGGCAGGACCAGACAGCTCACCCAAGTAAGAGACAAAAACAGAAAGAAGGATTTCTTGGTCCCATTTGTGGTAGAAACTTTAGATGCTCAGATAGTCTCCTGAGGCCACCCTGTCACTGGGAAAGTGACTGTACATGTGAATTGAAATATCTGCAGGACAGTGGCGGAGTGAGGGGTGTCAAAGAAGGATTAACGGAAAGGCACTGCGATACACAGATGAGAATCTTCACTGAGAGAAAACCAGAAAAACAGTTGACTCTCATGTTTACCAGGGCAAGACGATATCTTGGCTATGGGTGGGACCTGGGGCTTCTTCCCACTCACCGCCATTAAAACACATTCACCAACCCCAGATCACAGCCTGCACCAGCAGCTCCTTCACCATTTAGAGCATGACACAGGACTGAACACATGTCACCCTCTGTCCACTGAGGTACACTTTCTGGGCCCCCTAAGCACTTAAGAAGGAGAAAATTTGATCATGGAAGCGAATAGACTGGATTTCTGGGCTTCAGATTATGACCAAGCAGTGTGGTCTCTAGCAACACACTCTGGAGACTGAACGAGAAATCTCATCTCACCCCACTTTTAGAGGTGCTCTTTTCCCAAGACTAACACACTACTATGACCCAGGGGCCAAATCTGGCCTGCTACCTGTTTTGTGTGTGCGGTGTGCTACAAATGGTTTTAGTATTTTCAAATGATTACATTTCAAATGGTTGTAGAAGTACCCACATAACATCCTCAGATTTGTCTCTTTCCTTCAAAGCCTAGAGTATTGACTCTCTTGCCCTCCACAAAAAAACTTTACCTACTCGTGCCTCCTCTGTTACATAAAGAAATGGTTGTATGTACTAGCAGAGCTCTTTAGTCAGCTGCTTATATCTAAATGATGTGGCTTTTTGCTCATTAAATGTTTTTATTAGAAATGTTATAAAACAGATCAGTACATAGATGGTATTGGAGCATACAGCTCTTTGACTTTAAAATAATGAGATAACTCATAAATACTGAGTTGTGTAATGGTAGTCCTATTATTAATGACTCTAGAAGATACCAATTTGAAATTTCCACGTAGTAAAAATAAGAATTCAAAGACTATCGGGGTAAAATAGCTAATAATCCAATACTAAGGAGGAAGGTTTTCATTTTCATTGTAAGGTTAGCATTTTCCAACAATTATATACCAATCATTACTGTGCTACGAGTTATTAACAGTTACCATATTGAATAACATCTGTGAAATTTTAGGATAAAAACTCAAATAGGTTTTGCCTACAGGACTACTCAGAGACCTTCTGGTGGAACTAGATTGTGTTTTTGCTTTCTTTCCATAAATGGATCACTTCGGTTGAGGGGCCCCTCTGCATTCTCTCTTCTTGAGGTTCAAATAAAGGCTGCACCCCCTGAATGACAGGAATAGACACAGAATCTGGGATTCAGGCAATCAGTGGGTGACAATAATGATTCATGCCCAAGGTAAGCTTAACCTGAAATGTTCTATTGAGTGGTTGGGAGAAGGCAATTTTTAAAATTCTCTGTCTTCAATGGTCCTACCATCACTTCTACAGAGAGCTGGGCATTCATATTTTAAGAAATAAAATTCTACTTAGAGAACTTTCCCAACAATTTTCTATTTACAAGTTCGTATTTGTATATTATTTTACTGACGTAAAGAAGCATTCTTGGACAATATTGCATCTGTGCATACTAGAGTGAATAACAAATTATTTGTGGCTCAAAATTCTTCATGAAACACTCGTTTCACCTACGATGAACAAAACATAAATACTGTTGATGGACTGCCAAGTAGAAAAGAAAAAAAATGAACAGTACACAAACTCATACCATGGACTTCAAAAGATATCATTCCCATTATACACAAATCATATTCCAGAGAGCAATAAAGTTCTCTCAAACTGCTACAATGCAGCAATTGCCCACAGTGTACTATGTAGAAGCCAAAAAAAGAAAAGCAGAAGTTAGTCTGTGTTCTGCATTTATCAAAATAATAAACTGTGCAATTACTTGTTGAAGAAAAAAGTACTTGTAAAATCGAGATGTGTTCAGAAATATTCCCTGTATAGGAAATATAAGAGAGAAATGGAAAGACTCGAGGTAATTATGATCTCAATAATCACGGTCAACGTTTAACAAAAAGATAATAACTACATGTAACTAATTCTGTTCCAATGGACGCTTTGCTTTTGTATTATAACTTTACAGCAGCCAACCTTGCTTCATTGTTCTTTGTCACCGTGTTTCTTTATCTAGGCCCTGTTTAGCCATCTATTAAGTGGACTTAACAAGAGGATTTTCCTCTACCTATTTCATTAGGTGGCTGTGAGGATTAAATGGGTTAATGTGTTTAAATCACATTACCATCTAGCCAGTGGCAGTGTCCTTAAATGTTTAAACACTGATACCCTGGGAAGGGAGGGGGAACCCAGATTTGCAGTGCCTGCTGATTTCTATGATGTAATTTCAAGCTACCCATGAGACATCACGAAAAGCGGAATTGAGAAGAGGGTGAGCGCAATGAGCTCTCACAAAACAGTAAAGCAAACTCTGGCACACCACTGCATCTAGCCCTCTCTTTGTTTCTTTCACACAGAGGTGTGTGCCTGTCAGTCAAGAGGAATATACTTCATGACTTGTGAATCAGTTTATGTAGGTGTCTGTATTTGACTCTCTGAGTGGAATTCTAGTCACAGCTAATCATATCCACATTAAGCTCCTATAACATGCGTTCAATAACAGAATAGGCGAGCAAACTCTGTGAATTTGAAGAACAAATTAAGATGGAGCATTCAACAAGTATTCATAGAAGTATATTATTTGCAAAGCACTGTTTTGATATTTTTGGAAATTATCTATAATGACAGGATATTGCCCCTGCCATCCATTAGCTTATATCCTTATTGAGGTGGCAAAGGAAAGACATATAGTAAGCTAGAAATATAAAGGAGGCACTCCACAATGCTATTTAAGGAAATGTTCAAGGGTGGACAAGCCCAATCTTCATAAAATTCTAAGGTACTTCTAGGAAATTTTTTAATTATTTAAATTACTATAAGAGCTTGGAAAGGTACATGTTTTAAAAATTAAAAAAACAAACAAACCCAGAAACTTCAGGCACACACACAAAAATACCCTCTTCCTTCCTTTTTCTTTTTCTTCTTCTTTTTTTTAAACCAATAATGAGCTGCATCTTAGAGATTATAATTCTATGCTTCAAACCCAAACACCAATATTCAGTTTACAACTCTGACCTGTGGAATCCTAAGCAGTTAGTTAACCAACCCTAAAGTTCGTCACGGTGATTTAACAATAAAATATACAGATGACAAAAAGAAGTATGGCATCTGTAATGACAGCTATGAGATATATTTACAGATTATTCATATTCACTAGAGTATTATATATAAAAGCAAAAGATTTATACAGCTTAAATGTCCACATACAAAGGAGTTGTTAAAAATTATGGAAAATAATGAAATATATTGGAACTATATCTATGAAATAGAAAGTACTCCACGTGCTGATGTGGAAAAAGCTTCAAGATGTTAAGTGGAAAAAAAAAGCAGTGTAAAAGAATGGGCATATGTGCTATCATTTCTTTCGAAAAGAGGGAAAATAGTAATTATTGGTTTGACTATGCATAAAAAAATCACCTCTGGAAGGATAAACAGTGACTAATAATAGTGGTTACTTGTTGAATGTGGAAGAGATCTGAGGAGAAACTTTTCATTCTCTATTGTCTTTAACTTCACATTTTATGAATAAATCACCTCCCTTATGTAGATGTCCTCCTCACCCTCACTAGGACTCTGGCTTCTGCCCCAGCCTGCAGATCTCTCCTTAACCCCCTACACACATATACACACACACACACATACACACAGGAAAGCCTTTCTCAGCCTCACATAATAATCAAGAACTCTAGCAATTACCAGGAAGCCTTGTTATCAAGAGCACTAGCTCTCTGCAGGCCGTGTCATCGTCTCACTGGGGTCAACCATCAATCCTGCGACCCATTCCCAACTCCTTAAGGGCTGGAAACTGATTTCATTCTTCAAGTCTGTATTTCCAGTATCTACCACAGTGTCCAACACATATTGTTGAGTGGATTCATAAATGAGTTGTTGACACTTTTTTCTGATTTAGGAAGGAAGAAAGTTCACAGACATTTTTAGACAATCTCTTGTATTGGAGAAAAAGTCTTACATAGAAATGGAGGAAATCATAATAGAAGAAAATGAAGAAGTTTAAAAAACTCCTCAAAATTAGAGAAGTATAAAATGTGTTTATTTCTCAAATAGTGGATTTGCAGGACAGAGAAGAAAAATAATAGCAATAGTTAACACATAATGATTATCACAATATGTCAGTCACCAGGCTAAAAGCTTTATGCAAATTACCTCATTTGATCCTTAAACCAATGAGGCAAATAGTACCAGTTAACCGTCCTCCCTACTCACCATTATATGACTTTCACCAATAGTGCACAAAGGTAAAAGAAACAGAAGCAAAATTAGTCTCTTAATGGGAGACTAAGTTTAGGTCTGAGTATAGAATAAAACATTCTATTTCTCGTGCCTGATTAACTCCCTAGGTACGGGGATCATAACATTTCATCACACTACCCAATGACTTAATAAAGACTGGGGTCTCATTCTGTCTGGGCAAAGCCATGCCCACTAAAAATGATCACTGTGCACAAACAATTGTCATCCACTAATTCACTGAAGTCTGAGTCATGTGCACACTTGTAACTTTATGAGCTGAACAAAGAGAGGTGGACGTAAAGTGACTGGCTTAAACCCCCCGTACAGTAGGCCATCGGTATTTGCTAATTGTCTGTATGAAAGTTAGGCTCATACCCTGCCCCCCAACAGAAACTGAAAGCTAGGCGCTCTTTCTTTTTTTTTTTTTGCGGTACGCGGGCCTCTCACTGTTGCGGCCCCTCCCGCTGCGGAGCACAGGCTCCGGACGCGCAGGCCCAGCGGCCACGACTCACGGGCCCAGCCGCTCCGCGGCATGCGGGACCCTCCCGGACCGGGGCACGAACCCGCGTCCCCTGCATTCGCAGGCGGACTCTCAACCATCGCACCACCAGGGAAGCCCAGGGGCTCTTTCTTGATGATTACATTTGAAAGTGGTGACTCACAGGTCCCTGAGAAAGATGTTCCTGGGTTAAAAAGCTAGGAAGAGGCTAGGAGAAATTACATCTCAAAGGGACAGAGAAAGAATTTATAATTCTAAGTTTTCTAGAGTAAATGCTCTAAAAAAAAGAGAGGTCAGGAAACGAGAGTCAGGAAAAAACCTGTTTAAAGTTTAGTCAAGCAAAGGGAAACCTTAAGGTCATCTTGGCCACCAAGAATAGGAAACATAAAAATGAGAAAAATGAAAAACAAACAATATAGCACCTGACACTGGGAGTCCTGCATGAGCTGGAGTTACTTTACAAATAAAAAATTAGCCAGAGCTAAATCGCGAGATCTTTTTCGCATTTACTGTGGCTGATAGAAGTCACCCCCTTGGCTTTTCCTAGATATAGCTGATTTCCAAATCATATTGCTAATTCCGACCACTCTCTAGAGAGATTAACCCTTAAATACTACTGCCTTCTAGACCTATCCCACCACACATCTCCTTGATACTTCAAATTAAACCTGCTTCAAACAGAAGTTGCTGTCCTCACATTCAATTTTTCCTTCATTACATAGATTCACCAACTTCTTAATAGTCAGATTAATTATTATTACTGAAGTACAACTAAGATTATGGATTCAAAATATTTTATAACAGTTCGCAATCTATAGAATTAGGTCCAATCCTTAACACCGTGATTCTAACCTCTTTTTCTAATTGTATTGTACCTGATAACATCTGCTGACCATGGACTTCATTCTTCAGTCTACCAGAATACACCTGGAGCACACTGGCACTGTTCTCACAACTCTGTACCCTGAAGTTTTTTTCTATTTATCCAGAAAGCTTAACTCTAATCCTCTCTTTCCTCCAAACCTCATACATCCATCCTTTGATGCACATTTCATTCCCTATCTCCCTAGTATAACATTTGACCCATGCTATGTTTTTAATACAAATAAATAAGTAGTTCAGTCTTCCAGTATGTTTTGATCTCCTTTGTGGAACTTAATCATTCTTTGCCCTATGTACCTAAATTTAACATCTCTTTTTGAATTGTAAGTTGTTTAAAATGTCTTATTTCTGTAATCCCTTGTGGAGTAATACATTGTCTGGCACATTTTAATTCCAAATAGATATTTGTGAAATAAATAAAAATAACCTTTACATTCTATTCATGCCATGTTTTAAATAGGGCTTCATTAGTTTCACTGGATGATAATTTTGTAGTAGCAGGCATCATGTATGCTTAGCTCACTAAATAATCAGTGCCTGAAATGTTGCCTGGCAGACAGTAGGCATTCAATAAGTAATAGCTGAATAAATGCAAAAAAGTATTAGAATATTTGAATAACTAAGTGATAATGCTGCAAACAAGCTTCTGTTAGAATTGCTTAGTGGAATATAAGAGATAGAAATGCCCTAAGACTAGAAAAAGGTAGCATTGAAAAATGTTTATCAAATAGAAAATGTATTGTGTCTAGATAATTAAGAAATAATTACCTTTTACAAAGCAGATTACTCATACGCAAAATGACAGGATTACATAGAATGGTATATTTTAATTACCAATACGTTACTTTGAGAATGTTGTCCAATATAACAAAAACATTAAGAAAATAATATATATATAAACAGGAAGAAGTCTGAAACTCAGTCAACAACTTGAAAAATAACAGAGAAGTCACTAGGAGCCAATGCAAACCATTGTTCCCACTGTGAGCACCCCGTATATGCCACTGTCGGGGGTGTCACCTGTGCATGTGTGTGGGCTGAATAACAAGGTATTAAGTAAGGGCTTTTTAAAATGTGTAGCAAGACTGTCACTGTTTAAAGGTTTCTCTTCAAGTTTTCACTTTTTATACTTTCTTTCACTTCACAAAATTATAACAGTGGTGCTGGGGTAGACAATCACCTAAAAAGTTCTGAGGTCAAAGCAGTAGAAAAATCTTAGCTTGAGTTATAGGAATTCTTCCGACTCCAAGTCATTAGGGCGTAGAATTGTATTCAGTTGTACATCCTCTGTGGTTTTGGAGGGGAAAATAATTTCTCAATAATTTTCCAAGAATAAATATAAGCCACAAAGTAAAATGGATTTGAAACAAGATGTGATCTCATTTTAGATTATTTTTTAAGGAATGTTTAATTGATCTAAGTTATTATTTCAATCACTTCCAAATGACTGGCAAAAGAATAGCATTTTAAATCCAAGCGCATGATGAAGAAGTTGGCCTTTATCCTTTAGAAACTTGCATAGGTCAAAGGCACCCTGACGTGCTGCTGTAGGAACTTTTCCCTGCGATCTATAAGCTACCTCAGGTTAGTGTTCAGAGCTACAGCCTTCAACAAATCATGTCTGCTCAGATTAAAACAAATTCAAGTTAGATGCTGTCAACAATTTTAACTAAAGGTGTTAAGGCAATTGCTATTCATCTATTTAAGCAAGCATGTGGTCCGTAAGCCTGGTTTCTTAGGAAACTTCACAATATGGTTGTATTTATAATTAGCATTATTTATTTAAATATATGGCAGCAACAAGTCCAAAGAAATGAAGTATTCTTCCAAATTCATGGAGGATTATACCGACCAAATTCCTCGATAACATGGACTCTTTATTTCTATTGCATTTTTATGGGCTTATTGTGCAAAGCAAGAGATACACAACTAAAGGAAAATGTGTTCAATCATTTCTATTTAATATTAAAAATAGAAATAATCTATACATTTCACTGTTTGCCTGAACACCCCATTCTGTGTAGAAAGTTTGCTTTCTGATAACTTGTATTTAGTTTGGTAGGATGTAAAATGGGTTTTGCAGCATTTGTTTCTTAGTAAAAGCTTCTTATTATTCTGAAATAATTTGGTGCTTATTTTCTTTGTCATGGTGGAAACTAAGGATAATCTTAACCTTAATCAATTTCATCCAACAAAAGAGAAAGGCACAGTTTCCTGTGCAACTACAAATTTTACTTGAGGGCTTGTTATTTTCACTTTTATTTATGTGACAGGGCATTTGCATAAAATACTGAAAGTAAACGAAAGTTTAAGGTGCTGTTCATGTTAGACAGAGATGGTAGTATTATTAAGAAACTGTGTCTGAAGATTTTATTTCTGGGTACTCTTATAATCATTGAATCTTACAATTTAAGACATTTATCATCTATAGAAATCCTTCCTTGAAGTAGGATTCTCCTGCACTGCATGCTCAAATGGCCATGGGTCATCTCCTTGATAATCTGAGTGACAAAACAATTACCTCATTAGGTAGCTATTTCCAAAAATATAAAATCTTCCTCTACACAATTACCATTAATTAGAAATGATGATTGCCAACCATGAATTGAATAAAATAAAATTAGAAAATATTAAGAGAATTCAAACTGATGGCCAATTACAGAACTAATATATCAAGATGTAAAGCCTTTATGTTTGAAACAGTGAGCTAAAGGATTCCACTTGTAATAACAACCCTAAGTATCAAATTCTTAGGAAAGGATTTGACAAAATGTTCAAGTCAAACGCAGAATAAAGCCAGCAGGAAGAGACAGCTTGAAGAACCAAAGAGCTTCTTCACCTGGTTTACTGATCGTTCTGATGCAGGTGCAGATTAGTTAGGAGAGGTCATCAAAGACGATATCTGGCCAAATCCATCAGAGTACCACTTGGTCCTGACACAGATGATGAGGAAGGGGAAGGAGAAGAAGAAGATGATGAAGAAGAGGAAGAAGGATTGCAAGATACTGATGAAGAAGCAGATGAAGGTGAAGAAGGTGAAGATGATGATGAGGGTGAGGAAGAAGAGGAAGATGAAGGAGAAGATGACTAATGGAACACTGATGGATTCCAACCTTCCGTTTTAAATTTTCTCCAGTCCCTGTGAGCAAGTTGTCTTTTGCTCGGCTGCCCTGTGTTTGAGGTCTCTTTTCTCCTTTATACCATGGTTCACAATTTATTTTGGGGGGAAAAAACCTTGAGCAGAATTCAGTGAGAAAAGAATCTCTACGCCTTTCTGTTCCAAATTCATTTTTATCCCTTTCTGTCTCAACAAAAACTTTATGAAATCAATGCCACCTTGCTCTGTTGGTGGCAGAAAAGAAAAACCTCTGCTCCCTTAGCTCTGCTGGAAGCTGAAAGGTGCTAGGCCCCTGTGTAGTAGTACATAGAATTCTAGCTTTTTTCCGCCTTTCTCTGTATATTGGGCTCAGAGTTTACACTGTGTCTCTATGTGAATATGGACAGTTAGCATTTACCAACACGTATCTGTCTGCTTTCTCTTGTTTAAAAAAAAAAAAGAAAAAAAAACTTTAAAAAATGGGGTTACAGAAGGTCAGCAAAGCGTGGGTTTGAGATGTTTGGATGGGTTAAGTGGGAATTTTGACAACATGGCTTCTCCTTTGGCATGTTTAATTGTAATGATTAACAGACATCCTTGCTGTTTTAAGATGATACTTTTAAAATAAAATTCTCTCTTAATGATGACTTGAGCCCTGCCAGTCGATGGGAGAATCAGCAGAACCTGTAGGATCTTATTTGCAATTGCCATTCTCTATTGTAACTTTGTTCCTGTTTATTTAAAAATTTTTCTTTTTGTTTCACAGGAAAGATGATGCTCAGTTTTAAACGTTAAAAGTGTACAAGTTGCTTTGTTACAATAAAACTAAATGTGTACACACCAAAAAAAAATTCTTGGGAAAAATCTTAACAAGAAACGTGCAGAATATACCTGAAGAAGAGTTTAAGATTCTCCAGAAAAACATAAAAGAAAACATGAACAATTAGAAGGCACACACAGCTTTTGAAAACCAGCGACTGGTTTTCCCTAGTGTGTCACAATGTTCAATATGCTTTCAGCAAAATCCCAACCAGAATACTTTTAAATCACCAAATAGTAAAGTTGATGTGCAAATTAATATGTGAAAACAGCAGACTTCTGAAGAAGCATCTTATATTACTTTGTTTAAATTTATTATGAAATATTTCATACGTACGAAATAGTATTTATGACATATGAAATATAAAGTCGAATAAAACACTGCCCAGCTTAGTAAATTAAATGTTCTCAATAGATTTTCTTCAGTATTATTCCCTCTCTTATATCCAAGAGATTTCAAAATGTCCCATTATTTGTATTTCTCAGCGTTCTCTGTCAGACCCCTCTTCATCTCCTGCAAATCCTCTCAGGCTCGCCTCTTGCTACAGACACAGAGGAGGCAGGCAGGACAGTGGAGGCTTTGTCAGGCTTCCTGCAGGTGTAAATCACTGCCTGGAGTGTAAAGGGAGGGCCCTGACGATGCCACTCACAGGTGCAGGCATGTTAATGCCTCCAAAGAGGAGAGTTTTGAAAGAGGTTTTATGAGACGTCTCACAAGGTCCCATGGGATGGAGAACAAGCAAAGTGCAGTAGTAATCCTTCTTGACTGTTTCACTCACTCACCCACCCACACAAACGACAGGCAATTAGGTCTTTGTCTCAGTCTCAGCTCTCTGGACATCATACACTTGGCACATAGCTTTTATTTTTCTTTTTTTAAAATATGGCTATTTATTTTAATTTTGCCCTTTGCCCGAATTCTCTAAATGAAAGAAATTATTTGAAGTGTTTTGGGACTTATTTCATGATGTGGTACAAGTTCAATGTTTGTAAATGCATTGTATCCTACAAACGAATAAATATTCTCCAATTTTCATGGAGAATATTGTATATGGTTCTAAGTTTGGCATTTAAAGTGTTTTTGACACTCACTCCTCTCACTTTTCTTTTGCTCTGTTTTTGGTGTCTGATAATTTCCCTTCCTCTTTTGGTCAGCCTTTAATTTTTCCTTAAAGAAATGTACCTGTATAAACATATATAGATAGATGTAGATACGGAGATACAGATACAGATATACATGGATAGATACAGTTCTTAAAAGTGCTGGTTGAGGTGTATATGTGTTAAAAATGAAGCACTTTTTCCCTCTCACTTCCTCAGGAGAAATGACAGATGAATTACAAACTTTTTGAATTACTAATTATCAAAGATGTACATCTCACTGTAGATACAAAAGCAAATTGATGAAAATATACAGAATAATAGTGAAAGAACTATACCTCATCATAGTCCCCTTTTTCTTTCCAATACATAAATATTTCCTTCCCAAGGAAGTATAATGACTAATTATAAACTCGATACATCAATATTCCTCGAATAAAAAGCTTAATTTTAAAATAAAAATAAATGGTATACCTAAGATGAGGACGACTGTCCCAGATAGATTACATCTGAGGTACAAACACAGTGACCCAAATTCTCCAAGTCACAATCAACTCTAGGACTGGGATTGTTTCCAAAATACTCAGTTGTACCCTTTACACTTACTCTCATCCCCAAGAGCAATGCAGTTAACTATTACCATGTTACCAGGAGTCAAGTCCCAGAGGATTACAATGCAGGTTACAAGGCATGCAATGAAAGAAATAGAGAATAGAAGAGAAAGTGAAAACCCACGTTTCTGTCATTAGCCTATACCAGAATCTTGTTCAACACAGGCAGCTGGGAGGGGAGCCAGGCCCAGAGTTTCTGACTCAATAGGTCTCAGAGGGGCCTGAAAATGTGCATTTTTAACAAGTTTCCAGGTGATGTTGCTGGTCTAGGGATCAGAATTTGAGAACAGGTAGTCTAGGTTTGAAACCAGTGCAATTCAAATTGTGGCCCATGGACCAGAGTCAGTCTGTGAACTGTTATTACTTACCTGTGATGAGATAATTACAGACATTCAGAATAAGAACTTAGAAGAGTTTTTAACAATATGATAGAGTAATTTTGTGTCTGCTATATTTAACAATACACAGTTTGAAGATGTATTTTCAATGTCTTTTTTTTTCTTTTTTTAGAAATTAATTTTTGTTGTATTTCATAAATGCATCGTTCTGTGCTGTGTCAAAGGCAAAAACCAACCGGTCGTTCTCCACAGATAGTTTGAGGTGCGCTGGGCCCAGTGAAAAGTGATAAAATATCTGTTCAATAAACAAAATAGTACATGAGCAGAAATGGAAGAGATATGATCAATGAGTACCTGGATGAGAGTTAAATGTTAAGGGTTGGGTCTCCCATCAGAGAAGCAAAGGAAGGAGAAGCACCTACATGAGAGAACCATAAATGTCAGAGTTGGAAGGGATCTTAAAATCATTTAACATAACTCACTCGTTTCATAGACACAACTTCCACTCCGCTAGTCAAGTTCAGCCAGTATAAGCAAAAGAAGTTGGTAGGCAACGCATTGTAAAACTAAAACTGTAAGACATACGTGTATTCATCCTGACTTTAAAGACCAGGAAGTTGACCTACAGATCATTTACAGTATTCCTCACAGCTCATAAGGTACAGACCCAACTCTCATTCTAAATCTCTTTCCAGCAAACACGATAAATCCACAGTTGACATGGAATTGAACAAGTAATGGTAGGATACATTGGTTTGCTGTCCCCAAAATGTTTTATAAAATTATACTGTTTCATTATTTCCCAGTTTTTTTGCCAGTAGCTAGATTAATTTTCACAAATGGCCCTGTAATCTTGTTCAAAAAAAATCAATTCCTGTGGTAAACTTGGGCAGTAACAAACTGCTTAGGCTTCCTACTTTAGCACATATAGAAAGTATGCTATTACTTCCCAATAAACCATAGCATGGTCTTAAACAATTTTGCATGTTTTAATATCTTGAACTATTTAAAACCCCATCATTTATCTCTTCTCTAGATGCCTTTCCTTTCTAAAATATATTATATTACTTTAAAAAATTCTCCATGAGCAAGAATAAATGGCTTAGAATACATTAATATCAAATGCATGTCATTTATACATATATTTACAATCTTTTTTGCCTAGAATCATCTAGATGGCAATCTTTAGTGTAACAATCCAAGTAATATTTTACTGTAATGCAGGCAATAAAAATTTACCACAATTTTGAGATTGCAAATGTTTTTTGTAATGATTATCTATGATAGTGAAGTAGATTGAAAAGAAATAACTAAGCATTGCTCTTTCAGAATTAACACTATAAAAAGTGTGAAAAACGGGACCTCCACTGACTTTCATTCTATTCTATTGTGCCTCTTAGCAACCCAGAATTTAATGCCTCCTGTCTTGATTACCTAGTTCAAGCTCCCTAAGCCTCAAATCACATAATGAGGTCACAAGATCCCTCCTGGCTTCTTAAAATATTAGTAAGTCAGTCAGCAACAGAGAATTGGCAAATGAGGAGAGAAAAAATGTGAATCAAATGAGGAAAATGAGATGCTTTGATATTTACTCTGTATTTTCCAACCACAGTAACTATTCTAAAGCTTCACTTTTTCTTTTTCCCCCTTAAAATTTTATTATCATGAAACTTCTTCATGGAGAGAGGAAACAACTAACTATACATAAATTAGTGTTCAAATCATCAGAAACCAAAGATGTTAAATTAAAATATATTTTTGTGATGTGGATATGGAGAAGTACAGACAGGATTGATCCATTGTTGCGTTTCTATACGTTAATAATGAATTATCAGAAAGAGAATTCAAGAAAATAATCCCATTTACTATCAAAAAGAATAAAATACTGAGGAATAAATTTAACCACAGAGATGAAAGACCTGTACTCTGAAAAATATAAGACGGTGATGAAAAAAGTAGAAGACAACGCAAATAAATGGAAAGATATTCCATGTTCCTGGAACGTCTCTGCTATCCAAAGCAATCTACAGGTTCAATAAAATCCCTATCAAAATACCCATGGCATTTTTCACAGACTAGAACAAATAATCCTAAAACGTGTATAGAAACACAAAACACCCTGAATAGCCAAAGCGATCTTGAGAAAGAAGAACAAATCTGGAAATAACACACTCTCTGACTTCAAACCATCCTACAAACTAAATAATTCAAAACAGTATGGTACTGGCACAAAAACAGACACATAAATCAATGGAACAGAATAGAGAGCCCAGAAATAAACCCATGCACATATGGTCATTTAATCTACAACAGAGGAGGCAAGAATATACAATAGGGAAAAGACTGTCTCTTCAGTAAGTGGTGTTGGGAAAACTGGAGAGCTACACATAAAAGAATGAAACTAAAACATTTTTTCATCCCATATATAAAAATAAACTCAAAATAGATTACAGACTTAAATATAAGACAAAAACTGAAACCATAAAACTTCTAGAAGAAACATACACAGTATGCTCTTTTAGATTGGACTTAGAAATATTTTTATAGATCTTTCTCTTCAGGCAAGGGAAATAAGAGCAAAAATAAACAAATAGAACCTAATCAAAAGCTTTGACACAGTAAAGGAAAACATCAACAAAATGAAAAGGCCACTTACTGAACGGGAGACATCTGCAAACAATATGTCCAAAAATGAGTTGATAACCAAAATATATAAAGAACCCGGACAACTCAATATGCAAGAAGTCCATTAAAAAAAAAATAAGCAGAGGACCCGAATAGGCAATTTTTTCCAAAAAATACATACAGATGGCCAACAGGTACATGAAAAGATGTTCAATATCACTAGTCATCAGGGAAATACAGATAAATCCACAATGAAATATCACTTCACATCTGTCAGAATGGCTATTATCAAAAAGGCAATAAATAACAAGTGTTGGTGAGGATGTGGAGACAAAGGAACCCGAGTATACAGTGGGTGGAAATGTAAATTGGCACATCCACGATGGAAAACAGTATGGAGGTTCCTCAAAAAAATTAAAAATATAACTACCATACAATCCATTCCTGAGTAAACACTCTAATTTGAAAAGATATTTGTACCCTAATGTTCATAATGTTCAGCGTTATTTATGATAGCCAAGATACGTAGGTAACCTAATTGCCCATCAACAGATGAACGGATAAAGAAGATGTGATGTATAACAAAGTATTAATCAGTCAGAAAGAAGAATGAAATCTTGCCATTTGCAACAACATGAATGGACCTGGAGGGGAATATGCTTAGTGAAATAAATCAGATAGAGAAAGACAAACTCTGAATGTTTTCACCTATGTGTAGTATCTAAAAAAACAAAGCAACCAAGCAACTGTAACAAAATCGAAACAGAGTCACAGGTACAGAGAACAAACTAGTGGCTACCAGAGGGGAGGGGGGTGAGGAGTGAGGGGGGGAGTGTCAAAACAGGTGAAGGGGATTAAGAGGTACAAACGACCAGTGATAAAATAAATAAGTCAGAGGGATGCAATGTATAGCACAGAAAATATATCCAATATTTTATTATAACTTTGGATAGTATATAATCTACAAAAATAATGAATCACTATGCTATACACCTGAAACTAATATAATATTCTAAGTCAACTATCCTTCAAAAAAATCAACCAGTCAGCACTGCATGACCAAAAAGTTTCAAAAGCACGGTACCCAGAAAATAAAGGGTAAAGTTTCCAGGCATCTTCTTTATTAGAGGGATAGACCTGAAGTTGTACTTATTTTGTAATTAATGGAAGAAGGCCCTCTTTGAAAGTTTTGTTTGAGGGTCAGTAATTAAACATATGCTTTGAAAGAAGGTCAAGAATGACCAAAATAATCATTTTTGAGTATTAATTTTAGTACCAGTGAAAACAGTTCTTAATGAAGTATAAAGAAAGAATACTAACAGTGTTCATGCTACTTGCCCATCCACTTCTGGGCAACAATTCCCCTAGAAACATCACTTTTAATGTGTTCATTTTATTTCAAAGAAGTGATACACGAAGGATGAGAGCTTATTTTGCCTGAAGCACTGACTAACAAAATAAGAAATAATCCTCTCTGTTTTATCAATGGATGATGAAACAATTGTGGTAGAATAGCCTTGAGTGCTGGGGGTGGGGGAACCATCACCAAGCGCACCTCAGCTTGTACATCCACGATGAACATAGAGCTAGCTGAGTGCCTGCCATTCCCGAAGAGGAAGGTGGAAATGACAAACGGAAATCTGAGAATAGAGATAATGAAGACAAAATATTAGGGCTGCATTTGAGGCTCTAAATGGGGCTTCACCACTTAAAGGAAAAGTTAACACTTTAAGGTTGTCAGAACTATAGCTATCCATGATTTCAAACCCAACAATCTGGTACTTCAGTAGGTCACATCTTGGGGGCATCCACCAAAATATGTCCCAAATTACTGACTTACATGGATGATAGCACTTCAAAAACATTTGGCTTTATCAGATTAGGACCTTCTTTTAAATGTTTTAACAATTAATGCTTAGTTTCACATAACTAGATTGCATAATTGTTTTTCAAAAACCCCCTTCACATGAATATATTATCTGTTTAATACACTATGATTCACTGTGTTTAGAACAGTGTAGCAACTAGCTTTGTGCTTTGCATAGTTCTTGAGTGTCTGATGAAAAGCTAACTTCTATAATGTGCCTGGGCATAAACGTTATATTGAAATACGGCTGTGAATATTTCACAGCAATATTATTAATTAGCTCCTCTAATTTGCCATATCACCTAGATTTTTAAATGACTTTCATCTTTTGCTTTTATCACCTTGTTTCCTTCAAGAGAGAATGGTCTTGTTTCTTCAGACCTACACTTTACTGTTGACCTTGAGGACATATAAAGGGGATGCCCTGTTCACAGGTGAAGAAAGGTTATGAAAACCTGGTTTTCTACTACTGGTAGAAGACTTCATTTCAGCATAATGTAAAGCAAACACCTATTCTTCCAATAAACACTACCCAAGCACTGGGTTAATAATTCATTTATTCAGTCTGTCAGTCTACAAGCCTTAGGTGTTTACCGTATTCCAGGCTCTGTGCTAGACTCAGATAAAGGATAAATCCAACATAGTTCAGTAAACGAATAAATGAATGAACAATTGCGAAAAACAGTAAATCAATGAATGATTGATTTGAGACAGGATTGCCTATTTATTCAACAGCATTAAATAGATAACCCTGAGAGCTCAACAATCTTTTTTGAATGGGTGGATCAAATAAGGAAGAAAACAATGCCTCCATGTGAAATTTCCATTCTTCCACAGAGGTGTTTGACCACAGATACCTGCTTTCATTTGGGGTCCACATTAGTAGGGTAAATGGGTAGGTGGCTCTTGTTACCTTGTTAAACTGACAAGGTACTAATGAGTGACTTCCCAATTAAAATGTGATACTTGTGTGTTATCTTTTGCTGCTAAGATGCCTTTTACTTCTAACGATTATCTGAACATAGGAAGATTTTGTCAGAATAATAAAACCCCCATCAAATATCTTAACCTTTCTATTCTATGAAAAGAGAATGCGGCCGTAGTTGAACTTCAGAGAACTTTGGAATCCTTGTTTGGGGCCTCCCAAATGATAAACAGGGGTGTAGGATCTAATAAAGTCATACCCAGAGATCAAAGCCTGTGAATGTTTCAAAGTCCATGAGGCTTTGTTGAAGGGAGAGAAAGTGAAGCTGTGTAACTTTAAATGTAGGAGGATTTTACTTGGAAACCTAATGCAGAGAAAAGAAGGGTGGAGGGATTCCTTCTCTCTTCACTTTTCCTTTACCACACCAGGCTGGCACCAGCCACTCACGTTCTCTGCTGTTCTGGGGTCACTGAAATTTATTTTAGAACTTCAAAGAATTGAATAATATGCATCCTCTAATGGAGTCATGAGACGAGGTAATAATAGTCCAGCGTATTCAAGCAGAACTGTTTGCCTGAGCAATGGCAGAATCTCAAGACAGGGTAAAAGTTAATGCCGTATTCATTAGTAGGGTGTTGGTGGAGTAACAGACATTGCCCAAGAATTTCCAACCTCAGGGTCATTTCGTGTGTGCGTGTGTGCATATGCATGTACGTAGAGGTATCTATATGTGTGTATATATATGTACATCTAAGAATATTTCTTGGATTTCCAATTTGTCAATGGCTCTTTAATCAACTGATTTCTGATGAAATTGACAATTCTTATGAATCAGACGGGCAAAAATTAAAAAGCTTTCCAATATACTTTGATGGAAAGGTTGTGGAGAATGTCTCATAAATGGAGAGCAACTTAGAAATATCTATTAACTATAAAAATCCATTTGCCATTTTACACAATTCCCCTTCGAGGTATTTAACCCTCAGGTACACCCCACACATAAAAGAAATGGGGTTTTTAAGATTATTGTGGTAAACAAAGAGTGGAAACACCTAAGAGTCCTCTACAGGATACTCCCTATAGCATACCATGCATCTCTAAAAGGGAATGAAGATGCAATATGGAAAAATCTCCAGGATATGTTGTGAAGTGAAAGGAGCAAGGTGCAGTGGAGTAGGTGTAGTATGTTAAATTCTGTGTAAGAAAGGAAGAGACATAAAAATATAAAATATGTAAAAATATTTGCTTGCATTTGCTGACATACTGGAGAGATACACAAAAAACTATTAAGAATGGTTACCTGTGGGGACAGTGATAGGAATAAGAGACAAAGCAAAAATGAAACTGACCAATGTATGCCTTTTTAATCCCATTTTTATATTTTAAAGATATGAATGTATTATTAGTCAAAATTGAAGATGTATAAATAAATTAGCATTTGATTTTTTTATTATTATTTTTTATTTTTGCAGTATGCGGGCCTCTCACTGTTGTGGCCTCTCCCGTTGCGGAGCACAGGCTCCGGACACGCAGGCTCAGCGGCCATGGCTCACGGGCCCAGCCGCTCCGCGGCATGTGGGATCTTACTGGACCGGGGCACGAACCCGTGTCCCCTGCATTGGCAGGCGGACTCTCAACCACTGCGCCACCAGGGAAGCCCTAGCATTTGATTTTAATCTTTACCTTTGCAATCTTGACCTCGGTAAAATGACATTCTCTGTGGTCAAGTGATGTTCAGAAGTCCCTGTAGCATAATTACCTTGTCATGCCTATAAATTCTTCTTGGATTTTGTGATGGTAAAGTTGGATGTAATCATTTAACATTCTTAAAGATCCACTTTGATTTTTGTGTTGGTCATTAGGCGTGTCCATCAATATTCTGATTCTCCTTCTTCCACATCTATGAAAGGACCATATTTTTGCTGCTTTTATTGAAATTAGGTGATATTACGTGTCTTTATTTGACTAATGAGCTATGAATGAAAGTGGCATGTCACTTCTAGGCAAAGGTATTTAATCACCAGAGCAACAATCCTTTATTCTTGCTGAAATTATTTTGGAGGCTTATATTAAAAAGAATTTTCCATCAGTCAGGTCCTTAAAGTGTCTTAGAAAGCAAGTTTACTGGCTGACCCATATTCAACGTGCAATATGAGAAAGAAAAGGAAAAAGACAAGAAACTGAAAGCATTAATTTGCAAGAGGTCTTTAGCTCTGACCAAACAATAATGTTCTCTGATCTGAAGACTCGGGGTTCAGCCTATAGTGGATATATATAAATCTTTCTCATCATGATTTGATGATACTAGCCATTTAAATTTAACTCCAAACAAACAAAAATTGCTATTTGGTAAGATATGCAGACTTGGAAGAGATGAAGGACTGACGAGAGAACTTGAGTGCCTAATTCCCTCATCAGTCATCTTTCTCACTGTACATCAATTACTAACCAATCACCTAGAAGACAGCATTAGTCAGTCACTCCCTGGAAGCCTGATACCTTCTAAGTACAAGGGGAACATCCAGATTCCAGGTCTACAGATTTCAAGGTCAGACTCAGAATCACATGATCCTGTCTGAGCAACATATTAGCATCTTGCAATGAGCCCTTGGGCTCACCACTCTCTAACCACGGCCCTCAAGATGACATCCACAACACACTTTTGATGAAATAGAGACCGTTATCCTAAAATCATCATTTTCATATAAAAAAAATTAAAATCCAACCTATCAAAATGTATATGCCTATCATGTAACTATAAATTTATGTAGTACTGTTTTACATATCTTGTAGGAAAAGAGTAGAAAGGCAAACTGTCGAGGTATATGATCAATAAGAGTATCAGAACAAATAATTAAAATAACTCAATTCTATTCAGGCTGAACATTAGCTAAATCTCAACAGGATTCACTGGCCAATTTGGTTTTTGAAGGTTTACAGGTGAAAAAATGTTCAGATGCGAAAAGGTTTACAAGTGAAAACAAGATCTATAAAAGCTCCAAGCTAATAAAAGCACACGAAAGTGCTGCTCATTTTGTTCTCACTTTGCTACAGTTCAATTAGGTTGTCAAAATTAAAATGAGGTTTAACACAAGTCAAATTTCCTCCTTTCAAGGCAGCACTCAAGATTTTTCTTTGAATTTTATAAGTTGTTGCTGACAAAGAGAGTACAGATCAAGAGCTGAATTGGAACATTCAAGGAATCACATATTCATAAAGTTAAAACCTTTTCCTGAAGTCTTAAAAAAAAACAGTATTAGATAAGTGAACTTCCCTTAAAATAGGATACGAACATGGAATTTACATTAGCTGCAGGCTAATATGTTAAATCACTATGGCCATGCTGAAAGATGTAATGTAGCTCTAGTCTTACGACATACCCACTTAGTCTTATTTTCAGCTTATAACTTTAACATTTAGAAATATTCCTATCACAAAGAAAAGGTGAGATTTAAATTATTCTTTGAACAAAACCAACAAAGCCAATTCTCTAAATATGTCATTTCTGTCTTTGAAGAACATGAGAAACACTTTGGTGATTCTTAACGCTCATCCCTGCCTTTCTCCTCCGCCAACTTTTCTTCCCCACCTTCCTTCTTCTTCCTCCACCCTTCCATCCCCTTTCTTTCTTCTTCCCCTCATATTTCCCTGCTACTCCTACTTCTCCTGCTCTTTCTCCCCCTCCCCAACTGTTTCTCCCTCCCTTTCTCACCATTTTGCCAGATGTGCAATTCCTGTTTCAGTGACAGTATCAATAATTAAGGCAATGGAACAAGAAAACAGCTTGGATGAGAGATCTGCAGGTGAACCAACATGGTTTGTTTAGGATCTCATTTACAACTTGTAATAGCCAATATCCAGGAAAAAATATAGCCAAGAGCCTTTATTTATGTATGTGTGTACGAGTGTATTTATGTGCACATGTCCATATTTAGATAGCTTGAAAATCATACAATCATACAACAAAGTATTAGCATCTCTACACTTAATGTCTTCCAGACAAAAAAGACACTTCTCTGCTGACTGAATGGAATAAAGTGTAATTGTCACATGAAATTCATGACTTGGGAAAGGGGAAACATTAACATCCAATATGGCAACCATACAGCTGTGCTAAAAGAAGGGAAGACTCTCCTTTTCACTTTACTGCTGAAAGTTTTATTCCCAGAGCACGGAGTTGCTAAAGCTGTCCACAGCTGCAAAACCAGTGTCCTCCTTTCATTTAAGGATAGTGGCACATCGAAGCCTCCTTCCTAAACACTCTGTTGTCTTGAAAGAATGCAAAATACTAACTAACTGTATGGGGTTAGATACTAAGTCCATTTTGAATCATTGTTGATTTCTTTTTACACATTTTAGAAGAAATTTTATTTAGAAAATTTGCCAAAAACAGCTGATTAAAAAATGTTAAAAAAAAACAAAACACCAAAACACCCAACAAAGACACGATGGCTGTAGCAGCTTGTCTCTAAGCTATCATTAATGTGTGTGTCTGGCTCTGTGTAGCTGGGATGGAACAGTCTCCTTGACTCCAGTGCATTCACACACAATACTAGCAACCACCGTTAGCAGTAGAGTCCCTATACCATGGGGAAGAAAAAAATGCAAAAGAGGAACAAAGAAACACAATTCCTTCTGTGTATAGCTTACAATGAGCCATATTCAATTCTTTTCTCAGCTTTTGAAACTGGAAAGTAAAACTTTATCACAGCTTCCAAAATACTAAATCTTGTTAATTATAACACTAAAGTGATATAAACAGATAAGTCACTTTAGAAAGCTGTGTCTCTGAGGAATTGCTGACATCATTCATTCTTTCATGTCATGTATCACTATGCGGTAAAGGACACTGCAGTAAGAGCTGAAGAGACATGAAGAAGCCTAAGACAGTACTGGTTAATATATGGTATAGGAGGAAGAAGATGGATACAAGATAAGTGAGAATTACATGGTTAAGAAACAGCAGCTGATCTCTCATCTGACATGGTACAGTGACAAGAATATGGACTTGAAGTTAGATGAACTAGGTTCTGAATATCTATTCCAATACTTGTGTTAGCAGATTTAAACTTATCCATAAAACAGGAGAACACTCAATTTGCAATACACTGCATGTATGTTGACTTAATAATACACTGCATGTGAAGAGCCTTCTACACTGCTTGCCCTATAGTGGTCATTGTATATGTGGCAGGGATAATTTGTAATTAAAGTGGTGTTGAGCTATTTCAAACAGTTAATGACAAAAATTTAAATAAATAAAAATCTATTTAATTAACATCTATAGATGGCATTGTTACTTTGACATTCTAAAAACCTTTTAATATTTAACATATTTAAGTTCAGGTAGCTTTTTGTTTTTGTTTTTTTGCGGTACGCGGGCCTCTCACTGCTGTGGCCTCTCCTGCTGCAGAGCACAGGCTCTGGACGCGCAGGCCCAGCGGCCATGGCTCACGGGCCCAGCCGCTCCGCGGCACATGGGATCCTCCCGGACTGGGGCACGAACCCGCATCCCCTGCATTGGCGGGCGGACTCTCAACCACTGCGCCACCAGGGAAGCCCTCAGTTAGCTTTTTTTTTATAACCAATTAGATCTTGAGAGTTTGGTATTTCAAAATTCTGCACTTTAGAGTACATCTGCTGACAACAACCCAACTTCTAAAATAGCGCTACCCAAACTGTCATCATGTATCTTCTCAACTGCATCATGCTAGCTGAGTAACTTATTTGATAAGAAAGACTTCAGTTGCTAACCTTTTGTCCATAACATGGTGAGACATCCCTAGGAACATTCTTTTATGGCTGTTACTGGCATATGCCAGTATTACTATTATAATATTGCCAATATTACTATGACAAGCACTAAAAGAAATGCTACTGTTTTTCTTAAGCACAATATTTTATATTTTTTAGCAGAGGTTCATGTGAATTAACTCATAAATTTAAATATACTGGCACTAAATGTCAGTATTCACTAATCTAATATATTATGGATGGAATAGACAACAAGTAACATAAATGAGTTCAGATAAAGAAGACAGTTATCAGAAGGCAGAGAATGATAATGACTGGAAATGCTACTCCAGGTCTAATTTTAATCAGCAAGAGTGATGAATTATGTTTCACAGCCTCACATCTGCTCTTCTATATTACTCTAATTTTTTTAATCCTGAAAATTGCATTTCTGACTCCTTTCCCAGTTGTTTTTCTCTTGCTTTCTCCCAGTAGGAGACACCGCCTGGAAATAGAAAGACAGGAAGAAGGGAGATGCGTTGGGGTCAGGTTTCTCCAGGGACTGACTACTCGAGTAGCAGTGATTCAGGGCAACAGGCTTGTAGCGTCCAGACCAAAGGTGCTATCAACTTCTTAATTTGGGGATAGTACATGATCTTCCTGCTGGTTCTTTCAACACCTTTACAACAAATACCTTGTATTTACTGCCCTTTGTATGAAGTATCAGAATGATTCCTGATTTTTTTTTTTAATTGACATCTACTAAATACAGTTGACGAACCTGTATATCCTTATCTTTGTCAAGTTCGAGAATATTTGAAGCACAAGGATAACCAAGAAAGAGGAGTCTGGGAAAGTCAGATCCAAGTGTCACATTCAACTTGTAGGAGACAAATTCCACAGAGTTCAGAAGAATAAAAGCTAACCTCAAACTCTTGAAATGAATATAGTACGAGACCACTGGGTTTTTCTCGAGGAGGAGATACTCTCATGATGTTTTGATTGTGAAAGTATAACTTCAGTAAAGGTAAACCCAGATGAAGCACAAAATCTGCAACCTCAGGCTGGCAGTGGCAACTAAAAAGAGTGTTTAGTAGTAGTGATGATGATGTTGATGATGATAACGACCACCCTCACCACCCTGCTGACTGGAATTCCAAAGTGAGGTTTTCTTAGTAAGGACAGCAAAACTAACTTCTTTTAAACTAGGAGAAAAACCTTGGGGATGGGTATCCCTACTTCCTCTAAGGGAGTAATATTTGGGAGACATCTCTTTGAGCGAATGAAGCCAGTTCACCCTCCCTCATAGATAATGACTTTGTGAGGGCTTTTTAATTTTTCAAATCCAACCAACGTTCCTTCTTTCACAAAACTCACACATAATACAGAATATTTAAAGAACTGCTCTTTAATCATAACTTTATACCCGTCAAAAGTCTAAATTCTGTGATCCTAATGGAAAGCTGATAAAATGCTACTCCAAGAAAGGTTCTCTAAATGCCAAAGCTGGGCGTAAGCAAATCCACACTCTTGAAGTGTCCATCTCCATCACACACTCCTGAGTATGATTAAGAACTCGTTCTCTTTGTGGGGTTCTCTTAGAAATTGCTAAGTTTGGCATCACGCCTAGAATTTACACGCTATGTACAATTTTCCTAAGGAAGAAGATGAGGTAAAAGTAATCCCCAAAGAGCAAGACTCCTCGGCACACCCTCCCTCAGGTCTGATGTAGGAGAACTACTGTTCACTTACAGGCCATTGATGACAAATTCTTGCAACAACACTTATGCTGAAAGATTCGTGGAAAGCGAAAATGTGTTTGAGCTGGAAATGACTTAAAAAGTCATATAATAAAAATATAGCGTTAAAGTCAAATACACAACTTGCATGAATTTTGAAAATAAGAGAGGTGAATTCTCACTGCATTGTGCTTGTTTATTTTTGTTTCTTTATTTTACTTTAGCAAACAACTTCAGGCTATGTCGCTGGACTGGTAGAAATTACACAATCACCCCACTGGGACAATTTTATGGAAAAGTCTGCCAAGTTCTGTTACTTCCATTGATTTTAAATTATTGAAAACTGCAGATGATTATAACATTAGCTTATTGTATCTAATGCTGATAGAAGAACTCTTAGTTTATATGTTCAGCTCTGATTCAACTCAGTTGAATTCTTGAGAAATAGGAAGAAAAGTCGTCTTATACATATAAGAAGGCAGCTAGAGAGACAGGCAGCCACTAGTGGACATTTATACCTGTTGCAAACTGAGCAATTGCTCTGAACACTGCAATTTGTCCTGAACTATTTTGGTCACGCACGATGCTTATGTTCTTTCTGTTCATAGTAATAGCTGCGAAATAGATTTTGGGGGGTGGGGTTAGATACACTCCTACAATTTTGCTCCCAGGATATAATGAAAGCAAGCCTCACAACACATATTTACAAAGCATTCATTATCAAGCAAGCCTAAACAGTTTGTACAGCCTGATCTGTAAACTCCCTGTATCCTACTATCTTGAGACAGACCTAACAATCTTCCTGAGACAGGATTCTATGACGCTTGAGCCAGAATTAGACAGCAAGAAACCCTCCAGAAGCCGAGTTCTTGTTTCAAGATCCTTAAGGGATCCCATCCTAAAAATGCCTTGCTAGATTTCTATATTTTAGGCAGTCCACATATCTTGAATGCCTTTAATTTCACCAGTGAGAGCCATCGAGTGAATAACTCAGTATATTCAATGTGTTAACTCACTGTGCTAATTAGCAAAAGCTTCAAATGTTGTCCAAGGCACAGAGAGCTGAAGTGCTTCTATTAAGTACTTCGGGAGGGTAGCCATTCGGAAATATTACTAAGAGAGTAAGAAGTGGATTTGCTGATAGAACAGCCCTTAGAAGTGAAATCTGAACTAACATGTATTTTCTTAAGTTCACATTGTTCATGCTGAAACATTTTGAAGTAAATTCCAGTTATTATAACAATATACTTCTGTTTTTCTTTTGGCTTCTTCTACTCTAAATATGATCTTCATTTTTCACAGTTTTCAATATCTGTGTCCCAAAGTACCAGCTGTTATGGGGGAAAAAGTTTAAATATGTGGATGGATTAATATAAAGTTCATTTTTTATGGAATACTTGTTATTATATAAATATATTATATATATATATAAACAAATTATATATTTTTAAATTAGCATGAATGGGTGATAAGAATATGTGATATTTACTTCTGGTGCATTTTCAAATAATTTGTCTAAAATAAATTAATCAATCATACAATATTTTAAAATTCGAAAATAGCTTTGATTCCTTGTGACAGGAAATGCTCTCCCATTTGGTCTGTTATCATTTAAATTACCCAATATCAATCCTTGTGAATTTTGAGCAGGTTATGAGAGAGGGTTAATGGTGCCAGAAGCATGGGATAACTCCTAGTTACTCCTGCTATAACTGCCTTAATTTATTTTAACTGTATAAACTATTTATTAACAGACAACGCCCACAAATTTACTTCTTCTTGGACACACCCATGCTGCGGCCACGGTGGCCTATGGTCTTGGTGTGCTGGCCTCGTACACAAAGTCCCCAGAAGTAGCGTAGCCCTCGGTGGGCCCTGTACTCATAAGAATTGACGTAGTTAGAGGAGTGTCAGCATTCTAAATGTCGTTATTTGTTTTCACTCCTTTGGGGATTGATGTCACATTGGTGCCAAAGGTTCCATTATCTTCTCAAAGGACACATATCCTTTTGTAATTACTATTCTGATTCTTCTGATTTGGGAACAATACATTATCCAGGTATATGAGTCTGAGGGCAGTTTCCGGATGTATATGGAGATGTAATTGATTAATTCTATGTAGTGCTTCCTTACTGTGCATTGGTACAAGGCCTGGCTTTGTTAAGTTACTCTTTGGCTTTTTATGTGGCACCGAAAATGACACATAATATTCTACGTGACTTCATAGGAGCAGTAGCTGCCTTGATAGAAATGCTAGAGGCTCTGAAATCAAACAAAACTTGATTCAGATGCCTAATTCAGATCTTGGCTAGTTTTAACCCTTAGATAAGATATTTAAGCTTTCTGAGATTTTAAGTCCATGGCCTAACATGTAATATGTGCTCATTAAATAACATTTATTACATTATTATTCTTGATTATAAGCATAATGGCACATTACTCAAGGGACATAATTTTGATATCTTTTTAAAACTTCCTTGGCTACATTAGTACCGTGAATGCTACAGTAATAGTAGAAAACTGTCTTTCATTTCCTTCAGGTATTCCCAACTAGGCCCACATGAGGCAAGAACATCCAAACTCTTGGCTTCCTTACTCCCAGGTGGTTCAACAATCCATTTGCCTATTCGATCAACATGAATCGGTAATTACAATGTGTCAATTGCTCAAAAGCCTCTAGGGATACCAAGATGCCAGTGAAGTCCTCATCACATCCTAAGGTATGCAATGAAGACATTTTATTCTTAATAGTCCCATACCACCTCCCTAGAAAAAAAAATACTTGAATTATGCTCATAAAACAGTAGGTACGTGAATCCATACCTCACTGAGAGTATGGTCTTACAGACATCAATATTGTCTTCTAATGTTTATTATCCGAGTTCATCAAATCATGTAAGCCATATGAAGACCAATTAGAAAATACATATTATTCCTGCATGTCCTTACTATTTCTTTCATGAGTTATCTGTCAATGAATAAACATTTTTAAAGCAAAATAGTCAAAAAGCATGAAAAGGAATCTATAAGCAATCACAATTCAGTGTAGAACAACTGATAACTCTTGAAATAGTGTTCATCATAAGCTTTTCAAGAAGAGTTCTCGAGACAAACAATAATGTCTCTGATAGAAAGGAAAATGTACAAACTAAAATGTTCATGTTTAATTGCTTTAATAGTGATTTCAAAAAATTATACTGTCGAGTAAAAACTGGCACAATATTCTTTACTTTCAAAAAAGGGAAGCTCTATCCAAAAACGAAAGCTTCTATTTAGTGATTTTTGAGTGATTATACTGCATGAAAGTAAAAAATGTCTCTGAAGCCATACCTGTTTACAAGGTTAGGCTTTTTGGCATATATTTTGTTGAGACCTGCCACGTAGGTGTTTTCAAAATGTGTTCCATTCTGAATCCAGCCAGGAACCATATTCGGTATGGCTTACGTCTGAAAGCAAATGTTATAATAAGCTAGAACTCTGTTTATATTTTTTCTATGTTGTAACTCTTCAGTAATCACCCCGGCCGGAACTTTCCCTTTTCTGACCATTGCAGTTGGGAATAATTTGTGCAGCCCAGTGATCAGAACACCATCTCAGTTATGTATAAGATTTGTCCTTAGGACCACCAGCATCCTTTGGTAAAGAGGGCTTAGAGAAGTCACTACAAATGATTTCTAGTCACATTATGCTCCTGGGGACAGAGGGCAGGGAAAGAAAGGGTGTTTGAAAACATGGGCTGGAGTGGATATAAAATAGAATAATCACCACTAACACTCCCTAGCTGTTAAAATAGTCACTCTCTTCTGATAAATGTTAATGTAATTTGCATGTATTTGATCTACTCATTTGCTTATTGTTCTTCATGCCCTTCCTACTAGAATAATTATTAAAAGTTTATACAAAAAATTTCAGAAGCAGAAAAGGCCACACCACATTGTGTAATGAACTGCGCTATATTTTAATATATATTAAAACTTCATATGACATTATTTGTACATGGTACCTAATGTTTAATTACGGAAACGTCTAAGAAACTTGGCCAAAACCAGGCAAAGTTTATCTTCTCTCGCATCTTTCCCGACTCTGTTCAAATTCCAAAGGTAATTTCTTGCAATTAAAACTGTTAAACGTAAAACTGAAAGGAAAAAAATTTCAAATAATTTGTATTGTAACATATTATTATTTTATAGGGTTTTGTGAAAATTATTTAATTTTCGAGAAATACGAATGCAGATGGATGTACTTTTTGTTGATAAGAATATTTTTAAATTATTATTAAAGACCTTTACCTCCAACATGGTAAAGAAAGGGCTCTTTTTCCAACTCTTTTACTGAGAACTACAAATCTTTTTCAAAGCAAATCTAACTGGAAATGATTCATTCTTAACTTCATTAACTGTGCGCCTGTTTATAAAAAGATGCTACTTGGCACTTTCGAGGAACCTGGTCTTCCAGTTCTCTGGGAGAAATTAGCGAATTAGATCACTAAGAACAAACCATAGCTTTCTTCAGAAGTTAGCAATTTTAGTTTTTAATCAAATAATCTCTTACATATAAAAAATGTCAGTGACTTTGCTCCTGTTACCCAGAGCTCTTATTCCCCTTTTGCCTTGCCTCTTCACAGCTCCGATGTCACACACACTTTGCATATACGCACTTATTATGTGCACATGCTCATCCATGTCATAGATTTCCACCACCAGCTGTACATTGATGACCCTATAATCAGCTCCTGCAGCGCCCCCCTCTCTCCTGCACTTGTCTGCTTACTGATACAGCACCCCTGTGTCCAGTTCCCACACTAGGTCACCGCCAGTGCAATCTCTCAAAACCACACATCTGCCCTGTTCACTCCCCTTCTTTAAATCCTTTGATGATGTTGGTGTTGAAAGGACAACAGTAATATTGAAAAGCCCTACTGGCTACCACATATAAATTTTAAACAAGATAGATATTCACATGTAGGCAGGACCTTGGAAATGATGGCAAATATGATTCGATTTCCTTTTCCATCTTCTATTCCATATCCTATTAAGGCCATAATCATGTCTGAGGTTTTGTATCCAAAAAAGCTTTCTTTGATTTACCCTCTGCCTACTCTAATAAAAATTCAGTCCCTTCATTGTTTTATACACCCACATATAAATAAACACACACACACACACACACACACACACATGCAAATACAAGATTGAAGACACACCCGCTCTGGGTGACTGGCTTTCTCCTCTCCCTCCCCTCTCTCCTCCCCCAGCTCATCTTGTTCAGTACAAATTCCATTCCTAGTCTCTCTGGGATTATTGTACAGTGCATCTTCTCTCTTGAGCATGACTTTTCACTGTTATTCCCCATTCCAAGCACATTCAAAAATATATCTTTTAAACAAAGAGCAATTCTAGTGAATAACACACATTTTTAACTTTATCACATTATTCTAAACTTTGGGAAAGAAGGTAAAAAGCAGAAAATATCAGGATATGAACTTTATAAAGAGGAGAAAACAAGAAGACAGTTGCAATTAAGAGGGAAAAAAAGGCCTGAAAATTCTGAGAGCTCGAATAATATTTTTCCACAAAGGTTTTTCACGATAGGTGAATTTACATTGTGGTCTTTTGCTGGGAATAAAAATGTCTAAATATCTACCCCGATTTAAGGCAAAGTCCTCCCACCGTCAAGAAGAATACTGCTTTTTCACTGCATTAACAAATAGCTATGAGAGCTCAATAAATATTTATCAAATTATATTGAATTAAGGCTAGTAAAATGATACAATAGAGAAGATTCTGGCCTCAACCTACTTATTCCTGGAAAGAGTTTTGCCTTGAATGCCAATACACTCCCATTCTCTGCTGTCTGAGGGTGGAGTTTATGGTTACCTTAAATCCCCCATGCTCGTCCTTCTTTTCTGATGGCCACAAGAGGAAGCCTGAAGTAGCCAGTAATTCACCTTCTTTTCCCATGAGCCCCATCCCCACCCTGACCAAGGTATAATCGTGGACAGCACATTCCAAAGAGAAAAACCACTCAAGCTCCACCCTTTAGGTGTCAAGGGATCTGAGAGAAAAAAATAAAGAGAAATAGCAATGTGGTTTTCTGTCCTCACCAAAAGTGTCACCCATTCACCCAGTGGCTCCATTCTGTCCAGAGTTCCTGAGGCTTCTCATATGCCATAAGTATGATTAGGGGGGAAAAAAGGAGGGCATACAATTATTTTCATCTACAGTTCATCAAAAAAGAGAAAAGCCCCTACAAAATGGTGATAAGTTTCATTGTTTGACATTTTCAAGATTAAAAAAATAAAACAGGTCAGTTAAATAGCTAAAACATAGCTATTCACCAAAGCAGAGCTATTCTAATTAGCTGTAAATTCATCATTTTTTACATGGAAGACTCTTGAAAATCACAAAAATAATCCTCCTAGATTTGAGTATTTCACGAGAGCCTGATGGTTCATTGGCCTATAGTAACATGCAACTTTGCTGAGGCATGAATTCGATTCCTGTGGGAGAAGCACTCCTTTAGTGAGTGGCTGACAGCAGAGCATCTGTAATACAATAAAGCTTTATACAAGACTCTGCTTATCGACAGGCATGGGGAGCTCACCTATTACACGAGTTTTCTGAGGGACTTTCACAGTGTTTACGTCAGAGGGAGAAGAGCCGAGCAAGCACCCACATGCACTCTGGAACCCAGCTGCCTGAGCGAACATCTCACCACCAGCACTAAGTAACCACCTAGAGCCAATTAGTCGACCCCTCTATACTTCAGTTTTCTCAACTTCAAAGTAAGAACAACAATAATATCACTTACTTCATGGGGTTGTTGTGAGGATTTAAAAAGGCTTGAAATGGTGCATGGTGTGTTGTCAGTGTTCTATACATGTTATGTGTAATATAACATCATAAGTAATAATAATGATGAGTCCTCAAAGGTCATACATGCACAATTATTTTCTGCTATATTTTATCGGGAAACTGTCATGCTACAGTTCTGTTTGGAAATATTGGATTCCAGAAGTTCTTGGGATACTTTTCTTGTGGATCCCAAGGGTCCACTCTATTGTTCCATATTATCCGTGGTTTCTGGGGTTCTAGGAAGAGACTAATTCCTGTTGTTTTGGTGTGGAGACTGTACATTAATACAGTAATAAAATAATTTTATTTTTCAGGTCTAGGAAAAAAGAAATCTAAGAGTAAGGAAGAGGGCAATCATTGACAGCCTGGTTTCATCTGCTAGTTTTCACTTTTTAGGCATTAATTTTTTTTTCTTTGTACATACAATTGATAATGTTTAAGAAACATCTTGAGTGTAAATATACCATTTTTTTCACTGGCAGAATTTTTTCAAGGCAATGCTGAGGACCTCAAAACTGACTATTGTCTAAATAGATAATAAGTTCTCATGGTAAGAATCTAGTGTCAAATCCCTTTAGAATCATCACAACTTTTCTTAGTTACCAAAGATTTCATATGGTGGCTGGAGCAAGAATGAATTTTTAATAGCTTAGTTCCTGGTGGGCCAACTAATAACTTTATGAATGGTCAATTTTGTAGACCCTAATGGAGTATTTATAATGATAACTAATAATGAATAACAATTTTTACTTCTTGCCATACAGGGATTTAAAAATATGGCAACCACCATACTAGATAACGTTACATCCATTCTCTTACTCAGTGGTTCTAAGAGTGGGAAACTGAAGCCTAGAAAAGTTTAACAACTTGCCCAACGTCACACAGTTGGTAACTGGCTGAGCCAGGATTCACACCCAGGCAATCCGACTCAGGAACGTGGACTCCCTGATCATCACATATTTGTTAGGGGAGCAAGGATTTATGGGAGCTTTCTAGTTAATCTGAAAGGAGAAACTGTCTTAAACCTCCTTTGAGCTGTTGTTAGGAGTTGATCAACAAATGTCAATAAAACTGTACTTTTCCTTTCTTTGACACTTCTCCACAGCTAATATATGATGGTAACAACACAGTACTGAGAGTGTAATATTAACTGAAAAGGGGCTTTCATTTTTATTTTTCTGGAACATTTATGTACATAATTAAGAAACCATGGTTCCTTTATTTTATTGTGATGATTTATACCAGAATAAAATCAATCAGGTAAAAAGGGGCATTTCCTGGAAATAATTAAATTTACTGAATGACTAGGGTCTTTTTAAAAATTTCTGATCACTATAGTATTATAATTACTGGGCCTTCTGAATATGCCAATGACCAACGAAGAACACTTTCACATTTTTATAACAGGAGGCAGCATTTTTTGACTGCTTGCTACGTACTAGGCACTGAAATGAATGCTTCACCTGTGCTGTTTCACTGAATCACCATAATAACCTGAAATGATCGGCACCACTAACACACCCATTTTAAAGTTAACCAAAACCAACAGAGGAGAAGACAGATGTCACATGGCTCGTGACAAAGCTGAGCTTTGAACTCCACCTGTAATTGCCTCGCTAGAGCCAAGCCTAATACCACTATGTTAAAATGCCTCCAAGGACTGTACAGTATTTTATATTCTTCGGAAATGCTTTCCGTCAATTAATTCATTTCTTGCTCTCATAAGTCACCTGAGAAGAAATTAAGATAATGAGTTTTGGAGATGTTAAGAGTTTGTCCGAGATCATAGGGATTTTGAAGTAGAAACACTCACACTTGTAGCCAGATTTTCTCTTTGCCCCCCAGTTTTCTAATATGCATGCTTCCTCCTTAGATGACAATAATCAAATACCCATGTTTTATTACTAGTCCTAGCCTCTTTCTTTGATTTAGCTGTTGAAATCTGAGTGCACAAAGTACAGCTGCTGCTTCTCAGAGACCTCAGCTTTTTTCCTGACCTTGGCAATGTTATTCAAGCAGAGGGAAATTCAACCATGAATGTTTATCCATCTGCCCGATTCCTTATTCATTCCCTCTGGGCTCTGACTCTCTGGACACCCTGGGTTTCCCTGTGGACCTCACATGTATCTTGCCCAGTGCAAGCTGGACATGCAGAATTTAAATCAGAATTTTGTCTTGTCTGTGTTTCCTTACATCAAGAAAAGCAAACAAGTTCTGGTCATGAAAGTGAAAGATGATTTTATGTGCACTCTCCCTCTACTTTGGTTACTATTTATCTTCATTCGTAAACTTGCAAGTTCTTCTCCAATTTTTCTCCATACTATTAGCACTTTGAGATTATTTATAGGATATATTTTTACCTCCCCAGAGTCCACACATGAGGCATAATCCGTCTACACCCAGTCCGCCTAAGGGCTCCCGAACCAAAGGAACCCCTCTGCCTCTGAAGCCCTTGGCACAATAGATTTACAGTGCAGAAAGAATAAAAAAAGAAAACTGAAGTTACCTGTAATCCATTCAGAGATGACCACCAGGGTCAATATTTTAGTATATTTTTTAAATGTCTATAAATTGATATATCAAATGATACAATCTTCTGAAGGGTAATTTGGCAATATTAATAAACACCAATATCTTTTAAAACTTACCAACGATATGATGCAAAAATTACACCTCCAGAAATTTATCTTTAGGCAATAATCAGAAAGAAATTCCCAGAAAGACTCACGTGTATGTGTGTATGTGTGTGTGTGTGTGTGTGTGTGTGTGTGTGAAGTACATATACAGGTTTGTGTGTATTTACATATTTTTGCATATATATGTTTGTGTCTACACACAAACACACACATAGTCATTTTTATTTAAAATATCACAGGAACATTTACCTAAATTCATAATAAATCTACATCATTTAAATGGTTACACTGTATGTATTTTATTAGGTAGATATGCTATAATTTACTTAATTAATTGATCCTCCACTATTGCACTTCACAGTGTCTTTCTTTTTTTCATAAACAAAGCTGTAAAATATTATTCTTGTGTAAACATCTGTACATCTGTCTCTAATTCTTCCCTCTAGACAAATATTTTGTAAGGAATTGCTGGCTATGGACATTTTGAAGGTTTCTAAGACAAAATTATAGGTCCACTAGGAGTACATAAAAATGTTATTTTATTCACACTCTCAATATATTATATTATCGTAAAAAGAAACAACCTCACAACATATACTAAAGCTAAGAGGAAATAATATTACCCTGTTTAAATCTATTTCTTCAGGTAGTATCAAGTTCGAATTTTTGTCCTCCTTGTATTTGTTGATCAATATGTCACTACCCTTTGTATTCCTTAGTCAGTTACCATTAATGATTCTTGCCCAGTTTTCTAAATTATTCTTATTTTTTCACTTAGAGTCAAAAATTCATTATATATTAAGGATTAATACATTACTTAATGATTAATTAATGACTAATAGCATTAGTAAATAATATTCCTTTTACCATATTTTCAAAATAAGCTCTTAAGCTAACAGAACAGTTACTTTGAACAAAGTACTGTTTTTAGCAGTTTGAAATTTACGTTTTTAATTTTTACACCCATTCTTTTTGGCAGACCACAATCATTGAGGCCACATCCTAGGAAACAGAAGTTTCAATAAATTTTTTTGACAAACTCGTTTTGTAAGATAGAAATATTTTTCTAATTATTTCTTTGGAAAAGTATTCTTTAGTGGTAAAATCTATTGTAATAGGGATGCTTTGACCCTGGTTTCTTTGTTTTCTCATGTTCCTTATGCCTTATCTATTCATGTCATTCACAGTCAACAACATTTCACCTGGAAACATTATCACTAGAAAGTCATTAAATAATATATAAATAGGTGACCTACCTATAAAAGATCATTTATGCCAATTCTGACTTCCCTAAACCAAGGCTACTTATTTCTAACAAGTGCAGTATCAATTAGTTTGTATGCTAATAGCTTGCTTTTATGTATTTTTATTAAAGTTGTTGAATTCACATTTCATAGAAGGTATTTTAAGTCTTCATATTTCCATCAGAACATGGAAACGTCATAATTATTATTCTCCTCCTTCCTCATCATTATAACATCAAAACATAAAGAGACATATGTTTTAGTAAACTATTTTATTTCTGAAAAGTTACATTCTGAACCAAAAAATAACCTTTATGAATTTTTCACCTTTTTAATATTGTTTGATGTACAACTTCTTCTATTTAAATATCCTTCAAAGGTATCTTTGTAACATTATGCAAAATTACAATGAATTCCAATTATCTGACTTTCAATTGTTTAATGTTAGGTTGCTAATGTAGCAAGACATAAGTAATTCAATTGTACTGGAGTAGAAATTCAGAGAGAAAAGTAAGACTTAAAGAATCATATTCATGGAAAAAAGTAAAAATTCAGTATAATACAGCTGCCAATTCACCCCGAATTAATCTATATATGTATTAATATATATTAATCTATATATGTAATGCAGTACAATTAAAATCCAAAGGATAAAACTGGAGGGCTAGCATAAAAGATATCAAGACTAATTATTAAAGCTATATAAATAAAGCAATATAATATTGACACAAGAATCGACAAATTCACCAATGGAAAAAGACAAAGTCCAGAATCAGATCACACATATTCAATCACCTGACATAATAATTGCTACACTCCCTTAGGGAAATCTAATCTTTACAATAAGTGATGCTGATTCAAAAGATAATTTACATAGAAAAGTATGAACTTAAATACCTACCTCCCCCGAAACACAAAAATCAACTTTAAATGGACTGCAAATTTAAATGTAAAAGGTAAAATGGCAAAACTTTTAGATAAAAATATAGGGAAACATTCCTATTACTTGGAAGTAAACAAAAATTTCTAAAACTAGATATAAAAAATGTTAACCATAAAACACTTTGATAGATTTGATTATATTAAAGTTAATTTAATTAAACAATACCATGCAGAGAGTCAGAAAATCCAGTTTTATGGTAAAACTAAAATAAGCATGTGTATGCGCATATACGTGCATACACACACACTGAGCCTAAGCTCATTTTAGGATTTAAGAATACAACTTCTGGGAGTTCCCTGGTGGCGCAGCGGTTAAGAATCTGCCTACCAATGCAGGGGACACGGGTTAGAACCCTGGTCCAGGAAGATCCCACATGCCGAGGAGCAACTAAGCCCATGCACCACAACTACTGAGCCCGAGTGCCACAACTACTGAAGTCTGCATGCCTAGAGCCCATGTTCCGAAAGAAAGAGAAACCACTGCAATGAGAAGCCTGCACACTGCAACGAAGAGTAGCCCCTGCTCACCTCAACTAGAGAAAACCCACATGCAGCAAGGAAGATGCAATGTGGCCAAAAATAAATAAATAAAATAAATAAAGTAAAAAAATTACAACAACTTCTAATTTGGATATTTGCATGTGAAAAGTCATGGTCTTTTCAGGTAGTTTCATCCCTCTAATTTTATAGGTGCTTTTTCACTTGGTCATTTGTAATAGCTCTATAAAAGGTATAATTGATGGTCAAATAAACTACACATTAAAACTGGACGATTTGATCATTTTTAACATACTGTAGTACACGCCCTTCCAGTTGGCTTTTTGTCTTTTTTTCTGGTAATGCAAGTGCTTGATTTCAGCTATGATTCCCGAGGCACCTACTTGAGCAAAGGCTGTCTTGAACAGACAAACTGCCAGCCATACAACTAGATGAAAGAGCCAGGATGCCCACGAGCCACACTCCCCACCATGAGCTCCTTTGTTTCTGAGATCCTGATTGATTTAGGTAACTGGCTGTTTGGGCCACTTGTGTTATGTAGTCTTTCTTTTTTTCTCTTTCCATGCTTTAAATTCCAGCTCTTATGTTTTAAATTCCCCAGTAAACAGTGAGTCGGAGAAACCCTAGAACCCCACACTTGACTCCAGTGAAATTAGAACTACAGGCCCATCCCATGCTTGGTCTCACTCTCCCCGCCACCTCCCCCAGCAACACTCGCTGTGTGTCCCCAGGAATGCCTTGTACACTCCATGGCCTATAAGTAATAGACTCTTTTTTCTTCAAAGTGTCCTAATGAGTATTAATGAAAGGCATTTTGCAATCATAACAACAATTGCAAGGGTCATCCAGTCCTACCACTGATCTTGAAAGGGGAAATATGTATGAGAAGCTCACCGGGGCCCAACTGAGTGCCCCCAAGCATTTCTAGCCCATAACATTACCATCCCAAGGCAGAGGCTGGCACAGAACATATATACATACACTCATGAAACCATTATCACAATTAAGATAGTATACATGGGGGACTGGACAAGATGACAGAGTAGGAAAACCCTGAGCTCACCTCCTCCCAATGCACACAAAACTGTAACAACTTACAGAGTTACTATTAATGAGAACAACCTGAAGACTAGAAGAAAAAGATTTTCCACAACCATAGATAAAAAGAAGGAACCACAACAAATGGACAGAAGGGGTTAAGGCTTGGTATAGTCAAGACTCACTCCCAGGTAGACGACCTTCAAATGGCAGGATCATCACAACTGCAGAGTTTCTTCCCCAAAACCAGAGGCCCAAGCCCCACATGGGGCTCCATAGCCTGGAGGTCCTGTTCCAGGAGGAGACACCCCCAGAACATTTGGCTTTGAAGGCCAGAGGGGCTTATGTACAGGAGAGTCAGAGGGCTGTAGGAAACAAAGATACCATTTTCAAAGGGTTCAAGACCCAGCACAGGGGCAATAATTTGAAAGGAGCCTGGTTCAGACCCACTTTCTGATCATGGAGAATCTCTAGAGAGGCAAGAGAGATACAGACACCGCAGCAGTCATCTGGGGGACCTTATTCTGCCACAAGAACACTGGTGGTGGTAAGCACCATTTCTGAGCCCTTCTTTTAGTCTACGAGCACTGGGTGCTTACTCACCTTCAAGCCAGTCAGCACCTGTCCCAGAAATCCCCAGGCCAAGCAGCCAGACATGTGGGGACCCAGCCAGGCAGAATGGCAGCCAGCACCAGCCCCAGGCTCCTTCAGGGCACCTAATAAGCCATCCCAGGACCCAGCACCACCACCAGCTGGCCAAGATGCCCTGGTCCCCTCAGCCAGCAGCATAAGGACACGGCCCAGCCCAACAGTGGACCAGCACTAAACCTGGAACCTCCAACACCCATAGCCAACTACCCCAGGACCTGACCTTGCCCACTGGCAGGATGGCACCAGCTCCAGGCCTTACAAGCCCCCTATCCAGGCACCCCAGGACTGAGCCCTGCTGACCAGTGGGCTGGCACTAGCCTCAGTACTCCCCAGGCCACACAGCCAGCTATGCCAAGATCTGACCCCACCTACCAGCAGGCCAGCAGCCTCTGCAGGAAGCAAGGCCTGGCAACCAACTGGGACAGGGTCCAGCTACACCTACCAGCATGCCCACAGTAGTCGGCTCCTGCCACAAAGGAAGGGCCCATGTAGCCCACATAGGGGCAACCCTAGATCATATAACTCTGATGACCAGAGGGGAGCATGTTCCTGGGTCCCACAGGACATCTACATAAGGCCACATCTCCAACATCAGGAAATGTAATCAGCCTACCTCATACAAATAGACTCAATTAGGCAAAGTGAGGTGAAAAAGGAATATGTTCCAAATGAAGAAACAAGATAAAACCCCCAAAGAAGAACTAAGGAAAGGGGAGATAAGCAACCTACCTAATAAAGAGTTCAAGGTAAAGATCATATGGATGTTCAACGAACTTGGGAGAAAAATGGATGAACACACTGAGAAGTTTAATAATGAGTTAGAAAATATAAAGAGAATGAAAGAGAGATGAATAATACAATACCTGAAATAAAAGATACTCTAGAGGGAAGCAGCAGTAGATTAGATGATACAGAGGAACAGGCGAGCAAACTGGAAGACAGAGTAATGAAAATCATTGAAGCTGAATAGAAAAAAGAAAAAGGATTTAAAAAATGAGGACTGTTCAAGGGACTTCTGGAAGAGTATAAAGCAAGCATACTAACATTGGCATTATATGGGTGTCAGATGGAGAAGAGAAAGAAAGGGGAAGGAGAACATATTTGAAGATACAATTGTTGAAAACTTATCTAAACTGAGAAAGGAAACAGACTTCCAAGTCTAGGAAGTGCAGAGAGTCCCAAACAGTATCAACCAATAAAGTCCACACCAAGACACACTGTAATTAAAATGGCAAAAATTAACGATAAAGAGAAAATCTTAAAAGCAGCAAGGGAAAATCAAGTAATTACATCCAAGGGAACTCCCATAAGATGGTCAGGCGACTTTTCAGCAGAAACTTTGCAGGCCAGAAGGGAGTGGCAAGATATTTTTCAAGTCATGAAAGTATAAAACCTGCCACAAAATATACTCTATCCAGTAAAGCTATCGTTCAGATTTTAAACAGAGAGAATTTTACAGACAAGCAAAAGCTAAAAGAGTTCAACATCACTAAACTGACTTTACAATAAATGTTAAAGGGACTTCTCTAAGTGGAAAAAAAGATCACAACTAGCAGTATGAAAATTATGAAAGGAAACATCTCATTAGTAAAGGCAAATATACAGTAAAGGTTGTATATCATCCACTTATAAGGCTAGTAGGAAGGTTAAAAGACAAGACTAGTAAAATCACCTATATCCGCAATAAGAAGTTAAGGGATAAATAAAACAAAAACATGTAAAAATAGGATGTCAAAAACATTAAACATGGGGGACGAAAAATTCAGGGTTGTTAGAATGCATTTGAACTTAAGAGATCATCAACTTAAACTAATCAGATATATGTGCGTTTACTATATATAACCTTACTATATATAGGTTACTATACATAAACCTCATGGTAACTACAAACAAAAAATCTACAATAGATAAACACATAAAAAAAGAGAAAGAAATCCAACACAATGATGAAGATAGTCATCAAATCCCAGTGGAAGAGAAGAAAGGAAGAAGAAAGGAACAGAAAAAAAAAAAGAACTACAAAAACAATTAAGAAAATGGCAATAAGTACCTATCTATCAATAATTCCTATAAATGTAAATGTACTAAATGCTTCCATCAAAAGATATAGAGTGGCTCAGGCTTCCGTGGTGGCGCAGTGGTTGAGAGTCCGCCTGCCAATACAGGGGACACGGGTTCGTGCCCCAGTCTGGGAGGATCCCACATGCCACGGAGCGGCTGGGCCCGTGAGCCATGGCCACTGGGCCTGTGTGTCCGGAGCCTGTGCTCCACAACAGGAGAGGCCACAACAGTGAGAGGCCCACATACCTCAAAAAAAAAAAAAAGATATAGAGCGGCTAAATGGATACTGAAACACAGCCCATATAAATGCTGCCTACAAGAGATTCACTTTGGATCTAAAGAGACAAACAGAGTGAAAGTGAGGGGGTGGGAAAAGGTATTCCATGCAAAGGAAATGAAAGCTGGAAGAGAAATGCTTATGTCAGACAAAACAAACTTTAAAATAAAGACTGTAACAAGAAACAAAGGACATTACATAGTAATAAAGGGAATGATCCAACAAGAAGATATAACAATTGTAATTGTACAGCAAGTCCCCTACATGTGAACCTTCAAGTTGCGAACTTTCAAAGATGCAAATACGCGTTCTCATGTCCAATCATGTAAGTTATTTCATGCATCTGGTGTACACTGTCATGTGCGTGCATCCTCTACAAGTGGTTGTGCTTTTGTGTACTTTACTGCACAGTTCTGAATAGAGCACAGTAGTACAGTATCTTTATTTCAAGCCCAGGATGTCCAGAAGCAAGAGTAAAAGCAGCAGTGATACAGCTGGTACTGCTAAGAAGCACCAAGCGATAATAATGGAAACAAAAGTGAAAATAATTGAGAGAGTGGAGTGACAAGAGGAAGAAGTAACTGAAGAACTGAAGAGATTCACAACACAGGAAACGGCAAGGGGATTTTCTTTATTTGAGGAGGCACTGTTAGTTTCTGAGGCACAGGATCTGAACATAGAATGGTACAGGAAGGTTGCAGCAGCTATTCAGAATGCAATCCAGTGCTACCGTGTCATCTATGATGAGAAAAAAATAAGAGCTACTACCCAGATATCACCAGATCTTTTTTCAACAGGGTAGATAGAATTGAATCCAGCAAGGAACCAGAACACGTGCCATCAATGTCAGGCATGAGTGAAACTGCAGCTCGCCCTCCATCCCCTATTTCTGATGATCCTTCAGCTCTACAATCTTCCACCTCCTCTCCCTTCTCCAGTCAGTAACTCTTCTTGCCTGTTCACTTGATGCCAGCCCGTGTATGCCAGTTGTTGTACTGTACTACTGTACTTTTCAAGCTACTGTACTGTAATATTTAAAATGTTTTCTTTATTTTTTGTGTTTGTTTTTATGTATTATTTGTGTGAATGTATTACTATGTATTTTTTATGTATTATTTTTAATGTATTATTGTGTTAGTTGGGTACCTAGGCTAACTTTGTTGGACTTACGAACAAACTGGACTTATGAACATGCTCTCAGAATGGAACTCGTTCATATGTAGGGGACTTACTGTATATTCATTCAACATAGGAGCACCTAAATACATAAAGCAAATATTAAGAAGCAAAGAGAGAAACTAACACTAACACAATAATAGTAGAGGAGTTTAATACCCCACTTACATCAATGGACAATCATTCAGACAGAAAATCAATAAGCAAACACTAGCCTTAAACAACATACTAGATCATATCAACTTAATAGTTATGTATGACATTCCATCCAAAAGCAGCAGAATACACATGTTTTTAATTGCACATGGAACACTCTCCAGGATGTATCACACGTTAGGCCACAAAACTAGTCTCAGTAAATTTAAGAATATTGAAATCATATCAAGCATCTTTACTGACCACAATACTATGAGACTAGAAATCAAATATAAGAAAAAAACTGCAAAAAACACAAGCATGTGGACAATAAACAATATGCTACTGAACTACCAAATCATAGAGGAAATCAAAAATTACCTGGAGACAAATGAAAATGAAAACAAATGATCCAAAATCTAAGAGATGTAGCAAAAGCAGTCCTAAGAGGGAAGTTTATAAAAATATAACCCTAACTCAGGAAACAAGAAAAATCTCAAATGAACAACCGAACATGACACCTAATGGAACTAGAAAAAGCAGAATAAATAAAATCCAGAATTAGTAGGAAGAAAGAAATAATAAAAATCAGGGCAGGAATAAATGAAATACAGACTGAAAATATCAATGACTAATAGCTGATTCTTCGAAAAGATAAACAAAATTGATAAGCCTTTAGCAAGCCTCAAAAAGAAACAAGTACCCGAATAAATAAAATTAGAAATGAAAAAGGAGAAGTTATAACTAACACCACAGAAACACGAAGGCTTATAAGAGATCACCAGGAACAAATATATTCCAATAAAACGGACAACCTAGAAGAAAAAGATAAATTCCTAAAAACATACAGTCTCCCAAGACTAAATCAGGAGGAAATAAAAATATGGACAAACCCATTACCAGTAATGAAACAGAATCAGTAATTTTAAAACTCCCAACAAAGTCCAGGACCAGATAGCTTCAAAGATGAATTATATCAAACATTTAATGAGGACTTAATGCCTATTCTTCTCAAAATATTCTGCAAAATTGAAGTGGAATATTTCCAAACTAATTCTATGAAGCTAGCATCACCCTGATAGTGAAACCAAGATACCCTGATAGTGAAACAAAGACACCACAAAAAAATTACAGGCCAATTTCATGGATGAATATAAATGCAAAAATCCTCAAGAAAATATTAGCAAACCAAATTCAACTATACATTAAAAGGATCATACAACATGATCAAGTAGGATTTATCCCAGGGATGCAAGGATGGTTCAATATCTACAACATCAATACGATAGAGCACATTAACAAACTGAAGAATAAAAAAAAATATGATCATCTCAATAGATGCAGAAAAAGCTTTTGACAAAATTCAACATCAATTTATGATAAAAACTCTCAACAAAGTGGCTTTAGAGAAAACATACCTCAACATAATAAATATCATTTGTGACGAACCCACAGCCAACATCATATTTAGTGGCAAAAAGCTAAAAGCGTTTCCTTTAAGATCAGGAATAAAACAAGGTTTTCTATTCTCACCACTGTAATTCAGAATAGTATTAGGAGTGCTAGCCACAGCAATCAGATAACAAAAATAAATTTTAAAAAGGAATCCCAGCTGGAAACAAAGAAGTACAACTGTCACTGTTTACATATGACATGATATTATATATAGAAAATCCAAAATATGCCACCAAAATATTATTTGAATTCATCAACAAATTTGCTAAAATTGCAGTATACAAAATTAATATACAGAAATCTGTTGCATTTCTCTACACCAACAACTATCAGAAAGAGAAATTAAGATAATAATCCCAACTGCATCAAATAGAATGAAATACATAGGACTAAATCAAACTAAGGAGTTAAAAGAACTAAACTCAGAAATACACTGATGAAAGAAATTAAAGATGATACAAACAAATGAAAAGATATACAGTGCTTATGGATTGGAAGAATTAATATTTTTAAATGATCATGCTACCCAAGGGAATCTACAGAGTCCATGCAGTCCCTACCAAAATAGCAATGGGATTTTTCAAAAAAACTAGAAGTAATAATTCTAAAATTTTTATGGAAACACAAAAACCCCCAATAGCCAAAATAGCCTTGAAAAGGAAGAACAAAGCTAGAGGTATCACGGTCCCTGATTTCAAACTATACTACAAAGCTAGAGTAACCAAAACAGTGTGGTACTGGCACAAAAACAGACACATAGATCAACAGAAAAGAGGCCCCAGAAATAAACTCAAACTTATATGGGCAATTAATCTACAAAAGGGGGGCAAGAATATACAATGGGGAAAAGACAGCCTCTTCAGTAAATGGTCTTGGGAAAGTTGGACGGCTACATGCAAAACAATCAAACTAGACTACTTTTTCACACTATATATAAAATAAATACAAAATGAATTAAAGATTTAAATGTAAGACCTAAAACCATAAAACTCCTAGAACAAACATAGGCAGTACACTCTTTAACATCAGTCTTAGCATTGGTTTTTGACTATGTCTCCTCAAGAGATGGAAAGAAAAGTAAAAATAAAGAAATGGGACTACATCAAACTGAAAGGTTTTTGGACAGTGAAGGAAGCTATCAACAAAACAAAAAGGCCACATACTGAATGTGAGAAAACATTTGCAAATGATGTATCTCTTAATGAGTGAATATTCAAAATATACAAAGAACCCAGACAACTCAACATCGAAAAAAAAAAAAAAACTGATTAAAAAATGGAGAACCTGAATAGACATTTTTCCAAAGTAGATATACAGATGGCCTACCAGCACATGCAAAGAAGCTCAGCATCACTAATCACCAGGGAAATGCAGATCAAAACCATAATGAGATATTACCTCACATCTGTCAAAATGGCCATTATTAAAGAGACAACAAATAACAAGCACTGGCTAGGATGTAGGGAAAATGGAACCTCATGCAGTGTTGGTGGGAATGTAAATTGATACAGCCACTACGGAAAACATTATGGAAGTTCCTAAAAAGATTTAAAATAGAACTACCATACTATGCAGCACTTCCATTCCTGGGTATTTACCTGAAGAATACAAAAATACTAATTCAAAAAAATATATGCACCCTTATGTTCACTGCAGGATTATTCACAATGGCAAGATATGGAAGCAATCTAGTAGATGAATGAATAAAGAAGATGTGGTGTTTTTGTGTGTATGTATATATATACACACACACATACACACATCTATACACAATGCAATACAAAATGGAATACTACTACTTTTTTTTTACCCACAAAAAAATGAACAAAATCTTGCCATTTGTGACATCGATGGACCTAGAGCATATTAGGCTAAGTGGAGTAAGTCAGAGAAAGACAAATACCATGATTTTACTTATATGTGGAATCTAAAAAAAACGAACACACATAACAAAACAAAACAGACTCATAGAGAACAGGTGATCACCAGAGGGGAGGAGGGGAAGGAGATGAGAGAAATAGACAAACTCACAGAAAAATAGATCACATTTGTAGTTACCAGAGGCAGAGGTTGCGGGAGGAATTGGAGGAAGGTGGTCAAAAGGTACAAACTTCTCGTTATAAGATAATTAAGTAGTAGGGATGTAATGTACAATATGATTAATTAACACTGCTGTATATTATATATGAAACTTAGAGTAAATCCTAAGAGTTCTCATCACAAAAACATTTCTCTCTTTTATTTTGAGATGATGGGTGTTCACTAAACTTACTGCGATAATAATTTCATTATGTATGTAAGTCACATCATTACGCTTTACACCTAAAACTTATGCAGTGCTGTGTATCAGTTATATTTCAATAAAACTGAAGAAAATATAAATCAACTTTAAAATAAATAAGTTAGAAAACAAAAGCAAGCGTTAATGAGTAACAGTAAAAAATACTTAACACTTATAATATGCTGTTTTGAGACACATATTTACTTTTTAATAATATGCATGAAATTGAAAAGTTTCAATTATCAAAGATAAACAGCATATTTAAACAGTTAACATGTATATAGATTATGGTTGGGACAAAATTTATAAAAACATCAACTTAGTTTAAATCTCCTTGAAAGACTCCTACTTGATGGTGCTCTAACACAGATCTATGGCATGTTCTTAGCTAATTTTAGAGACCAATGAAGTCTACAACTTAGTTAAAAATACATATAAACCCTTGTATGGGCCTAACTGCTGATTACCTTTTAGTGAGTACTCATATGCTAATGTAGCTAATTATAGGCAACTCCTTATGAACACTGTAATAAAGTGTTATTTGTATTATATAACTCAATTTCACCTTCCAAACAATGATAATATTATCCCCATTTTATAAAGCATGTACATTTCCTGTTCAAATTAAGTAACTTCTTTATCTCGGGGCACACAGTTTATGAAAGGAAAAGTCAGAATTAAAACTCATCAGTTCAACAAGTAAAATGTGTGCTAAACTGCTTCCAAAAAAAAGACAATAAATATATTCATCACCTTAAAAGTTGTCTCTTGCCCCTTTGTAATTCCTTCTTTTGCCCTGCCACATCCAAACCTATTTCCAGATATCACTGATTGTTTTTCTTACATTGAAAATTTGCATTTTCAAGTATTTTATGTAAGTGCACATAAATACAGTATTCTCACTTTTATCTGGCTTCTTTCTCTCAGCTTAATTACTTTGAGATCCATCCATGTTGTAACATGAAACAAAACTCAATCCTTGTAACTGCTGAGTAGTATTCCATTCTATGGATATTCCAATGTGTTTATTTATTCATCAGGTGATGGACATTTGTATTGCTTTCAGTTCTTGGCTACTATTAATAAAGTTGCTATGAACATCCATGTGTAAATTTTGTATGGAGATATGCTTGTTTCTCCTGTGTAAATACCTAAGAAGTAGGTAAGTCTTATAATATGTGTGTATGCATATAAATAACTTTTTAAAAAACTGCCTAATTATTTTCCAAAGTGATCAATTTTACATTTCCACCAGGAGCATGTGAAAGTTCCAATTCCTCCACATCCTTGCCAATACCTGTTATCGTCAGTCTTTTTAATTTTAGCTTTTCTAACAAATGTCTAGTACTATCTCACTGTGGTCTTAATTTCTATTTCCCTAATGATTAGTTATGTTCAGCATCTTTTAACGTGGTTATTTGTGGTCTGTATGTCTTTTTTTTTTTTTTTTTTGAGGTACGCCGGCCTCTCACTGTTGTGGCCTCTCCCGTTGCGGAGCACAGTCTCTGGACGCGCAGGCTTCGCGGCCATGGCTCGTGGGCCCAGCCGCTCCGCGGCATATGGGACCTTCCCGGACCGGGGCACGAACCCGTGTCCCCTGCATCGGCAGGCAGACTCTCAACCACTGCGCCACCAGGGAAGCCCTGTATGTCTTTTTTAAATGAAATGTCTGTTCAAACCTTTTGCTCTTTTTCTTTTATTTAAAATATTTTTTAATTTTCTTCATTTTTGGCTGCATTGGGTCTTCGTTGCTGCAAGTGGGCTACCTCTATTTGTGGGGAGCGGGGGCTACTCTGCGTTGCAGTGCATGGGCTTCTCGTTGCATCGGCTTCTCTTGCTGCGGAGCACGGGCTCTAGGCACATGGGCTTCAGTAGCTGCAGCACATGGGCTCAGTAGCTGCAGCATGTGGGCTCAGTAGCTGTGTCATGCAGGCTCTAGAACGCAGGCTCAGTAGTTGTGGCATACAGGCTTAGCTGCTCTGTGGCATGTGGCATCTTCCTGGACCAGGGATTGAACCTGTGTCCCCTGCATTGGCAGGCAGACTCTCAACCACTGCACCACCAAAGAAGTCCTCTTTTTCTTTTAATTGGGTCATTTGTCCTCTTACTAAGTTTTGTGAGGTCTTTACATATCCTGAACACAAGACCTTCACCCAATACGTGTACTACAATTATTTTCTCATAGTCTCTGACTTGTCTTTTCTCTTCAAAATATCTTTGGAAGAAGTTTTTTAATTTTGAAAGTTACAATTCCTAACTTTGCTCTTTGTGAATTATGCTATTAGTGTCATACCGAACAGTTCTCTGTCTATCCAAAAGATCATGAAGACTTTCTTCCTTGTCTTCTACAAGTTTTATAGCATTCTGTTGTACTTTTAGATTTGTGCTCCATTTTGAATTAATTTTTGCATATGGCATAAGGTATAGATTCAAGTTGATTTGGGGGGCATATGGATCTTCAATTTTCAGCATCATTTGTTGATGAAACTATCCTTTCTCCACTGAATTGTTTCTACACCATTTTCAAAACTCAGTTGTCCATATAAGTATGGATCTATTTCTGGAGTCTCTATTACATTGTGTTGATCTATTTGCCTAAATTGAGTCTACACTGTCTTTACTCCTGTAGCTTAATAAGCCTTGAAATCAGGTAGTGTTAGTCATTCAACTTTTTTTACTCTTTTTCAAAGTTGTTTTGGCTGCTTAATGTCTTGTGCATTTTTAATGAATTGTAGAGTCCTTTTGTCAATTTCTAAAAAAAAATAGGACTGGGCAGATTTTGATAGGGATTGTGTTGAACCTGTAGATCACCTTGGGGTGAACTGATATCTTAACTATACTGCCTCTCCAATTCATGCATATGACATGTTTCTCCATTTATTTTTGTATTTAATGCTTGCCAAAGCTATTTTGTAGTTATCAGTGTACAGGTATTTTACAGTTTATAACAGATTTATCCCTAAGTTTTTCATATTTTTGATGAAATGGCATTTAAAAATTTTCAAATTCTACTTTTTTACTGACAGTAAATAGAAATTCAATTGATTTTTGTATTTGTATTTTGCAACCTTGCTAGGTTTTTACATTTTTTTCTAATGACTTATTGTAGATTTCATCAGATTTTCTACATAAAAGGCCATGCTGCCTGTAAATTTTTTATTCTTACTTCTGCCTTTCCAAGCTGAATACATCAGCAAGACCTAGTATAATGCTTTAAATAGATGTAGTGAGAATAGACGTTGTTGTCTTCTTCCTGATTTTGTGGGGACAACATTCAGTCTTTTACATTAAATGTGATGTTAGCTGCAGGTTCGTCACAGACACTTTTTATTAGGTTGAGGGAACTACCTTCTAATTCTACTTTACTGAGAGTTTTTATTACCAATGACTCCTGGATTTTTCTCAAATGCTTTTTATGAGCCTATCATGATGGTGGTTTTGCATTTGTTTTTTACTGCACTAATATAAGCAATAATATGGATGAATTTGCAAATATCACGCTAACCTCGCACTGCTTAGATAAACTTCATTTGGTCATGATGTAGCACACTTTCATATTTTGTTGGACTCAGTTTAGTGAAACTTTGTACCAAATTTTTGCATTTGTCTGCAGTTTTCCTTTCTTGTCATGTTTATGTGTTTTGGTGTCTGTGTAATGCTGGTCTCATAGAATGATCTCAGAATTACTCCTTATTCTTTCATTTTATGTAACAGTTTATATAGAATTTATATTATTTTTCCATAGATGTTCGGCAAATTTCACTATGGAAACTATGTGGACCTGCAATTTTTGTGTGTGTGAAGGTTTTAAATTTCAAATTCAATTTCTTTACTAAATATAGAACTATTTATGTTACCTGTTTCTTCTTGATTAAGCTTTAGTAGTTTGTGTCAAGGGATTTGATCATTTCACTTCAGTGTTGATTTTAGTGCCATGAAGTTATTTATAAAATTGCCATATTATGCATCAATATATTTAATCTATAGGGATATCAATTTTCTCATGCCTGTTACTGGTAATTTGTGACTTTTCTTTCTGTTAATTGATATGGCTAGAGTAATATCAATTTTATTGATTTTCTTTATTGTTTTTCAGTTTTCTATTTTACTGATATTTACTTCATCACATACTATATTTCCTTTTTTATTACTACTTGGAGTTTTTCATAATTGTTTAAGATGGAGAGTAAGGGGATTAATTTTAGATATTTCATCTTTTCTAAGAGAGGCATTTAGTACTGTAAATATTCCCTGTGTATGGCTTTAGTGGCTTCTCAATAATTTTGATGTGTTGGTTTTTCATTTTTATTCCATCTACATAGTTTCTAATTTCTCTTTTGATTTTTTCTTTGACCCATGAGTTATTTAGAAGTGTGTTATTAGTTTATAAGTATTTGAAGGCTTTCCAGATACCTTTTGTTATCAATTTTGATATAATTCTATTACAGTCAGAGAAGATAATTTATATGACCAAAATTCTCTTAAATATATTGACACTTGTCTAGTGGCCAAGAATATCTTCTAACTTAATACACATTCAGTGATATTTTCAAGAAATATGTATTCTGTTGGTGATGTGTTCTATAAACACATTAATTAGATCAAGTTGGTTGATAGTGTTGTCCCAAGATTCTATATCCTTGTCTACTTGTATCAAATACTGAGAGAAGACATTAACTTTAAAAGACTCTAAGACTGAAGCTGAGAGTACTTAGATAATTGACTCAAGGTCATAGGAAAATGGCAATGCCAGAATTTGAACACAGGCTGTCAAATCCACTGTGCCAAGTGTTGTGTGTGTGTGTGTGTGTGTGTGTGCATGTATGACCTTTATCATAGTTTGTGATGAGCAAATGTATTATGGATGGTACATGCTAAAAAAATATTAGTTAATTCAGCTTTTTTTGTAAATAGCATGTGACAAAGGGAAAGTAATTAAATTCAGAAATCATTTTGAACATATATTTGCAATAAAAAAGACTGCAAAAGAATACAAAATATGTATAATGATTACAGTAGGATGGTGACATTATTTTCCTCTTCTGGCTATCCAAAACTTGCTATTATAATACAGTGCCTTTATACTGTTAAGTAAAATAAGAAAAATAAAGTAGTGCAAAAATCTGTACTTAATTAAAGAGCAGTTATTTAAGAAATATCAGGCTGAATAAGAAAATGCTTGAGGCTTCTTGCTTGATCTACTAATGTGATTTCAGCTGACAGTGTATAAGAGATGTAATATCATTACCTATTAGAAGCAAAAGTTATTAATGAAAATAAATATGTTTGAAGTGAATATTTGCATATGAAATTGTATGAAGGCCAGGGTTCTTCTTATGATAACATATACTCGTGGATAATTTTTGGTCATTGTAGTAAAAGCAGTCTATCTCTACAGTGTTTTGAAAACACTAATAATCTATTCCAACGAAAAAATTAGGTAAGGAATCTCACATACCTACCAATCCTGCTTGCTACCTACCAAGCAGCTAAAAGCGTCTGCTTGTTCACTGTTCTCTCTCAGGGTGACCCGCACAAATTAATGTGCGCAACTGGTTGCATCCCGCCTGTCACCACCCTCATGCACAGTTCTTCTCCAAGGCCTTAAAGCCAATCAGAAGGGAAGCAGACAACCTATATATATGACTAAAAGTCCTAAGTATTTAAGGTACCTGGAGCACAGATGTGGTAAAGCGCACAGATTAATATAAATCAAACGCTAAATCTATCATCATACCCCCTCTATCATTCTAGAAGAATCCTTTCTGATAAATTGTGAGGAGTGGTTAGAAACAGCTACATGTTGCAATCACAGATAACTGATGGCTTTAAAAAAAAACCCATAAATTGGAAGCTCAAATATTAAATTATTGCTTGTAAGATTAAAAATGTTCTTTGCACAATGTACTGTTTGGCTGAACTAGAGTGGGGCATAGAATTATGCAGCCCGCAGGGACACCCTCTTTGGTATCCATACCGCTTTGGTGTCCATACGTTTGTTCTCTACATCTGTGTCTCAACTTCTGCCCTGCAAACCGGTTCATCTGTACCATTTTTCTAGGTTCCACATATATGCGTTAATATGTGATATTTTTCTCTTTCTGACTTACTTCACTTTGTATGACAGTCTCTAGATCCATCCATGTCCCTACAAATGACCCAATTTTGTTCCTTTTTATGGCTGAGTAATACTGCATTGTATATATGTACCACATCTTCTTTATCCATTCGTCTGTCGATGGGCATTTAGGTTGCTTCCATGACCTGGCTATTGTAAATAGTGCTGCAATGAATATTGGGGTGCATGTGTCTTTTTGAATTATGGTTTTCTCTGGTTATATGCCCAGTAGTGGGATTGCTGGATCATATGGTAATTCTATTTTTAGTTTTTTAAGGAACCTCCATACTGTTCTCCATAGTGGCTGTATCAATTTACATTCCCACCAGCAGGGCAAGAGGGTTCCCTTTTCTCCACAACATCTCCAGCATTTGTTTTTTGTAGATTCTCTGATGATGCCCATTCTAATGGGTGTGAGGTGATACCTCACTGTAGTTTTGATTTGTATTTCTCTAATGATTAGTGATGTTGAGCATACTTTCATGTGTTTGTTGGCCATCTGTATGTCTTCTTTGGAGAAATGTCTATTTAGGTCTTCTGCCCATTTTTGGACTGGGTTGTTTTTTTAATATTGAGCTGCATGAGATGTTTATATATTTTGGAGATTAATCCTTTGTCCGTTGATTCATTTGCAAATATTTTCTCCCATTCTGAGGGTTGTCTTTTCGTCTTGTTTATGGTTTCCTTTGCTGCTCAAAAGCTTTGAAGTTTCATTAGGTCCCATTTCTTTATTTTTGTTTTTATTTCCATTACTCTAGGAGGTGGATCAAAAAAGATCTTGCTGTGATTTATGTCAAAGAGTGTTCTTCCTATGTTTTCCTCTAAGAGTTTTATAGTGTCAAGTCTTACATTTAGGTCTGTAATCCATCTGATACCACAATCTTTAACTGAGCCTCTAAACCATATTTCTTCCTTATTCCCTTTCTTACTTCATTCTCATTGCACTTATACAGGCAAGAAACCTGAGAATCATCATTACCAGTTTTACTTTAAATTTTTTTGTAAAATCTTACTAATCCTACCTCCTGAATAGTCCTAAATCTATCATTACTGCTATATTCAGAAATTTATAACCACTAATATTACTATTTTAATGGTCTACTAACTGGTTTCTCTCTCCCTAGTTGTCCCTTTGTAATCTAATTTTATTCTGAACCAGGGTTATATAATATATTAATATATTACATTATATACATATATATATCATTATTATACATATAACACTGTTAATATAACAAAGTATAATACATAATTATATACATAGACATTCTCTAAATCTTTTCAGTATTCCCTTATCCGTATTCCATCTATGAGAAAGAAAAGGGGAAGAATTTTATCTGAATCACCCAATGGACTTTTTAAAACCGTGCATCACCTTCTAAGATTCTAATGTGTAGCCTCCCCACTCAAGACTCATTTCCAGAGACAGCTGCAGTTTCTAATGGTAGAGCCTCACTTCTTTTAACTGTGTTGGAGCTTACACACACACACACACACACGCAGCACCAAGTTACTGGATGAAATATACACCTTCCAGTGTGCCAGATAAAACCCTCCACAAACAATCTGGTTACTCTCCATCTCTTTAATCTCACCTTTTCCAATTAAACTTAAGTATCCTTTGCTTCAAGAAATTTCCTGACTCTCCCATCCCCATATAGACTAGGTTGAACTAAAAAACTCTTTCATCTACTCACAGCAACTACAGGGGGTTGAAGAGTTTCTCTTCCAAATTCACGTCCACAAAGAATCTGAGAATGTGACCTTATTCAGAAATAAGGTCTTTGTAGATGTAATTAAAGATGTTGAGATGAAATCATACTGAAGTTAGGGTGGGGAAAAAGCCACCCAGTTTGTGTTAATTTGTTATGGCAGCCCTAGAAATAAATACAGCACTTTATATTTACCTTTAATACAGCACTTATTTACCTGATTGTATCAGTTATTTTATCTGTTTAGCCTAACCCTACACCCCTAACTATATTTCAAGCTCTTTAAAGGCGGAAATCTATTTATTTATGTCACCAGTGTCTATAGGCTCTAAAAAAATGCCTGCTGTATTAATATATAAATATATCCAAAATTCATGTTAAAAAGACATCATTTTAAAAGACATTTTACAGGAAAAAATTTGGTCTTAAGTTACTAGGATTTTGAAGATGCAAAGATTTTTCAACTTAAAATCTTTTTCTTTCATTTAGTACATCACATTCTTAGTCCTCAGCACCCAACTTTTTCTTCTCTTACCGAGGAAATTTATTTGGCAGAAAATGTCTTGGGAAGGGTAATAGATTCAAAGGAGAAAGTTCAACAGTGGGATATAAGATACAAGAAAACAGATACCTGGAACTGACTCTTAGTCAATCATCATTATTAAGGAAAGGGTCTAGATGCATGAACCAGGAAAACAAATCTTTATAAGTCTATGAAGTCACAGTACCTATAGAAAGAAAAATTTGATTATATTTGTGATTTTTCTGTGTCAGGGTATAACACATGTGCAGTATAAATTACTACAATATTATATTCTATGGAGATACAATATTTTTATAAAGGGCCAGCATGCCACACCAGAAAAGACTATTTGAACACTCAAGCTGTTCACCACTGCTGATCTGTAATGACAAATGTGACCCACACCATTAAGAAGGTGGTTTCTTTCCTTTTCTAATATTCTTTTTTTTTAAAGATTAGAATCTAGATAATATTAACAGCACCGTAAAAATGAACAGTTATGTTCTCCTGATCTCCCATCAATTGTCTTCCCTGTTCCAAGGACCACAGCATGCAACAAAAAGATTAAACAGCTCATTTTTCTCTCTTCTTGGTCTTCAAAGAATCAGTTGGTTTCCACTTCACGTTCACATTTATGCAAAGAAGATTTAACTGCCTGTCACTCACATTGGGAAATGTTTCATATATGTGTTGCTATTTAAAACAAGTTTCATATTTTTCACATTTCCATATTGAATTAAATATAAATGCACTGAAAAGAATAAATTCTTCAATTCAGAAAACTTGATGTCTAGCCAAGATTTAAGAAGATGAAGTTCCAATAAGCCAAGTTTTCTTTGTTTTGTTTTTAATGATTATTCCCTTTATTGGCCAAAATAATCCCAAGTGATGCTGGGAAAATATATAGCAAATACATATCATATTATATTTGACTAAGGGCAAATACATATTATATTATATTTATTCTTGAGAAATACACAGATATATTTTCTCTTATGAAACAACTAAGTAGATTTCCAAAGACTTGTTTCCTAATTTTCTTTTCAGACATTTCCCCCACAAAATTGCCAAAATTCTTCTGCTATACCCTGGGTCATACCTCAGTGTGCCACTAGAGGGAGTTGTAAAGCAGAGTTGTTGACTATAGGAGGCTACCACACCCCATCTCCTGTAGTCACCCTTCCTAGCTACTTTCAGCAGACAAACCACTCTAGCAGACATTATTGCTGATTGCATAGATACAAAGACAACAGTTTATAACTGTTTCCACTAACAACTTCTAAAAGAAGTGGCAGCTCATCTGGAATGGATGATAACTATAATAAGAAATGATAGATCAAAAACTGGTGCAGGGGAAAGACTATACATCATTCGACCACTTACATGACTGAAGAGCCTAGGAGAAAAAAAGGGAGGAAAAGCACACAACAATTTAGATTCTTACAAGGCTGATGGACCTAAATCCAGTGATTCACCATTCTACCACAATCTTGAACCAGTAAAGAGAGAAGATGAGTGACACAGATTACATCAAAAGAAAAATATTATGTTGTTTTGCAAGTTTTACATATATATCCACACACATAGACACACATGTACACACACATGAAAATGTAATATGTGCATAAATGTAACAGGGAAAACCTTCATTATTCTCACTTACTAATCTTAGACGTCTATTTCAGTCCTGTGAACTTGCCTTTGAAAATTATCAGAGGAAAAATTGTTGGGATTTCCCCTTACGAGTGAGATGGAAAATGGAAGCTTGACATTTCCTTGCTTCCCCAGACAACTCTAATCTTCCTTACTGAGCAGGGTTGTATCAGGAGCAGAGTGTGTCATCTATCATTTACCATCTGAAAGACTGGATTCTCAGAGCCTCTGTTTCCTCCACTATGAAATGAGCATTAAAAGATTTACCTCACACAGTTGTATGAGGATTAAGTTATGATTATAGAAACAGTCAAATACAGAGAATGGCACATAGTAGAAATACCATAAATAGTAGTTCTCTTGCATCATCCCTTCAGACACGCCATTAAGATGTTAATATCTTCAAAGGGTCAGAGTCTCAGACCGTTAATTGCAAAAAACAAGGGACTCAGAGGCAAGATATAAATTTCTGTTTACTGCTACTGCCATCTTTTAAAATGACTATTTATATGACTTGCATAAAAGCTCTTACAAGTAGAAACTATACTAATGGATGTGGAATATTTCAAGTATTCATTTGATCCATGTAATATCTTCAGCCACATACCCTGCACTTAACTCCAAACTCGGCCTACATTTCTTCTGCCCCCCTGTTTCTTTATCTCATTTGGTATATGGCAGCCTAGGAGAAATAGGTATCTTCCCAGACACCTTTCCACTCCTCTCTGGGATAATGAGGCAAGGGGAAGTGGTGGAGTTATTAAAAAATTTAAAATTTCATATGGAGTAATATTTGTTACAGAAATATAACCATAGCTATATGAAAACCTTTAATTCCTAAAGTATCTTATGTCTATAGAGTTTAATACGTCTGAATATTCATATGATTTTTTAATTTCCATAAAAGGCATTATTGGCAACTAGGAAGTAAAATAACATGCAAAGGCTCCTATTTCTCCACTTTCTCTTCTAATGGTTAGACACTTTCACAGCTGCTACCAACATCTTTAGTGTGAAATTTTCTGTGCTTCTGTGGGAGAGGAGGTGATTGAGAGGAGGGGGTTTTAATGCCCATAATCCCAGGCAGCTGAATTCCCCAGATGCTTCGGCTGCCTGGAATCTCCTCTCACTGGTGGATGCATGGCAGAGCTGAGGATTTCCTCCATCCCTAATGTAGTCTTTGTTTTCCCAAGTTTTGTTCCCCAGCAGAGTTTACTTCAAATGAATTCTTGGGAATACAAAGTCCTGAGCAATCCATTCTGTTTTGATTTCAGACACCACTTATATACAGCACCACTTATATATATCATGGATTAAACACAGTAATTTTCTTTCTAAAAAAATGTGTTTCTTATCTTGTTATAATGCAATTCCTTTGAAATCTCTAAGAAGTCTTTGTTTAAAGGCATAAGAACCTATTCTTTAGTGAGAATATGTTTTAAGACTTCCCTGTGCCCTCTGCCTTTCCAAGAGAGTCCAGTGTGTTCAGTCCAAACGATTCTTCCACTTACCTTTTTGTGTTGCTTAAAATGAGCCCCGGATTAAAGTCAGGACATATGGATTCAAGTACAAAGTCTGCCTCATTTCAATAATCCTCTAGGAGAGATGATGGAGGTGGCTTGGTGATAGAGATAAACTGAAGAGAAGTCACCAGAATCTGGATATATTTCAGCATTAGAGCTGATACGAAATTGTTGACTGACTGGAAGTAGGTTATGAGATAAAGAAGAGAATCAGGAATTATCCTAATTTTTCCCCACGGCAAGTGTTACAACAGAATATTGATTAATTGAAATGGGGTTGGGAAGACTGTGCAGGATCAAGTGCTGGAGTTAAAATCAGGAATTTGGTTTTGATCCTGTTAAGCTGAGGATGTCTATTGGACATTTGCATGGAAATTTTGAGCCAGATATATAAGTCTGAAGTTCAGGAGAAAAGTCAGGACTTGGTGTTTCCAATGTATAGATGGCATTTAAAGACTTTGGAAAAGAGTCATAAGTCAGGAAATTTGTGATGAGAGGAAAGAAAGAAACTCTGTGGATTGAAGATACACCAATGTTTAAAGATTAGAGACAAGAGGAACCAGCAGAGGAAATAGAGAAGCAGTGGACAAGGTAGAAGAGGAGGAGAACTGAGGAAAACTGGGGTCTAGGAGACCAGTTAACAGAAGTTTCAAGCAGCACGGAGCAATTGCTGCATGCCTTGCTTCTGACAGGGGGAGCAAGTGGTCTGTTTTGTTGACTCTTCTATTCCCTGCTTAAAATAAAGTTTGTCCTACATGAAAACAAAACAAAACAAAAAATACAAGCCTTGCCTTTGATTGTGAGACCTTAGAGTCATTTAAACTTGATATTATTTCCCTCCTTTGAGGTAGAAATAGAATAATACACTTTCTTTACCATCCACTGAGTGTACAAAAAATGGCCTTGCAAAAGATAAAATTGCATTTCATAAAATCAAGAGCAAAGGAAAGGTTTTTAAAGGTTTCCTGCAAAGTCAAAAAGAGTTCAGAGTTAACATTAAGCTCCCTGATCGCCTACTTTCACTGAGCTCCATGGCCGTCAGATGCTTCCCGCCCAGACTCCCGTCACTGCCAGCCCAATTCTCCCCCACCACACAGAGCAAATTCAGAGGTCAATAGTGAGAAAAGTTGAATACTTCTCCAAAATCTTTTTTTTTTTTTAATTCAGTTGCTGAGGACCCATAATGCTTTTAAAGCAGAAGAAAGTCTTGACAAAAGAAAAGTATGGTAATGGTTCTAGGAGTTGTAGTCTTGATCTGTGCATTACGATTGACTCTGATTGAACTCATATCACAGAACCAAGTGTAAGTTTTCCTAATAATGATGCAGGATTCAAGGAATTTTTTTAAATGAAGAAGATGGGTGAAATGAGTGAAGCAGATCAAAAGATATAACCTGAGAGGTATAAAATAAATAAGTCATGGGGATGTAACGTACTGTATGGTGACTGTCGTTAATACCGTATTGACTCTTTGAAAGTTGCTAAGAGAGTACATCTTAAAAGTTATCCTCACAAGAAAAAAAAATTTTAACTATGTGTGGTGATGGATGTTAACTAGACTTAGTGTGGTGATAATTTCACAATATATACAAATATTGAATCATATTGTATACCTGAAATTAATATAATGTTATATGTCAAATATGCCTCATTAAAGAGTATTTTAAAACAAAAAGTGAAATGCTTTTCATTCTATGCTCTTCATTATAAAACCATAGACTCCCAGATTTTTTTTTTTTAAATGGATCACAGAACCAACTCACCTAGCCTCCTGAAACGACCTGTCAGCATTTTTATAGCACACCTGGTTAGAGGTAGAACTGGTACCAGTAACCAAAGCCATTGACTCCAAGTTCAACATTTATTACTGATTTTTGCTTTCTGTTTTTGTTTCCCCCATCATTAGAACATTTTGACATTGGTTTTGAAGCATAATCTCTAGTTAAACTCTTATTCATTAAATTCTAATTTTAGTTTTCTCTTTAAATATACTTCTTAAGCAGTTCTAAATCTATGTGAGACTATTAATTATAAGTTCTCTAAACCAACCGGGAGATCTGATAGATGAGACATTTCTAAAACATTACAATTTAAATTTCAAGCTCCAAGAGGACAGGATGTAGTCTAGGTAGTTTGCCATGATATTTCTCACATTTTCTGGGCATTCAATAAATATTTGTGAAGTGAATAAAGTTTTTTAATACTTTCCTCTAGTTATCCTGTGGCTTACACTCATATTTCCTTTGACTCTCTACTTAAATTTCACATTTTTAGAGAGATCTTCTCAGGCTATCCTCCGTAAACTCTAAGTTCCCATTTAACTTTCTGTCCTCTGATTTCTTTTTCTTAGTGCTGATGTAATCTTATATATTTCACCAAATTTTCTTATTTATTGTCTGTCTCCCTATATGAAGCTCCACAGGATAGATATTTGGGTCTCCCTCTCTCTCTTTTTTTTTTTTTAACAGATCAGTCCCTGGAAGGAGAACAATGGCTGGTGTCTGAAATTGCTCAGTAAATCTTCATTGCATGGCATGAATGAATGAATGAATGGAATGACAAATACTTCCTTCTTGTTAAAGGAGACCTAAAAGGTAGAGTATATATGAGGGCACAGAAAGATGTTTTAAAGAAAAGTCAAAGAGAGAAAAACACAGATGCTTCTTAGCATGAAGAACAAACTAGAATGCAAGTCAGCTTCTCTCCTTATAACATCAGAAACCTGTCTCTGAGCTGACTCCCTTTGGCTGAGAATAAGGTAGAACATAAAAGGGAAATGAATGGCTAGGGTTAGGCAAACTGGGAACGATTAAAGAGATGGAGAAGTGTGAAAGAGTTTACTGTTTTTAAATTCTGTGCTTGTTAAAACTGTCTTCCATGATACTGAACCAAAGATACATTTTCTTATTCTCTACTTGTTAAAAAAAAAGATTACAATGCAATTGTTAACTAGATTAAATGCATACATACACATTTACATATATGTATGTACATTTTTTCATTTATATCTGGAGTGGAAGTTTTAACGATTTCAAGACTCAGTAAAGAGAAGAAGAGAATGCTTCTTCTCACCATTACAGTGGATATAGTATCAAAGAATTTAAATCATAATTTCTCACTTATAGAAATAAACACTCAGAAGTGCATTTCACTTTGGAAAATCTTGTACTCTGTCCTAAGAGGTGTCTCAGGTTGACATTCATTGTGTTGATGACATCACCACAGCCTGGGCCTGGCTCTCCAACTTGCAAAAATACCACCATTTAGACAGAGGTGTCTCTTAAATGGTCAGTGTTTCCAGGGCTGATATTTCAAACTAAATCTTTTTAGAAATAGCAAATGCTCTGAACTCCTAACACATGCTTTTTAAAAAAGCACACATAATAACTCAGAACCCACTTAAGAAGCACTAATTAACATAAGGATAATAGCCATATTTATGGAGTTCGCACTTTATTCTAGGCATTTTACAACCTCTGAAATTACAATTAATATGCCATGATACAGTCGTAAGCAAGAATAGAAAAAAATCTATAACTTGCTCAGGATCTGACAGCATATGCAGAAGAACCATTTCTGCCCTTATTTGCTTCCAACCTAGGAGCTGAAGAGATAAACATATAAAAAATTAAACTATAATTATAGATTTTCATAGCAGTTCATAACAACATTGAAGGTAGAAGGATTTTTTTTCTTCTGCATGACAAGTCACTCAAAGGGACATTATTAACTGTCATTGCTGTTGACATATAATTACAAATAAAGATGCTCTGGGAGAATGAGGATGCCATGCCCTTGTGTTTTGCACTAAATACTGTCAAGAGGGCAGCTGAGACAGTGCAATTGGTATGTCATTAGAAGGACATTTTAAGGCTCACCTCTGACACTTGGTTTCATAACTGATCTAATCATTTAATCACCCAGGCTCCCTTTGCTCATTTATAAATCAATGAATATTACATTTTCCTAGAGCACATATTGTGAAGAATAAATAAAATAATCACTATGAGAGTCCCTTTTAAACTGTTAATCACTATATAAATATGAGGTTTTATTATGACATGAGGAGATAAAATGTTCATTTTAAATTTGAGTCTAAGATATCTAGCACTTCTACATGAATGTACTTTTCTCTCACATCTTTATCTTGTTAGTATAGTAGAGACTGTTTTCAGTTGCTTTCCAAAAAACCGAAAGCCATAAAAATTTAACTACAGTAATACAAGCTATTTTCCCTTCTTCAAAATTTTTATACCTTTTCATTATAGAAATCTTAGGAAATCAAGGTACATCATAAAGAATATGAAAATAAGGATCAACTAAAATCTTACTATAAAATCAGTTACTTTAAAAGGCTAGAAACTCAAATTCAGAATAGACAGATGCAATTATAGAGATGTATAGATGTAGGTATCTTTGGGGGGGCTATAATTATAGATATGAAAATTGGTGCTACTCTGATGTATTCATTCTCAATCTCTTGACTTTTAGGAACAATTATTGTTACTGCTTGCTACTTACTTATTAAGCCAGATTTTCTTAGTGCCTGGCCTACCTTTATGTGTAGATTAGCCGTCTCTTAATGCTGTTTGAGCTCTTTAATGGTACTGAAAATGACTACTTACTTAATGTCTCTGTGTCCTGTAGGGATTGATAAAATTTGGCCTGGAACAATTTAATTCCAAGTTTAACCAACTAATATGATAAAATCCAGCTGTGAACAGATCTAAAGAACTGCCTCATATGACTATTCAGAGGCCAACTTTAACAAAGTCCATCCCCATCCTCCATATTCCACTTGGAAAGTTATTAAAATCGTAAATCTGAGTCCTAGAATTACAGCATTTTAAGATTATCTTAAGATCTTCATCCCTTTCCAGAGAAAGACCACAAAGATCAAAGAATTACAGTCACTTGTTCACAAGGCAATTGAGTAATGAAACAAGATTAATAGACCAATCCCTAGGCTATTCATCTTTCCACTAAAGTTTCCCTGATTTTCTGCTGTTCCTAAGAATGCCTTTTCTACTCTTGTTCATTAACCAAATTACCTAAGAGCATGTGACTTCTTGTCAAGTGGACGTGGTTTCCTCAGAAAGGATTATCTTTTGCAGTGCTCGAGATACATCTTTCTGGGCGAAGTTCCTTAAATAGCTCTTTCCTCAAATCATACTAAGTTTGTTTTAGTGTTAAATTTGGTAACAGGGAGTTGAATGGAACATTTCCTGTTATCCTGGAATTGTGGCTAAGACTCAAAGCTTAGGATAAAGAAACATACATTCTAAAGCAAATACCCTACATTCTAAAGAAAGCCACCAACAATGGGGCCAGACATCTTCCAAGGTCTTTTTGAGAGGTAGCAGAACTGGCACTACTGCCATCAACCACCCACTTCCCATTTGTAAATAAGGAAAGAACAAGGGAGATGCATGGATTTGGGTGAGACACGGGAACTGACACCTCAGTCAGGTGCCACATACCAAGTACAATGTTTACGGCCAAAGGCAAACAGAGTGAGTTCTGAGAGATGCACTTGAAAAGATTAGTAAGACTGCAAAGAGGAACCTATTACTTCTCCCCAGCTGGTTGCTCTAAGAGATGCAAACTTCGTATGTTCATCATGCTACTGTCATTGGCAGCAAAGAACAGGGGAGAACTGTTGGGGGTCCTTGTCATGTGTTCCTTGTAGTTTAGGTGTATATCTAAACATAAGACTGGTCCTGACACATATCTGTAAGTTCCTGGAGACAGAAGGCTGGTTCAGCAGCTGATGCCAGCAGGCAAAGAAATCATAGCAAAATAAACCTGGGAATAAAATGGGGGCAACCCACGACTTCTGTTTGAGAGGGCACAGAAGAGGAACACAGTGTTCACTTGGTTCCGGGTAAATGATCATGGAAGTTAAAAGAGGGGGACAAAGTTGTATTCTCAGGAAGTAACAGCCCAAGTAAGATAAGCTCTCCCAGAGAATAAAGAAGACATGACTGCTCCACGGAGGGCTCAAAGGTAAAGCTAAGCCTTACTTGAGAGAACCATGCACTGCATTTTAGGGCCACATTGACACAGTCTAACAGGAGCAGGTAGAGACAGAACCAAGCAGAGCAAGACCAAAGCAGAGTGAGACCAAGAACAAGAACAGGAAACCAATTATGTAGGATAACCTCTCCAGTCCTTCCTTCTTATCCCAGACACCAGGAAGCTAAATACAGAAAAAGGAGAGAAGATAAACATTAGCGCCTGCGCTCTCCACTTTCCAAGTTTCTTAAAACACAATCAGCCAGTAATGGGGCTACTGGAACTTCTGAGATTAACTGGATGAAATTTTTTATTAAAGTAGCCAGAAAATTGGAAGGGAAAGAGAGTTTTAATATAATTGGAGGCAATGATTGAAAATATATGTTTCTTGTAAAGGTACAAAATGTTTATGTTTTGTTTTCATACCATTCTTTTCAGTACCTCATAAATATATGTTGGGTTTAACTGAATTTGTTTTTTAAAACGAATATTTAGATGAAATTTGGGGGGTGTCCACCTAAGAAGATAAAAATGAGAAATCTGTAAAGAAAACTAAGAGTAACTAAAAATCGTTAGATAAAATGAGTAGTTACGGTAGGTGTATCTATTAGATAAAGTAGTAAGTATATAAAACTAACAGGATTAGCAGAGAGGTCTAGCATAAACACAATCAATAAATGATAGCCATCTTCGCTATAAAGCTCAATAGTTTTACCTGCTGTGAATTTTAAATAACTGTGTTTAGATCCAAGTATGATTTCTTCTTGGAGACTAGGAAACTGACAGACGGTATAAGCAGCTCTTCCTTTTCATTTATTTAAGTCGCCTACTCTCACTCTGAGATCCTTATATCCTTCTGGATGTCTCATAAGAAAAGATGCCAAAGTCAACACGTCATCAACGTTCCCCCACCCTCATCCCCACCTCCTTATTCTGCTCCTGTGGTTCCTGCCTCAGTAAACAGCAGCACCATCTACCCTGTAAATCAAGCCAGAAAACTGAATTCATCCTAAATCTTTCTGTTCCACAGTCCAGCCAGTCACCATGTCCGTCTGCTTTACCTCCTGAACATTTTTCACACCCATCACCTGCTCCTTCCCACTACTGTGGCTGCCTCAATGCAAATGGTCATTATGTCTTCTGACAAGTGTATCTCTGTCTCAGCTTTGGCTCCCTGAAATCCATCCTCTCCATATCACCCAGAGAGTACCATGGCACAACCCTGCTTAAGGACTTCACTGAGTCTCTATCACTCAAAGCTTAAAGGCCAGACTCCTGAGGAGAGCATCACCATGAGGGTACTTCTCCCAACTCACTTCCTATTCTCTTCATCTTGTGTCTTGCTCTCAGGAATTCAGCAATTTTTTTTTTACATGCATAAAGCATGGTGGTACATGGCTCTTCGTCTCTGCTCAAGTTGTTTCCTTCTAACCCCTGACTATACTTAACATACCCTTCAGGATTAGCTAGTAGACCTTTCCTGATTTCCCACATTGTACAGTGTACCCACTGCATGCCTTTATCTTAGTACAGTGAAATAATTTCTTATGCGTTTTCCCCTTAACCAGGTTCTAAGAATCTTTATTGAAGGGCCAGTATTTGACATCACTCTAATCCAAGTACCTCACCCAGAAAGAGAAATAAATATCAATAATGAATAAATAACAGAAAGAGAAAGAAATAAAATGCTAAACTGAACTAAGTATTAGAAAGTAAAAATTAACAACAGGTAGCGTATTATCCAAGCCCTTTCAACATGCAGACATTGTGCTGAGAATTTCCTCTGTTTTAATTTAATCTTTGTAACATCCCTGTAAGGTGAGCGGTCCTGTGACCCTTATTTCACAGATGAGGAACATGGGGCCTATGGGCTTAAGTAATTGGTCTGAGGTCACACAGATGCTATGGCCAAAGACAGAATTCCTAACCCTGACTCTTGGACTTAAGTGCTCAACTAACATGCTTCTTGCTGACTTACAAAATAACTTCTTGTAAATGACTAAAAGACAGATTCATGAGATGAACTATCCTGCCCCAAGGCAAAGACTGTTTCAGGAGATGAATCAGTCATTACTGTATTTTAGTAATGCAAGGCCTTTTCACCACTAGAGAAGGGTGTACTTCACTCTAAACCATTTAATCACGCTCAGTTCCATCAGCAACCATGCTGTTAGCTTCCATTATCCCTTACTAAAATAGCATGCTTGAAAGGTAAATTCCTACTTACAGAAGAAAGAAAGAGTGGAAAGGTAAATTGCTAGGATCAAACCCATGAGTTAATTTGACCCCTGCCTCCAGAGAATTCCAATTACAAATAGTAAGCAAACCCCCAAATGATATCCCTTCCTGGCTTCCGTGAGCAGTTACATATAAAAGAGAAGAAGCAAACATAAACTGAAAAATTCCTAGGGAAGATGGGCAGGTGTAACACACAATGAGTCTACAAATGGAGAACTTGAACAGCATCAGACAGGCCCTGAAAATGAATTCAGCCAACAGCACCTCTGAAAACATCACTTCATGTAAACAGATGCAGAATATTCCTCACAAACCTTATTTCTATGGACTTTCAGGCTTCTCCGTGGCTATATTTTAAGAGTTTAAAAATGTGAAGTGGAAGCGTAAACATCTAAAGCAGAGTTAAAACTGTGAATAGATTTTTGTCATCGTGTAGAATGGCTTCTTAGCAAAATCGGCCTTCACGGTAGCAAATCAATGCTTTCAGACACACTACTAATATTTCCTAAAATGAAATCACAACCCGGAAATAAAAATGAGAAACAATGATAGTAGGGACCATCAAAAATACTATAAAGGGTTTATCAATCTGGGGAATTATGTTAATGTGACGGGAGGCTTTTGGGTAGCCGACCAGCTCATCCAGAGGCCGCAGAACAGAAAGGTTTGTAGAACAAATGAAAACGCTTGACTCACAAAAGCTTACTGAATCAATCTTAAACACACAGCCACAAGCAAGGAGCAAGAGAGAGGTTAACACACGTAGGGGAGGGTGCAAGCACTTCCTGAATCTTTCTCCATGCTCATTTGCCTCAAGTGACTCATGACTATTTAGTGTCTAAGCCCTTCTGTATTAGTGTTAGGAAAGCAGAAAGGAGGTACCAAAAACTGTGCAGCCTGAACAACAGAAATTTACTGTCTCACAGTTTTGGAGGCTAGAAGATCAAGGCAGGAGGGTTGTTTCCCTCCAAGGACAGTGAGGGGAAAACTGTGCCATGTTTCTATCCCAGCTTCTGGTGCTTTGCTGCCAATCTTTGGCACTCCTTGGCTTCTGCATCACCTCATCTCTGCCTTCACCTTCTCATGGTGTTTGCCCTATGTGCATTTCTGTGTCTAAATTTTCCCTTTTTATAAGGACACCAGTCACATCAGATGAGGGGCCTACCCTATGCTGGTAGGACCTCATCTTAATTAGTACAACTGCAACAATCCTATTTCCAAATAAGGCCTCATTCTAGGCACTAGGGGTTAGGACTTCAACATATTAATTTGAGGGGGTATGATGGTTCATTTTCTGTGTCAACTTGACCAGGCCATGGGATGTCCAGATATTTGGTTAAATATTATTTCCAAGTGTGTTTGTTAGGGAGGGTGTTTCCAGAAGAGAGAAGCACTTGCCTTGGTGAACTGAGTGAAGCAGATGGCCCTCCACAGTGTGAGTGGGCACCATCCAGTCTGTTGAGGGCCCCAATAGAACAAAATGGTAGAAGAAAGTTGAATTCTCTCTCTCTTTCTCTCTCGCTGCCTTACTGATTGAACTGAAGGATCGGTTTTTTTTCTTCCAGCCCTTGGGCAACACCATCAGCCTTCCTGATTCTCAGATCTTCAGACTCAGACTGGAACCCACACCACCAGCTTTCCTGGGTCTCCAGTTTGCGGACGGCAGATCATGGGACTTCTCAGCCTCCAAAACTGTGAAAGCCAATTCCTTATAATATATCCCTCTCTCTTTCTCTTTCTCTTTCTCTCCCTCCCTCTCTACTGATACTCTTCTAATACTGTTTCTCCGCAGGACTCTGACAAATACTGAGCGCGAGTGGCACAACTCAACCAGTATCATCTTCCGTCCCTTCTTATCTTACACGTGTGCTATTCACTGTCAACAGATCTCACAAGCTACTTGCTTCTATAACGTACCGCACCCATCTCCCTTCTTTACTTCTCCTATTTCAGTAGATAAATTAAATTTTCTTAAACACTGTAGCAAACACACATCATAAGACCAAATGTTTTAATCTGTAAAATAACACAAATATATAGGAACCCACTGACCGACAGTTTTTACTGATTCTGCCAGGTATAAGAAAATTCTGCCATTCGATTGCTATCACCCAGAAAGTCTCTTTATCCATTATTATCAAATGATCTGGCTCTTGTATCAAAGGCAACACTGCTCACCTCTACCCAGGGGCAGGAAGCTACATGGCAGCAGGTTTCATATCCATAATTACGTAATTCTTGTGAAGCTCATAAGGAGATACAGTGTTTACTTGATAAATGAGACGAAGGAAGAGAGATGGAGAGGAGAGAACACTTTTCAAGAGAAGTTTTTGATCAATTCTTTGCAATAGCCTGTTTCCTGTGGGTCTCCAGGCTTAGCAGTCTATTTCCCTTTCATTAAACATTTATTTTTATGCCAGAGGAACTGTGACACACCATAAAATCCGGGCAGTACCTAGGAAATAGTACTTCTCAGTAAAGATTAAACACTACACAGAATCATGAGACAGAAACTGTAACTCATAGCATTTTCAAATTATCCAATATTTGGAAATCCACAGCATAGGTGCAAAAATAACACATTATTGTTTTACGTCACAGAGGTTAAAGTTATATATAGAGAGAAATACCTAGATCATGGTTTGTCCTAGAAAAACCCTCCAAGAAATTACAGATTCTCTTTGCACTTTCCTACCTGCATTTCCTTCCTCCGCCCGGGAAGTCTTCTTATATACCCTGTCCTGTATTTGCTTACTCTCCATAGGAGGAATCCCCCCACTTACAGGATTCATACCCAAATGAATAATTATTCAAGAACTAACAAAAAACGATATTCTCGTTCTACCAACCCTCATCGTTTCCCTCTACAAACAACATAAAAATAAAATGACAATTTCACTCCACAAAACGAATAACCCTTCTACCAACAGCAATTGTATTATCCACAATACTTTTACCCCTCACACCAGCATTCTCCGTTTCACTATAGGAGTTTAGGTTAAATCAGACCAAGAGCCTTCAAAGCCCTGAGCAAGTATAATTTACTTAACCCCTGCCTAATAAGGATTGCAAGACCGTATCTTACATCAATTGAATGCAAGTCAAACACTTTAATTAAGCTAAATCCTCACTAGATTGGAGGGATACATCTCCCACGAACTTTTAGTTAACAGCTAAATACCCTAGTCAACTGGCTTCAATCTACTTCTCCCGCCGCGAGAAAAAAAAGGCGGGAGAAGTCCCGCAGGATTGAAGCTGCTTCCTTGAATTTGCAATTCAAAATGATGATTCACCACAGGACTTGGCAAAAAGAGGACTCGACCCCTGTCTTTAGATTTACAGTCTAATGCCTACTCGGCCATTTTACCTATGTTCATAAATCGCTGACTATTCTCAACCAACCACAAAGATATTGGGACCTTATACCTGTTATTTGGTTCCTGAGCAGGAATAGTAGGCACTGGCCTAAGCTTATTAATTCGCGCTGAACTGGGTCAACCTGGCACACTAATCGGAGATGACCAAGTTTACAACGTGCTAGTAACAGTCCATGCCTTCGTGATAATTTTCTTCATAGTCATACCTATCATAATTGGTGGGTTCGGAAATTGACTAGTCCCTCTAATAATTGGAGCACCTGACATAGCCTTTCCCCATCTAAATAATATAAGCTGAACTGTATATCCTCCTCTAGCTGGAAATCTAGCGCATGCAGGGGCCTCAGTAGACCTTACCATTGTCTCCCTACATCTAGCCGGCGTGTCCTCAATCCTTGGAGCCATCAACTTTATTATGACCATTACTAATATAAAACCACCCGCTATAACCCAATACCAAACACCCCTCTTCGTGTGATCAGTCCTAATTACACCAGTATTACTCTTACTATCACTACCCGTCCTAGCAGCTGGAATTACCATACTATTGACCGACCGAAACCTAAACACAACCTTTTTCGATCCCGCAGGAGGAGGCGACCCAGTCCTGTACCAACACTTATTTTGATTTTTTGGTCACCCCGAAGTACATATTCTAATCCTACCTGGCTTCGGAATAATTTCACATATTGTAACCTACTACTCAGGGAAAAAAGAACCTTTCGGGTATATGGGAATAGTTTGAGCTATAGTTTCTATTGGGTTCCTAGGCTTTATCATATGGGCTCATCATATATTCACAGTTGGAATAGACGTAGATACATGAGCATATCTTACATCAGCCACTATAATTATTGCTATCCCCACAGGAGTAAAAGTCTTTAGTTGACTAGCAACACTTCACGGGGGAAATATTAAATGATCTCCCACTCTAATATGAGCCCTAGGCTTTATCTTCCTATTTACAGTAGGAGGCCTAACTGGCATCGTCCTAGCTAACTCATCCCTAGATATTGTTCTCCACGACACCTACTACGTAGTCGCCCACTTTCACTATGTACTTTCAATAGGAGCTGTCTTCGCCAACATAGGAGGTTTTGTTCACTGATTCCCACTATTTTCAGGCTATACACTCAACTCAACATGAACAAAAATTCACTTTATAATCATATTCGTAGGTGTAAACATAACATTCTTCCCACAACACTTCCTAGGCCTATCCTGTATACCTCGACTCCGACTACCCAGACGCCTACACAACATGAAATACTATCTCATCAATAGGCTCTTTCATCTCACTAACAGCAGTTATACTAATAATTTTCATCATCTGAGAGGCATTTGCATCTAAACCAGAGGTATTAACAGTAGACCTCACCTCCACAAATCTTGAATGACTAAATGGACGTCCTCCACCATACCATACAATTGAAGAACCAGCATACGTCAACCCAAAATGATCAAGAAAGGAAGGAATCGAACCCCCTCTAATCGGTTTCAAGCCAATATCATAACCACTATGTCTTTCTTTATAAATGAGATATTAGTAAAGCCTTATGTAACTTTGTCAAAGTTAAATCACAAGTGAAAACCCTGTATATCTCCATGGCATATCCCTTCCAACTAGCCTTACAAGACGCAACATCACCTATTATAGAAGAACTCCTACGCTTTCATGATCACACATTAATAATCGTCTTCCTAATTAGCTCCCTAGTCCTCTGTATTATTACCCTAATACTTACAACCAAACTAATACACACCAGTACAATAGATGCCCAAGAGGTAGAGACCATTTGAACTGTCCTCCCAGCCACCATCTTAATCGTAATTGCCCTGCCCTTCCTACGGATTCTCTACATGATAGACGAAATTAATAACCCCTCTTACCGTAAAAACAACAGGACACCAGTGATACTGAAGTTATGAATATACCGACTACGAAGACCTAAACTTCGACTCCTACGTAATTCCAACCTCGGACCTAAAACCAGGAGAACTACGATTACTAGAGGTAGATAATCGAATGGTTCTACCCATACAAATAACAATCCGAATATTAGTCTCCTCCGAAGATGTACTACACTCATGAGCTGTCCCCTCCCTAGGCCTAAAAACAGATGCAATCCCTGGATGCCTAAACCAAACAACCTTAATATCAACACGACCGGGTCTATTCTACGGACAATGTTCAGAAATCTGCGGCTCAAATCATAGCTTCATACCAATCGTTCTCGAACTAGTACCCCTAGAGAACTTCGAAAAATGATCTGCATCCATATTATAATCTGATTAAGAAGCTAAACTAGCGTTAACCTTTTAAGTTAAAGATCGAGAGCCGTAAACTCCCCTTAATGACATGCCACAACTAGACACATGAACATGATTTCTTACTATCCTATCTATATTCCTTACCCTCTTCACACTACTTCAACTAAAAATCTGAAAACATTTCCACTGCCCCTCCCCCAAACTAACACACACCAAAATACAAGAACAACAAACTCCTTGAAACACCACATGAACGAAAATCTATTTACCCCTTTCACAGTCCCAATAATACTAGGTATTCCTATCACCACTCTAATCATTATATTCCCTACTATACTATTCCCAACACCAAATCGACTAATTAACAATCACACAGTCTCCATCCAACAATGATTAACCAAACTTACATCAAAACAACTAATAAATACACATAACCTCAAGGGACAAACCTGATCTCTAATACCCATCTCACTTCTCCTATTTATTGCTTCTACAAATCTTCTTGGAATATTACCCCACTCATTTACACCTACCACCCAGCTCTCAATAAATTTAGGTATAGCTATTCCCCTATGAGCCGGTACCGTCATTACAGGCTTCAGTAATAAGACAAAAATATCCCTAGCTCACCTTCTACCACAAGGCACACCCACTTTCCTAATTCCCATATTAGTAATCATCGAAACCATCAGCCTACTTATCCAACCAGTAGCACTAGCCGTACGACTAACTGCCAACGTTACAGCAGGCCACCTGTTATCTTACTCTCCATAGGAGAACTCCCCCCACTTACGTTAATTAATAGCTACCTTATTAACAGCTAAGGGTTTAAGTTAGTTCTCAGCAGGTTTGCACATTAGAATCATCCATGGAGGCTGTGTTCCAACCCCAGAAATTCTGATTCAGCAAATCTGGGACAGTGTTTGGCCAAATTTTAAAGAAACTTCTGCAGGTGATCTTGATGATCAGCCAGCCTGAGAACCTCTAATTAAATCCCTTACAAGCTAATACAATAATTTGCAGTCATATCAAGAAAAAAGCTCCCGCCCCAAACCACACGACCCACACAGTTCTCCAGAGAACTGTTTTCCAGAATACAGGTTTCCAAAATTTTCTGCTCAAAGCTCTATTATTAAAATATCTTTGAGCGTACACTGTCAATATGTGATCCCTCTCATTTATAAATTATTGGGTGTGCCAAAAAGTGCCTTCGGTTTTTTAAGTAAAAATAAAAGATGTATTTTTCGTTTTCACCAAGAACTTTATTGAACATTGTATTCACCCTTTTGTTTCACTACCTTCTGCCACTTTTCAGGCAACTTCATAATTCCACCTTCCCAAAACTTTTTATCTTTTTGAGCAAAGAACTGTTCCAGCTGCCTTTTACAGTCTTCCAGGGAATTGAAATTTTTTCCATTAAGAGAATTTTGTAAAGATCGAAATAAATGGAAATCTGAAGGTGCAATGTCTGGTGAATACAGCAGATGAATCACAATTTCCCAGTCAAGCTGTAACAGTTTTTGCCTGGTCATCAAAGAAACACGCGGTCTTGCATTATCCTTGTGGAAGATTATGCGTTTTCTGTTGACTAATTCTGTATGATTTTCGTCAAGTGTCACTTTCAGTTGGTCTAACTGGGAGCAGTACTTGTTGGAATGAACCGTTTGGTTTTCTGGAAGGGGCTGATAATAGAGGACTCCCTTCCAATCCTACCATATATGCAACATCACCTTCTTTGGATGAAGATCGGCCTTTTGTGTGGTTGGTGATGGTTCATTTCGCTTGCCCCATGATCTCTTTTGTTGCACATTATTGTACAGTATCTACTTTTCATTGCCCGTCACAATTTGTTTTAAAAACGGAACATTTTCATTATGTTTCAGTAGAGAATCACATGTGGAAATATGGTCAAGAAGGTTTTTTTCGCTTAACTTATGCGAAACCCAAACATAAAAGTGATTCACATAACCAAGCTGGTGCAAATGATTTCCAACGCTTGATTTGGATATTTTGAGTATGTCAGCTATCTCCCGCGTGGTATAACATTGATTGTTCTCAATTATTGTTTCGATTTGATCACGATCAACTTCAACTGCTTTACCCGACCATGGAGCACTGTCCAGTGAGAAATCTCCAGCACGAAACTTCGCAAACCACTTTTGACACAATCGATCAGTTACACCACCTTCTCCATACACTGCACAAATCTTTTTTGCGTTTCAGTTGCATTTTTACCTTTCTTGAAATAAAGCATAATATACCGAAAATGTTGCTTTTTTCTTCCATCTTCAATATTGAAATGGCTACACAAAAATTCACCAATTTTGATGTTTTTTAAATGCACGCTGCTATCACAGCTGTCACATACAATCTAACAAAATTGTTTCAAACGAAGTTAAAGACAACTAAGTGCTACTAGAGCCATCTTACAGAAAAAATCGAACAAACATTTTGGCCCACCCAATAGATATTTGTGAAACTGTATTAACATATTTTAGTATTACAAAACATACACAAAAGCAAAATTCAAAAGGATGAGATAAAATGAGTGTACTTGTCAGTAAATGGATCATTTTGAGCACATCGAGAAGTGGATACACTCTACTTTGGGGTTCCCTCCATGAATGGTTATTGAAGAAGAACACAAGAATACCTTTTCTGCCACTTTCTGCAGCTTTTTAATGACACCACCTTATATTTAAACAGCACTGTACAGCGTATAGAGTGTGTTCACATCCAGAATCACATGTGATGCTCAAACACTCTACGCAAATAGGTTTAGTTAATACTAATAATCTGTCATAGATGAGGACGCTAAGGCCCAGCCGGGAGTTTCTCAATGTCACACAGCTAAAAATGGTGGGACTAAGACCAAAATCCCAGTCTTTGGTCTCAAAATTGAGTACTTCATAATCCAGGGCTCACCTGGGTAGGCCATAATGATTGTGTTTGCTTTCTCTTCTACTCCAAGGCAAAAGACAAGAAAAGGTTGCTTTTTAACTATGCTTGCTTTAGAGATTAATAGAGCTGCTTGCTGGAATTATACATATAATCAGATGCAGTAAGAACTGAATCAAATTTTACAGGCTAGTTAAAAACAAACAAATAAACCAAAAACCCTCCACGCACTATCTGTACTTCAGTGTAGTACATGGGATGACTTTGCCCGCGGGGGAACATTTGGCCACATCTGGAGATATTTTTGGTTGCCAACACTGGTGCGTAAAGAAAGAGTTGCTATCGACAACTAATGTTTAGAGGCCATGGACCTAGCTAACCATCCTACCGTCTTACAAGGTCCAGGACAGCACCCACCACAAAAAAAAAAAAAAAAAAAAAGTTATCTGGCTCAAAATATCAGTAGTACTAGACCGTGAAACCGTTTCAGTAGATCTGAAAGTTTTAGTTACGAATCCCTGTAAATGGCTGATGAAATCTATAGTTTCCCAAAGCACAAGTGTATGCACCCCAAATACTGCACATTTCCAGGGTGTTTATTGACTTGCTGAAGCGTATTTGTAGACCACAGCGTGAGAACCCTAGATCTACAGAGTGAGAAAAGCAATAGATCCAAGACTTCCATAAAATTGGCTTTGTTTTTTATAACTCCTCAGAGATATGAATCACTATCACGCATGTTCTGAGACTCCTGTTATTAAGCCAGAAGTTCATAAGCAGCCTAAGGATGTGAATGTATGAGTGCTTTGTGGGATATTAAAGTCATTCATTACCTAATCAAGTAATATGTGAACATTTTAACTGAGGAGGTTCACATAATCTCACTCCACAAGACATGTTTAATTAAAAAGTAAAAGACCACTAATCTCAAGGTGGACTTGGTGGGTTATTTTATTTCTTCTAGTCCTTTTGAAAGAGATTAGAGGATTTCCTTCACTAACTATATCAGGTAGTGATTAAGAGGGCCCCTGGTGGATTATAATATTTTGTCTCATAAGGATACGAATGATTATTCCATTAAAGACTTGTCACCTGACTTGCTGAATTTAGGAGTCGGGGGAGGAAATTATACAGTATGCAGTTTGTCTTCAGTTACCTTTACTGTCTTTCTCTACCCTTTCTTCCCTTTTGGGTCAAAATTCTATCTGCCCAGCTCCTTCATTCCTCCCCTATCAAAATCTGTCAGTTCTGTACTCAGAACATGAATTCAAGCGATGTGTACTTTTCCCAGCACATATTGTTGAGTTTAAAGAAAGTCATGGAATGAAAGTTGTTCTTATTTTCCTACTATTGAGTATTGTAAGCCTAAATACAGGGTTAAGAAATATCTAGAAGCTGGAGGTACCCAATCTAACAGCATGAAGTATTAGTCCTGCTGAAGACATATACTGATTTAAAAACCAAAAAAAAAAAAAAAAAGTCACTTTCAGTGTAGGCTAAACCTTACAATATCATATATATATAGTGGTCACATTTTATCTTAGCTAAAATAAGTCAAACACACACATTTTTTTAATCTATTAGAACATTAAATGACTTATGTTTAAAATTCACACTTTAAAAAATTGTTGTCCTGGCTTCCCCAGTGGCGCAGTGGTTGAGAGTCCGCTTGCCGATGCAGGGGACATGGGTTTGTGCCCCGGTCCGGGAGGATCCCACATGCCGCAGAGCGGCTGGGCCCGTGAGCCATGGCCACTGAGCCTGCGCGTCCGGAGCCTGTGCTCCGCAACGGGAGAGGCCACAACAGTGAGAGGCACACGTACCGCAAAAAAAAATAAAATAAAAAATAAAAATTGTTGTCCTCATCAGTAACTGAAATCTAATTTGATACCTCCCATTTTAATTGGGGTTAACAGCATCGTGGGGTTTTTTGCATATTTATTTAAATTCAACAAATATTTTTGAAGGTTTATTATCTGTAGAATCTTAAAATCTCCCAAATTCTAATTAGGTACAGATATATCAATCATTCAAAAATAAAGCATTAAAAAGGAGAATTTGATTCAAAATATAAGCAAAAGTATTAAAATACTGCTTAAATAAAAATATCCTTATTCAAGTCTCTCCTATGACAGAGAGATGGAGAAAGACATATTTAGCGAGCAAGCAGTCCAGGAAGAAAGCCAAGAAGCTCAGGGGTCTCCTCTTCTAAAACAACCAAATACCTCGAAATGCTTGGGGTCCATAAAGTTTTTATGAGATTTCAAAACCAGTCTCCTTGCATTTGTGTTGGGCAACACTATAATGAATACAACATAATTCCTTCCCTTTCAAGATACCTATTCCAATCACTATTACTTACACACACACACACACACACACACACACACACAAGGTTTTAGGAAATATATTTTATAATGATACAGTCTTCAAGCCTAATCAGTGTAACCCAGTCCTCAGGTGGTTTCTCATTTCTATAATCCTTTCTTTGCCTTACCAGATGTGAAGGTCCACCCCAAATGATGACTTAACAAAATTTGAAAATGTCACCTGCCAAAAGAAAAGATTATTCCATTTTCCAATCCCAGACTTTTCACTAACATTATTATATATTCCTCTGTAAGTATTCCTCCTATTTATGCAAATTACTGTTGATGCCAAGTACCTCCCTCATATAACCCTCACTCTCTTTTTCCTATGGTGGACAATTTTCCAAGGAATATTTATGCAGAGCAGGGCAACCTGCCCCTGGACAACAAAAAACTTTTCGTAACATCCCATTGTGAATCTGACTGGAGACTTGGCCCTTGCCTCTCCACCCTCCCTTATCCATGTCCCTCCAGTATTAGTCAAATATGTCAACTCCATGGTGGGCCAGTTACTGTCATCCCCTCCCTCTGTGTCATGTCACTGTTGATCACTTCTTTCTCCACTTTAACTACATCTTCCTCCTCTATGCACCATAGTTCTTATTTATACTCTGGACTGGACGAGGTGGAGAAGGAAGTGTTAAAGGTTTGGGTAAACCTGGAGTTACTATTGTTACCTAATAGTCAACAAAGATATTAAGTGTAAAACCATACTTGAAACTTGACAACCATGCCCATGGCTGGTTACATAATTTGTGGCTCTAAGTGCAAAATGAAAATACAGGGTTTCTTGCTCAAAGAGCAAGAAAAAATGCCAAAGGCACTGAAATATAAACTGCTTTCCCCTTTTCTGCAGTTTATCTCAAACTGTCATGGTGTTTCCTATTTGTTCACTGGGAGAACCTTCACAGGCACACTGGCAGCTCTGCACTGCAACTGTGTGTTCCAGGTCCATCAGCTGCACGGTTCTCTTTTTAACCAGGCATCCAGCTAACATGTTGTGCCCTGGCTGGGGCAGGAAAGTCAACCTCCTTTTCCCAGTAGCTCACCGCTCAAACCACAGGAGACAAATGACCCCCAAAGAAGAGCAAGCTCCAAGCCAGGATGCACTCAGTAACTGAATGGGTAGACGAGAGGCTAGCACCGTGCTCCCAACCTCAGAAGTCACTGGCCCCAACCATGTCCACGCCCACTTCCTCAAAAGTGTTCAATGCCAAGTCTACCAAATATAGGACTCAGGATAGTATTGGAACTTATTCATCCACACAGGGCTAGTAAATGACTAAAACACTCAATGAGCTGAAAAAGAACGGCCTTCAGGTTGCAAAAGTCCCTACTTGAGCTTAGTGTCACCATGGTTTTTCTTGTCAGTCTAGCTGACCTAAACACCACTGAGATCCATTCTGTCTGCTCTTTGGAACATCCTCCAGAAAAATGGAAAGAAAAAAAAAGGGTGGGGGGCAGGAAACCACAGTTCACTACAAAAGTATCAGGATCACACTGAAATATTTTGTTACCATAAAACACCTTTGGGTAATTCACCAACTCTTGGATTTAATGTTGTATTGACATAAACATTTTAACTAAAAAGTGAAAATATTTTTCCAGTATGCATTTTTTTGGAATGCTGAGCAAAATAATCCACAGGCTCACTTGCTCTGCTGCTTTACGATGTCCCAGAATTAGGCATGCTTCACCTGCTGAGTTAGACTGGAAATTATTTGTTTTGTCATAGAAATTTCTAGACCACAGGAGAGAAAGAGAAAGCGTGTGTGTCTGTGTGAGAGAGAAAGGGAGAGACAGAGAGACACAGAGAGATAAAGGGTCTCACCAGACTATTTCTTATACAATCCAACGTCCAAATTACATTTAGCTATTATGCTCTCTGCTGTAACTCAATTATCCAAATAACCTAGTCCCCAGAGCTAGAGGGGTGCCTTCTCCAGGCTTGAGGCAGACAATAACAGTGTTTTCCAGTTTCATCACTGAGAACGCCATGCAGGACTAACTCAGATTCCCTATGCATCAAACAAATGGGTGTCCCTTTCATAATGAACTTCTTATGCCTAGACTTACATTAAGCTAATACAAGAAGCAAAGCTCCTAGACCTCGCTCTCATGAAGAAAGAGCTCTCTTTTACCTTATTAGGGAAACAAAAAGAAAGTTATTTCCCCAAATAGACAATAGAGACAAGCATACAAATAATGTTTCAAGTGGAGGATGTGCATATGGTCCTAATTTAATTCCTCTCAGTGTACACATGGAGCTATCCTGCAGGCAAGAGCACATTGATGGAAGTTGGCATCTTTAAAGAATGATGGCCTTGGTTTTTTTATTGGCCTCTTGATCGTTTACAAAAATATATTTCATTAGAGATGTAAAAAGGTTTTGATCCCCTGTTGGAATTTTCTTAAGGACCATCCAAAGTATCCTCTATGGAAACAAAACAGCAATTTGACACACTATAAAAAGTTTATAAATGATTACACATAATGGATTCCAGTAGTGAGTATTTCCAGATTCTTTTAACTCTAAAGTAATTATTTAATTAGCTCGTCTGTGCTACAAAGTTCTAAAGAGACAACTATATTTTGTGTTACAGTGCTCTAAGGAGATGGTTAATACTTGTGGATCAGTAAGCAGATAAAGGATTTCAAAACCACATTTGATGAAAAATATTTTTTCCTCTTTCTCCCAGGTTGTGAGACACAATTATTTATGTATTATCCAGTCAGTAGGCAAATATGATTAGCGTAAGTTTTTTCCTAAATATTAAGAAAAATGTTTGCTCTGGCTTCTATGTATTGAGGACATAAAATGAAACTTTTTTCCTCACTATTACACTTCCCAAAGGATTCAATATTTAACAGAAAATACCAACTTTGCAGTAATAATGCTGCTTTTAGTGATAGTATATATATACCAATTCAAGTAGTACAGATTACACTAATATATTTAAATCTGATTTTATTAATAAATTTAATTTTTTTTAACTAAAAGCAAGTTTTCTGAATAAATTATTTCACAATAATAGGCTTTCAGGAGAATGCCTTGCTATATATCTGACATTTTGTCAGAGTTCAGGGATAACATTTTAAAAATCTCATCTATTAAAAAACAAAGATTTTGTATATAATAAAAATTACAATTTAGCCTACAAATTAATTTATCAGAATGCTTATCAGATATATATTTATTGCAAGTATCTTAAAGATGTGGCAGAAAATATAGCATGTTTGTGATGGTAACACATTTTTTTGAGGGAAAACCTCTCAATGTACACATTTTGGCAAACACAAAGTCAGTGGCTTAATTTTCTTCACATCTGTATCCTTGCTTCCACCTCCCCTACCTCTCTCTCTCCTTTCCAAAATAAAGGCAATACTTCATACACATGTAACTCTTCCTATTATAATTAACATTCAATATAAATACACTTCTTTTAAAATAAAATAATACACGACACATGGGCATGTACAAGTTGTTTAACTCATGATAGCTGCTTCCTTCTCGGGCCCCATTCTAGCTGTTTACTTCCTATAAACATCCTTTCAAACTGCTGTTGAAATTATTCCATCTCTGGCCCATAAGAATTCCCAATCAATAATTCAGTTTAACAATATATCAGGAAGAGATATATTTTAGTTTAGAAATTAGTATTCTTACATTTCTGTAAAATTATAAACCCTACAAGTATTCTCTGCAGGCAAAATCAAATCTTATCAATCAAAATTCAATCAGATTTGGAAAATGGGTTATTAATGAATGATAGCTGCTATATTTATTGAGCCTCTGTGACTTTCAGAGCTCTGTTTCAGTAAACATGAAGGAATGACAAAAGAGGTAACTTCTTTTTTCTTAAAGGGGTTAAATTTGAATTCTGAGAGATACTGTGTAAAAAAAGATGTTGTATAAATACTACTAGTAGAAAGGAGAGACAGAGTCAGGAATAAGAGATAACTAATTTTTATGATTAGCAAGTGGATTATAACATGAAATAATATGAAGCAGTAAGTGGGAGAAAATTATGATTTTAGAACCAACATACTAAAGTAGGCAGCAAAGGGACAAACAAATGAGGTTGAATTGGAGGTGACTGAAGAAGAAAACTTGAAAAGAAGATGAGATCTTATAACTAGGGGTGACGTTTTAGGCATACTGTTAAGTATGGGAAGATGGCTGAAAATGCGCAAGTCACTTCTCCCCAGAGATTCATAATAGAGGCACAAATTAGAGTCCAAAAGTTAAAAGGGAACCTCCAAGCTCAATAGCAGGAAGAATGCAGAGGAGCCCGGAGAGCTAAAGAAAAAGAAATAGGGCAAAAATGAGACAGCATTGGGAAGGGTTTGGTCAATAAATCGAAACCAATTAGAACAGAACTGATAGACAACTAAGAAGAGGTAAGCAACAGGTTTAAAGCTAAGCCTGCATCTTGCATTTGATTCAAACTCCTATTCTAGGAACTACAATCTGGCTCAAGTGAGCTAAACATGTGAAAGAAAGTGACATAACAAAGAGTCACTGATCAAACATGGAACCCTACTGTCTGTGAATTCCCTAGTAACGAATAATAGTCCATTGATGTTTACTTTTTGGAGATATGTTAAGCATCTATTTCAAATGGAATACAACAGGAAATTATAGATAATGTTTGGCAGTTTTTAAATTTGATAATATTTACAAACCTGCGTTTACATAGAAAAAAAGGTTTTTGATTTTGGAACTTCGTTGTATTTCTTATTATGATAACTCTCAAATTATCATTTTTTTGGCCACTTCTTATGTTAACCACAGGCAATAGGTTGAGGAAGATACAGATCAGTCCAGGCCAAGGAAATAACCTGCTTTTTTACTGATATATAGATTTTTAGTTTTCAGGTATAATTAACCATTCACTAGATTGATGCTTTACTGTTCCTCTACAAATTGCCCCAGGAGAAAGAACCTAACCTGCTATTTCAAGCACACTGATTCCTTTAAATTAATTTCCTTTTTAGATCCCTCATTTGTTCATGCTTCTCCCAGTTCTTGGCATTTATACCTAAAATTATATTCTGCATGCTGCTTGTAATTATCTATCCCCTATCAGAATCTGCATGATTTCCCACACTTCAGACTTACATGAACATATTTGAGATTATAACTACAGTCTTGTATTTTTGTTCAGTAATTTTAAAATGTCTAAAAGCAATGAATCTTTTGCCAACAGAGATTATGGAATATAGTCTACGTAAATGGTTCTTCATCTTTTGGGGGTTTGGACCTCTTTTAAAATTGGATAAATGTCTGTTTTCTCTAGTAAAACGCATGCAGGCACACAAACACACATTTTCATATACGTTTAAATTACTTCCTTAAATAAAACAAATTTATTTACTTCCTTATTTATTTAGGCTATTACAAAACTACTACACTAGATGTTTTCCAGGTTAGAAAAAACAAACTTTTTTCTCCATACCCCACGCTGTAAGAAGTTTCATAATAATACAAATTATATTCTTAGACAAAGCTGGTGTCCATGGGTAGCATTTCTTCATTCTGTCTTACTTCTACATTTTAACACCGAACTATGCAAAGTTTAGAACATCCTATGTTTCTTCTTTCCTCCGTGCCGTTTCCTAATGCCTAGTACATCCTTGTTCCTCTGTATTCCTTATCTCAAGAAAATAGCTTCCACATCACTTCTCCTCCAATATCACCAAAAATCTTCATGATTCTACATCTAATAGATGGTTTTGGAACTTGACTTTGCAGTAGCCCTCAATGTTGTTGCAAATCACCTCATATGTGATCTACTCTCCCTTCTTGGGTTTCATAGTCCCTCACTTTGTTTTTTGTTCCACCCCATAAGCTGCTTCTCTTCTTCCACACAACTTAAGTTGTTCATTTCAAGTAATACATGTAATATTTCCCAGGGTTGCTCATTGATCTGTTTATCTTATTACCCTGCATTCTCTTCCTAGGCAACCCATGCTCACCATAGCTTCACAATAATGACTCCCATCTTATTTTATAGCCAATGCGGATCTTTTCTGAGCTATATGCACATATATCTAAATTCCTCCTGAGTATTTTTTGTATGTCTAAATTAGTTATCAAGTTCAACCGAATGGATGATCGTTTGGTCCTATATCTAAACTTGGTTCAGTCATTTCAAATCAGTGAATTGTACTCAACAAAGTAGAAGCCTAGGGGTTATTCTTGGGACCCTGCTGTCATAGCCTGGTTTCCACAAAATGCAGAGCCTAAAGCAAAGAGATGTGTGCTACTGCTTTCCTAGGGAGGGAAGTCGCATGGAGCTACATTGAAAGACAAGGGATGTGAGACAGAAGGGATTAAGAACCAACATGAAGATGCCTACTAAGTACCACTAACTGTTCCATCTCCCAGACAACTCTCTCTAGTAGACATAAACTGCATTTCAAGACCGTATACTCAGAAGGGAAAAGGGGCAAGAACCGATCCACTAAATCCACTTTTCCAAGGGTCAACGAAACCAAATGTTAACCTGGCTGAGATTAAGTTTGCAAGGATGGGAAACACAAATTCTGCTTTTGGGTCACTGGAAGGATGGTAAGAAAAGCCAACCCTAATTCCACCCCATGGTTCCCACACCTGAATATTTTAGGTGTTGTAGACAGTACTGTACATCATCTGTTGGTTTATTACATAATCCCACTGAACAGGCCACTCTGATGGTGGTGGAGTAAGACAGTGAACTCTGGGGACATAGATATCACATTTCCATTCTCATAAAATATGTCCCTAGCTCTCACACACGATTGAGTGGGCTAAAAATATCAATAGGCCAGTCTTTCTGTAAGTCTTTAAATGTAACAGAGACTGAATTAACAAATGAACATTACAGGACCCTACAGTGAAACAGAACTCTGGCTCACAATCTCAAGCAGCCAGTCTAGTTTAGCTAAACCACGACCTCTGTAATAACTAGCTCAAAGTGGTTAGGACTTTATCAAAAACTGTCAGCTTCCCTAATTTTTGCCTATCACCTCAGGATGAACCAGAGAGAACCAAGTATGCTGCCCTAACAATCACAAAGAATGACCACTTCTAGTTAACCCTTTTCCAACTTTCCCATGTCAAAAATCTGCAGTCAAGGTATACCTTAAGCCTTTTCTTTTTACACTGTAAATCTTCTACCCAACCTTCTCTGACTTTGGGTGTTGAGCAAATGCAAGTGAACTTGGCTGAGTCCCTTGCTATAGCAGTCTCTGAACAAATGACCTTTGCTAAGCATTCATCAGAACCAAAATTCAATTTGCTTATATACATGTCTCCTAGTTCGACCATGACTGCTTCAAGGGTAAAATTCTCATTTGACTTTATTTGAAATCCTTAGTTATGTGTTTGGTAAACAAGTCACATGTAATCAATATTTGTTTATATGAAGGAAAACACAAAATGAACAAAAAGAATAGTTAAATATAACAGCTACAACAGTAGAGGCAGCAAGAAATAGAAGTCGGGGAAGTAAGATAGCTGTATGATTATGAAAATGTGTAAGTATTAAAACAATAAAATTCTCTAAATTAAACTCAAATTTATAATGGTGGATTAAACACAACTTCAAGGTAGAGAACAGGAAGATAAAAGGGGGGAATTCCCTGGCAGTCCAGTGGTTAGAACTCTCTGCTTTCACTGCTGAGGGCCCGGGTTGGATCCCTGGTCAGGGAACTAAGATCCTACAAGCCACACAGCATGACCAAAAAAGAAAATAAAACAATAAAAGGAAGATAAAAGGGAATTTCGAGAAAATTAATGACCAAAGGAAGCAGAGTTCATTAACCGTGGTGTATTGTTATGACTCAGCTCACCGTAGAGAGACTGTGATTTTCTCAAAAGAATACAGACTTTAGCATCAAGTAAAACTGGTTTGAACCCTGACTCTAATACCAACATTTATTAAACCACTTTCACCTCCAGTAAGTTAAGGAAATACGTAGCTGGTTATTAACCATGGTTCTATAAATGGATTAGTCACACTCCAGTTAATATACAGAGAATATAACCCGACACATTTCTTACTATCTTTTAAAAATTCTGATACCAAAAATAATTCTCAGCTCTTCAATAGTCTTGTCTAAAAAGTAGACTTTTACCTCTTGATGTTATTATGAGGATGAATATTTTATAATGAAATGAAGACACCTGCAATGTACTTTACCTGGAAGGCACTTAATGTTACTTCCTACCTCCCCAAAGACACCAACTGGAGAGAGATTTTAGTACACCTATTCATGACTGTTTTTTTGTTTGTTTATTTTTGCGGTACGCAGGCCTCTCACCATTGTGGTCTCTCCCGTTGCGGAGCACAGGCTCCGGACACGCAGGCTCAGCAGCCATGGCTCACGGGCCCAGCCGCTCCGCGGCATGTGGGATCTTCCGGACCAGGACACGAACCCGCGTCCCCTGCATCGGCAGGCGGACTCTCAACCACTGCGCCACCAGGGAAGGCCTCATGACTGTTTTTGATGTAAGTTCTATGAACTCCAAGTGGCTCTCAGTTAATACTATTGTAAACTCCTTATCACCAAAATAAGTTATCCTTTCTTGCCACAAACCTTTTTAAAAATAACATAGATAAGGGAGTAATTTTAACTTGAGAAATTGGCCGAGGTTTCACAAGTCGTTTTAACTGGATATGGAAAAATTAGAGTGATGTTAATAGATAGAACTTTTAGGAAAGAACATTTTTGGCAGAGGAGATAGAATTGCTAAGAAACGGAGATGTGAAAGAGCAGTCTAAAAACACAATCTAAAAATGACTCAGTTTATAGGATATGTCTACTGTCTAAGCTGGAAGCAGGTATGAATGGCTTGGGGAGAAATCATTTAAGTAGGGATCAGATGATGAAGGGAAGTGAAGCTTCCGGGAGTTTTTCTAAAGGCAAAAAAGAGACTCCATGGGTTTCTAACCAAATGGGCACATGTTTTTATATGCATTTAAAAGATAATCCATGCAATCCTAAATTCAACATTTTAAAGGGAAAAGAATTGGGAATTTGGTGATAACAAATAGAGTATGAAGAAACAATTTCAGTCTTAACTATAATGTAAAAAAAATTTTAATGGAGAAGCTTAAAAAATAATGTGTATAAACCCACGCTCAAGACTGGAACTGCAGCTTTAATATAAGTGAGCTAATTTAATAAAACCATATATTGGTTTGGTTTTTTCATTTAGGTCTCAAAGAATCTCTTGAAATGTTTTTCAACCAGAAATACATGGATATAAATAATGAGATCCAATGATTAATCTCAATAATCTCAAAAATCAAGTAACTTTCACAGGTTATTACCTTGGTCCCCAGGGTGGGGAGTAAGCACTTATTGGATATTCAGGATGACAGAAACTTTTTCCAGCACAATGTCTATGGGACTTCATTCTACCCCATTAATTTTCTTTCCAAGACTCTTGCTTATTGTATTTCATATATTGATATGAAAATGGCTTAATATATCAGCTTCAGTTTCTCCACATTTATGAACGGCCATTGTTCTTAAGGTATTCACAGATTTTTCCTCCTAACTGGCTGTGTTTCCCCTTGCTTCTCTGCTGCACTGGATGAACTGGTGCAGATACTGGAGGGCATCAGGCTTTGCCTAGTACTGTGCTCTCCTGTTTTGGCAGCTGACACAAGCTACAACCAGAGCGTCATCTCAACTAAATTCCATGCAAGGCCTGTTGCTATGCTGGGCTTTGTTTTGTTGCTTTATTTAATAAGGTTAAAATCTTAAGGAAAATAAACAGTGTCTTCTGAACCATCTGTTCTGCTTTGATTTTGTCCCAATCCCAACTTTATGTTCTACCTCTTCAAAATAGACTCACAAGTTTCTAAACATATTTAAGGAAATATCCTAGCTACCTAGAGAAGAGTGTCCCAGGTGTATAACTGTATGATGAGTCAGACATCAAAGGCAACTAAATTTGACAACTTTTAGAGCTTTGATTCAGGGCTCAGTTTATGATATTGACAAGATTAGAATTTAATGCAGATATGTATACCCTTAACTATAGCTTTTATGTTTTCCTTCTTCCCAGGCTATTATTTCATGCCAATATTGTGATTATTGTAAAGAATAACATAACCATTGTGACAGAATGAATTATTATTAAAATAAACTATCAATCCCAGGATGGGAAAGGCTATTCATTGAAGGGATTGTGTGAAAAAATAGTACCAGCTGGACCATTGTGTTGATCTGCATGAACTGAAAAGGTTTTAACCCTGAAATGACCAAGGTCCCTGTTTTTCTTTTTCTTTTTAATGCCTCAAAGCTGTTTGCCTTACAGCTTTTCATGTCTAAGATATCAGAAAGAACCCCAGAGGCACTGGCACCATGAATACACACAACTGTGATTATCAAAATGCATTTAAAGAACTCAGTGGTATTTCTGTGGCTCTCTGGAGTAACATACAAATATAAGCTGTCATATCCAAAATACTGATTTAATGGATAAAATATAATGTGTGGAATTAAGAATCAAATTCTGTTCCTGAGTTTCCTAGGAACACAGTGGGTGTCTGGAGAGGAATATTTAAAATTATATAGTGACACAATTTTCCCGACCACTCTAACAGGAATACAGATAATTACATTCACATGACTATAAATGTAAACTATGCTAAGTCCTACAGTCAACTGGCTATAAGTAAATATATTTAGGGCAAAGTATTCCAAAGCACTAAAAATAAAATATTATACGTTGCCATGCTAATGAGAAGAATGATCTGTTTAAGAAAACATCCTTCTTGTTGGTTAGAACTAGGTTTCAATTATCTTTTCCTTTCTTTCCCTTCTATAATCAGTAGGGACATTCTTATCTAGGAGGTAATGCAATGAAATCTAATTCCATCAGAACACCCACCTCCTAGAGAAATGGAAATAAAAACGAAAATAAACAAATGGGACCTGATGAAACTTAAAAGCTTTTTGCACAGCAAAGGAAAACATAAACAAGATGAAAAGATAACTCTCAGAATGGGAGAAAGTATTTGCAAATGAAGCAACTGACGCGGATTAATCTCCAAAATATACAAGCAGCTCATACAGCTCAGTATCAAAAAAACAAACAACCCAATCCAAAAAACGGGCAGAAGACCTAAACAGACATTTCTCCAAAGGAGATATACAGATTGGCAACAAACACATGAAAGTACGCTCAACAGCACTAATCATTAGAGAAATGCAAATCAAAACTACAATGAGGTATCACACCTCACACCTGTCAGAATGGCCATCATCAAAAAATCTACAAACAATAAAGGCTGGAGAGGGCGTGGAGAAAAGGGAACCCTCTTACACTGTTGGTGGGAATGTAAATTGATACAGCCACTATGGAGAACAGGATGGAGGTTCCTTAGAAAACTAAACATAGAACTACCATATGACCCAGCAATCCCATTACTGGGCATATACCCTGAGAAAACCATAATTCAGAAAGAGTCATATACCACAATGTTCATTGCAGCTCTATTTACAACAGCCAGGACATGGAAGCAACCTAAGTGTCCATCGACAGATGATATATACAATATATTCCATTGTATATATGTGCATATATATGAATGCACATATTTACAATGGAATATTAGCCATAAAGAGAAAGAAAATTGAGTTATTTGTAGTGAGGTGGATGGACCTAGAGACTGTCATACAGAGTGAAGTAAGTCAGAAAGAAAAACAAATACCGTATGCTAACACATATACATAGAACTTAAAAAAAAAAAAGTTTCTGAAGAACCTAGGGGCAGGACAGGAATAAAGGCACACACGTGGAGAATGGACTTGAGGACACAGGGAGGGGGAAGGGTAAGCTGGGACAAAGTGAGAGAGTGGTATGGACATATATACACTACCAAATGTAAAATAGATAGCTAGTGGGAAGCAGCCACATAGCATAGGGAGATCAGCCCCGTGCCTTGTGTCCACCTAGAGGGGTGGGATAGGGAGAGTGGGAGGGAGAAACAAGAGGGGAGGGATATGGGGATATATGTATATGTATAGCTGATTCACTTCGTTATAAAGCAGAAACTAACACAACACTGTAAAGCAATTATACTCCAATAAAGAGGTTTAAAATAAATAAATAATTCCATCAGAACTTTACAAACCCAGATAAAGATGTTCTCTTTATTCTGCCTTAATAGTGAAGTACAGCCTTTCCATATTCTTCTTTAAACTGTTTATATAAATATTAAACTGTTTCTGGTAAAGTCTGTTTTCTTTCTGGTAAAGTCTGTTTTCTACAGGGCTCTACTTAATGGGTCAGAGTTCTCCTAGCAAGAGAAAGACAAAACTGAGACCTGCTTGGAAAAAAATGTATATCTTACATTCACAAAATGTATATCTTTTACTTTCACAATAATTATAAATAGTTTACTTCAGAGACTTCTCCCCTGGAGAGGAGTCATGAGAAGCCTCATGAAAACAAAAGTTTTATAGTAAATAAATAAATAAATAAATAAATAAATAAATAAATAAATAACTATGTGTTCTACTACCCTCTCTAGGTTCCTCAGAAAACACAGTAACATAAGAAAACTTCTAAAATGTCCTAAATTCTGTGTTTCTAGCTTATCTAATCACAAAACCTTCTTTTGAGAAACAGCTATATTAATCTCCTTCATGACAATTCCATGAAACCCATTTTTAGATGTGCTGATTTGACATCCTACCACTTTCAAAACATATTTACATTCAACTTCACATTTGAGCCTTGAAAAATTCACTATATTAGTACAGCAACCTTCAGAGATTTTTCTCGCTTTTAATAATAAGGCTGGAGCAACTTGGGCTGCAAGCTGACCCAAGTTTATAGACTCAATGTGAAATAAAGACAGCTATCACTTACTGAGAACCTTTAGGTACTAAACACTGTCCTAGATTGTTAAATTCATTATTTCAAAATCCAAAATTCGGGCTTCCCTGGTGGTGCAGTGGTTGAGAGTCCGCCTGCCGATGCAGGGTATGCGGGTTCGTGCCCCGGTCCGGGAAGATCCCACATGCCGCAGAGCCGCTGGGCCCATGAGCCATGGCCGCTGAGCCTGCGCGTCCGGAGCCTGTGCTCCGCAACGGGAGAGGACAAAACGGTGAGAGGCCCGCATACGGCAAAAAAAAAAAAAAAAAAATCCAAAATTCACTTCATGATATGGGTATTTTCACATGAAGAAATTAAACCTCTGAAAATGTAAGCAATTTGTAGACACTAAATACATACAGAGATAGTATGTAAACTTTAGTCTATTTGCCTTCAAAATTCAGACTTCCTTCCACTTACTTTACTCTCCAGTATCTCTGCACCTGGTATGATGGAGTGAACACTCAGTTACAGATAAGTGAGGGAATATGAAGATGAGTTTTTTCAATTGGGTTTAGATAGTAAGATAGTCTGAGAAAGGGATTCTCAACTCCCGGGTTCATAATGATGAGGGTAGTTTTTTTATTAAATAAAATTATTTGCCCCCTTTTCTCCTTAAAGAAATTACAGAAGAAGGATCACGCTTCTCTCCCCTCATGCAGTTCTGTGACCTCAGTCCATCGATGCCCAGCTCCCCACAATGCTGCCCTGCAGAGCTCTCCCTGCCAATCCAGCGCTACTCACCCTGCAAAGTAGTCTCAATCAACTTTGCCCCATTAAATAACCACTCCCCCGGTGGAACTCAGTGAAGGCTAAACAAATTCAATTGCTTTTTTCCTTTCTTTAAGCAAAGCTAATATTTACTTTTGTGGTCTGTGAGGCTTGATAAGAATGAGATACTCTCAAAGTGAAAAAGAAGGAATAAGTTTTTCTAATCAAAATATAAAAATCTGTCTTTGATCCTGTCCTATAATTTCTTTCTTTTCATTCACAATTTTCTTTTAAAAGCCTTTTCTCAATGAGAAATTGCTTCCATGACTCTAACAGCTGAAATATGAGAATCATTAATAATCATAAGTGACAATGAATGCAGGTATTTCTGATACTGAACTCTACTTTTAAATAGCTATTTAGGGGACTCCCCTGGTGGTGCAGTGGTTTAGAATCCGCCTGCCAATACAGGGGACGTGGGTTCGATCCCTGACTCCGGAAAGATCCCACATGCCGCGGAGCAACTAAGCCTATGCGCTACAACTACCGAGCCTGCGCTCTAGAGCCCCCGAGGCAAAACTACTGAGCCAGCGCACCTAGAGCCCGAACTCCACAAGAGAAGCCACCGCAGTGAGAAGCCCGCTCACTGCAATTACAGAAAGACTGCATGCAGCAAGGAAGACCCAATGCAGCCAAAAATAATTTTAAAAATAATAATGATAAATATTGTATTTATTGAAATATTTTTTCCTGTTAGTAAACTATGGAAAAATTGTCAATTTTTAAAAAATTTTATTCTTCTTGTAATTCTCAAAAAAAAGATGCTCCCTTAAGGAAGGAGAAAGCGGAGCTTATCTTCACTCCTCTGACAAATCTTTCATTACATTTCTCTTCAGATATCTATAGTTTCCTAATTTTAATAAAGTTATTTGACACATTAAGAGATCATCCAAAGTACCTCACTTACTCCTAAGAAATATGTTACTTACTGAAATATCTGAACGAACAAAATGATACTTGTTTTTCAAAGAGACATTAGTTGACTCTCCCCCTGAAATTAGATTACTAATCATAGTCTACAGTGTCTGTTTAAGGAAGTTCCAAAACTAGGTCACAGCTATTACTAAACATTACAGGATTGAGATACTAATACATGTAGAAACTTGCATGAATTAAAAAGGCAAGAGCCACGTAGAAGCTTTTGGTTCAAAGTTGCTTCTCACAGATAATATTTTATATGCTTCAAAATTGCTAAGAGACTAGATCCTAAATGTTCTCACCACAAGAAAGAATTAAACATGTCATGTGATAGAAGTGTTAGTTAAAGCTACTGATATTAATCATATGGCAATATACAAATGTATCAACACATTGTATACCTTAAATTTATATAATGTTTTATGTCAATTATACCTCAAAAAAAAGAAAGAAAAACTGATTTAATCAATTGGGTCATCAAACTCTCAACAACTGGCATGGGCTTTTAAAAAATAGTGCTCACATTTTTTGATAAGCTAATACTACATAAAATATACTTTCAGGGTAATTTTCCATATTCAAGGAAACAATGTTAGGTTTTTTTTTTTTTAAAGCTTGGGAAATACTGAACTAAAGAGGTGTCTATTTAATATCATATAAAAAGAAAAACAATATGAATGAATGTGCCCTTTAAGCTTTAGTATTCAGTTTTATTTTCTACCTTTGGGGTATATTACTTACTCCAATTACAATTACCCAATTAAGTTTTAAGTGCTGATTAGAATCACTTTTTAAGAAAATAAAAGATAGCTTGTTTATTATTCTTTCCACAAAGTATCTGTATTGATATTATTCAGGGTTCACGGAGGGGGTGGGGGTCACCTAGACAATCCAGGTTATTTCATAAAAATAACTTAACATGGAAAAATAAAGTTGCTAGAAGACCTGAAAAGAAAACCTCAGGAAGATGAGGCAGCCCAGAGAACAGAAACCGCAGACAGCTGGTAATACCTTACAGACAAGGGTAGGAGTGGGTGTAACTGGAACCCAGGGGCTAGGGCCAGCAGCAGTCCTGCTGGATGGGTGCTGGGACCAGTAAGGGAGGGACTGTCCCCAATGGATCTGAAAGCCTGGAAGAGATGCTCCCCTAGAAGGGAAAGGAGCCGGTGGCCTGGCCTTTGCCTTCCTCACATTTTGCAGTCTCTCATGAAACCTAGTCAGAAACCAAAATTTTCAGTGGTCTGGTCCTGAGACACAGGCAGGAGTAAACCTGAGAACGATGGACTGAAGAACAGTGTTTAGTCATATAAATGGGACAATTCTATTTATCCTAACCAGATAAATAGAGACTATTAGAAGAAGTTTAAGCATAACATCTTAACATTCTCTAATTTTAACATTCTCTAATAATAAAGTGCCAATTATCTAATGTTTCGAAATTTGCTTCATTCAGAACAGCTCTTTGGTTATCTAGCCACACTAATGTCCATGTAAAAATGAAATTAAATAAATGTCACATTTCAGATGCTCCAGTATCAAGTGAAAAATATTCAATTCTCCCTTTAAATCAAAAGAACTAAATCAAATAAAATGCAAGAAGAATTAAATTATAAAGTATTACCTATTTCTTACAAAGGACACAATACTAAAATGTATTCACGTGGTTCAAATGTCTGTCTTGACTATTTTAAGCTATCTACAGATTCTCTCAAATATCCCTTCATGAGAGAAAATCAGCTGTTTCTGCAAAAAAAAAAAAAAAAAAATCCAAGAGAAATATAAGACTAGATTTTGGAAACATTCATAGTAATAAACACCAACAAAATAAAATTATTTCTTTATAAATAAAATGCCAAGGGAAAGAAAAAAAAGAAGAAAAGCTCACAAAAACATAGCATGAAAATTATTTTCATTGCAGTAATCAAACTTCAATCTCAGAGGCAAAACTAATCTTAACTACTAGGAATATAGTAGAAAGAGAAGTCCTCTGATGGCTAAACTAGCATGAATATCAAAATATAATGTACCAAAGGGTCATCATGAAAATAAAACAAACTGAAACATATTTTCAGGCATTATTATATTATTATTTAAATTATCTGGATAAATACTATATCACAGATAAGCTCATTGTGTAATCAAGATGTCCCCAGACTCCACCAACCTGAAACTCCAAAATCAAGTCATGTTTGTCATGCTTCTTTTGGTGTCTAAACTATGACGGCCTTTGAGGTCCCATGACCCAAAATGCAGGAAACACATTCTTCCGCTAAGTTTCCACCCCAAATAAATTTTGGAAATTCTTGAAAAATCAATTACATTAGTCTATCAGGAAGATGTTTTAAACCCTCAAGAAACCTTGTTCAAAATGGTCACTTGTCTACAGCTATGACTTTCCCTGTGTGTTCTACAAGTGGACACTTATGATGGGAAAATAGAATCATTTATCATCTCATAACTGGCTTCATCAAGCTGTTTGCTGCTTTTTTCACATTCATTCTCCTACCTTAATTCTCAAAAGGCCAGCCAAATCCAGGCAATGATTCAGCAAAGATTTACAGAAGGCTTAGGAACATGAATGCCAAAGAGAAGAGGACGACTTCTAAGTGGATATTTAACAGCAGTGCTCCCAGAGTCAGCTGAACACACCACTCCAAACAGCGTTCTGCCCAGGCTGCCTCTTCCCTTACGACCTCCCCTTATTTCTTGAATATCATGGCTGGTACCAGCCATGAGATTCAAGAACTGGTATGTGTCCTGCCATGTCACCTCCACCCTGAATACAGGCCCCAAACCAGACACAACACAAGCCAGAGATGCAGCTCAAGTCCACACTGAAGACAGACCACATAATCGTGCAAAGTAACGCGATTCTTTATTGCTCTGAACACAGTGATTTAAAAATGAGATTTTAAGTTTTACCTTTAACCAAAAAAACCCATTAGAGTCCCCCGCTCCTCCGCCCTGCAAAAAAAGACCAATCATCTGATTCCAAGTAAGAGTAGTAGTAGTGGTAATATATTGCTGACATCTTCAAATTAATTCCACATTTCTCACCCGTAGGGTTCCAGAAATATTAACCAGACTCACAGCACCTCTTCATACAGTAAATTACATTGTTTTTTATGTACCTTTTCTTTGGTCCTGCCCTAAAGTTGACAAGGAGACTTAAAGGGATTAAAAATGTTTTTAGGTTAAGCATAGTTCCTTACTATAGAGGCATTTCCATATAGATATGATGCCGGTATAAATGACAAGAGAGTGACAGTTCAAGCTGTGGCTAAATTTTATTTGGATATTCTAAGAAGTTTTCTCAGGAGATGACCTTGAGATGGACCTGATACGGAAAAGGAGCCACTATTTGATAATATGAGGGAAAATATAATCGTTCAGAAAGAGGCTAGGATTTTGGATCACAAATAACCTTGCTACAAATGAAAAGCAGAGAAAGGAAGCGAAACTGTGGTAGAACAGATACGGAATTAACAAATGTAAGCAGAAGACAAATAATATAGGGCCTTGCACAAATGTTAAGGAGTCTGGATTGGTTTTTTTTTTCCCCAAAGTGTAGGTGAAAGCCATTGGAGGATTTTATGCAGGAGAGCGATATGGTTTGACTCTCATTTTTAAATTATGACTCTGGCTGCAGAGCATGGATTGTAGGGAAAAAGACTGATTAGTTAAAAATCTATTACATAAAGTAAGGTGACTAATGACAGTGTCTTGGGCTAAGGGGAACAGTGAAGCTTGAGAGAAGCACAATTATTTTGGAGGCAGAGCTGACAGCCCTTGATGGTATGATTGCATGTAAAATATGAGAAGAATCAAGACTTTTTTTGCTTATATAGATATAGATATATATCTTTTTTTTTTTTTTTTTTTTTTTGCTTGTTTGGGGCTTGGGTATCTGGGTAGAACAGAATCAAGCAGAAACAGGTTTGGGGGTAATATCAAAATTGCAGTTTTGATCTATTTAGTTTCAGACAACCTATTTAAATTCTAGTGAATATGTCAAATAGACATTTGATGCTGATGGGAGATGTAGAACCAGAGGTATACAGCTGTGAGTCAGTAATATACAGATGTTGTTCAAACCCAGAGACTTATAACAGACTTTTTAGAGAAATTAGAGTTGAGAAAAGTATAGCATTTAAGACTAAGCCTGAGGTCTTAGAATGAGAGGTTACGTGGAGGAGGAGTGCTGAATAAAGCAGATGGAGCTAAAGGTCCACCAATCGTCTGTTGCCGAAAGAGCAAATAATATGAGTGATGAAAAGTGATCCTTTTCTTTGGCAAAAAGGAGATCATTGATAACCCTGACAAGAGTAGTTTCAACAAAGTGTATGGGAAGAAAGCTCAAATGCACAGGGCTGAGGAGACACCGGAATCATCATTACGATCCTACGCATCTGGAGCTCTTACTAGTAGAAACTGCTTCACATCATGTCTTGGCAAACAAGGAAGCTTAAGCAACACATGTTTAACTTATAAACCTACTTTTATCCCCCAAGACCAGAGATGACTGGGAAACGACTTTGAGGTCGTTTGGTCCACTTTATGTCAAGCCCAGTGATAAGAGACTCGATCAATCAAATTCTCCCTCTGTGATCTGACTTTGAAGTGAAAAATGTAACAATCAGCGGGAACTGAACTTAAAAAGATTGGCAGAGCAAGGCCTCAGGAATGGAGCTTTGATGGGTTCTGAAGTCATTAATAGACATAAGCTATGAGTTCAGAAAAAGCCATTCAGGAGAGAGGATAAGATACCTACTTCTTAGCCTAAAAGACCCACAGTGACTGGGAAAACAGAGATGAGATTAGCCAGAGATAGATGTCCACAAACCTCTTGATGCAAACATCTCTAAAATGCCTCAGAATCATGAGTGACTCCATTTCTAGTCTGGTACTTTAGTTCCTGCTCTCACATCAGGTCTTGTTTTGTGGATCTCATAAGACCTAGTTTATCTTACTGCTGTAGCTCTTGCATCAGTACAACAAACCACTAACCCTGGCGATTCCTGAGTGTGTTTTTTTTTTCTACACAGCCAACAGATTCTCACTAATATAAGATACTATGCACAAACAATAGTTTACCAGGTGCTCAGAATAAACAAGTCAAATAAATAACCACTGATAGGACATTCATAAAATTGGCAGATTCAAAAAGTGATTTAAAAAAAGAAAGTGTTAATGTACTTCTTGGAGTTGATGAACATGAGTTGATTCATAGAGTTACTTGCATTGTACTTATTCACTTTACACTAGAAAATAATGAAGTGTTGAAAACTAGAAGACAGGGCAGTCGATTCTTTACAGGAGGAATGGCCAGGGATATGTTCGATTTTTGCTTTTTCGCTAAGTTTTGCTGTTACTGATCACAGGGAGAAACTGAAAAGTTTAAGTACTGATATCATCCAATTATGTGTATGTGTATGTGTATGTGTATGTGTATGTGTATGTGTATGTGTATGTGTATGGAGTGGGGGGAAAAAGATCTCTGCCAGGGAAATGCCATAATCCAAAACTTAAAATGACGTGCAGTTGCCTACCTCATCCTTCCTTGTTTTATTTTTCCAAAACATTGGTGGCATTTTTACTGATAGAATTTTTTCTTTATCTAAGTGTACTTGATACAGGAATGCAGAAAAAGTGCCCTTTCCTCTACCAAAAGAAAAAAACAAGAAACTCTGTATGCTCTGATTGAAGATGGGAAAGGTTTTTATTTAAACCTCTCTCTTCTCTTGACAAAAGTAATGAAGCTTTAGAAAGTTACCTTCCAAACCCTGCTAACACGGGTGGCCGAAAAATAAAAAAAATAAGAACACAAAATATTACGAAGAAATTTATGTAAAAGACTTTTATAAAGTGCTGAAAGATTGTCAAAATAATTCTCCCAAGGTTGTATTATGATAAGGTTGATGATTAGGACCATAAAACAAAGCTTCTCGACCTTAAACACATCACAAATCTTCTCTTAAGGATGCTAAATATACTCTGGCAGAATGTGACAGGGCTTTTCCCACTGCCCAGATAATGTGACCTTGAGCCCCTACAGCTGAGCTCACTATTAAAGGGCCCAAACAGCTGCAATGCAAAATCAGAGATGCCTCTGGCTTGTTTTTAATCACAATCTTCTCACTAAAGAATCAAAGGATTCCACAGAAAGTGTGAGTTTGCTTAGGGAAGATGAGAAATACCAATATTTGATATTTTCTTCCTGCTCCATAGGTAACTCTCAGAGAAATTAAGTTGCTTTTCATTTCAATTAACAGCATAATCGACAGTGAATATGATTCCCCCACACTCAGAAAGAAGTAGTGGATAAATATCCCATTTTACACAATAAGCATTTTGCTCTTCATTCTCTCCTATTTCTATGCCCCTTCTGCTCTCTTCTTTCTAGATTGCCCATATTATACACACACACACACATATTCACATGCATAACAGATAAAGAAAATGTGGTATACATATATCTGTCAACAGACAATTAGGCACTTTCCATATCTTGGCTCTTGTGAATAAAGCTGCAATAAACATGGGAATACAGATATCTCTTCGAGATCCTGATTTCATTTCCTTTGGCTATATACCCAGAAGTGAGATGGGTGGATCATATAGTAGTTCTATCAATATTTTTAAATTTTTGAGGCGTCTCCATATTGCTTTCTACAGTGATTGTACCAATTTTTATTTCCACCAACATGGTACAAGCGTTTCCTTTTCTCCACAGCCTGGTCAACACCTGTTATCTTTTATCTTTTTGATAATAGCTAGTGTAACAAGTGTGAGGTGATATCTTCATTGCGGCTTGGGGCAGGGATGGGGAGATGTTGGTCAAAGTGTACACGCTGTCAATTACGCAAAATGAATAAATTCTGGAGATCTAATGTACAGCGTGGTGACTGTCATTAACAATACTGTGTTGCATACTTGATATTTTCTAAGAGGGTAGATCTTAAGGGTTCTGACCATGAAAGAAAGAAAGCAAAAAAAAAAGAAAGAAAAAGGTATGTATAGGGATAAATATATTAAATTAGCTTGATTGTGGTGATCCCTTGACAACGTATGCATGTATCAAAACATCAAGTTGTATACCTTAAAGGCATACAATTTTTATTTATCAATTATACCTCAGTAAAGCTGAAAAAATAAAAGGAAGCCTAAAGGATATACGTAACAGTAAGATCAGACCTAGAAAGAAAACTTTGCCTTAAAACACAGGCTGTGTTCATTCTCTTTCAGTAAGAAACCAAACTGAAGTAAACACAACATTAATTTTTGCTACGTGCTTTACTGCCATGTCTGCAAAGACCCTGTGGGATATAAACCTAGGACCTATACGTAGGGTCATATTTACCCTATAATTGTTTAAATTACTTAAGTACAGGGCCAGTTATTTGAAGTTCTTTCACTTTGTTTGGTTTTTCATTTTCAGAAACACATTGACTTGCTTCCTAATATACCACTTAGCAGCTAAAAAATATAGGCTTACATTTTATAAATAAATGCAAAGCCCAGAGAGTGACTTGAGTGGCATGTATTTCCTCTTTATAGCACAAGAAAAATACACATAATTATAAAGCTTTTATCTTCAAATGTCTTTTTAAAACTTTAACATAGTTATATATAGGTGTGTGTATATATATATGTACAAAAACACATATACTCACACACTTCTGTATATAACTACATGTTATACATATGTGTATATGTATCTCTATATGAATGATACATATGAATTATATATATTGTCTTAATAATAAATGAGAAAAACTTGATTCAAATACATTTAATGAAAAAAATATGATAGCTACCAAGAATGAGTAACAGTGAGTAGAATATCAATATCATCTGATTAATTTATTTAAAAACACAAAATTACAAACCTGCCATCACATTTAAATATATAATAAAGAAGAATTCAGACAGTTTCATTATTTTTAACCAGAGATATTCACATTCATAATGGTTTCTATTCATACATTTTTCTCTCAATTCTTGAAAATCAATGCTATTCAATTACATCTAAAATGTATCATTCAGCAGACTTCTGCTTAACAATATGGTAGATTAGATACCCTTTACAACCTTCCAATGAAACAACTAACGCAGCATAAAATATATTTTTAAAAACCTTATTGTAAATGCATTGCTGGGTTGGCACAAAAGTAAAAAGGACACAAAGCTCCAAAATGCAGTACTACCAAGAATCTTGGGATGTAACCTAGTGCCAAAGACTGCTTTCATCCTGAAAGCTTCTGCTGGACCCTGGAGAGTACGAACTTTGGTGACTGCAGAGGGCATGAGTAATAGGACAGAAAGCCTAAGATTTGCAAAATCCCCTCTATAAATAACTGATATTTCCATAAACACTTTTAAATGAGATACAAAAAATTGAAATAAAATGGCCTTTAATTGAAGCTCTCCCAAGAGTCTGAAAAATATAAAAATATTTTCTGTAGAAGTCAAACTAAAAGTCTAGCCTCAACATATCTGTATCAATAAATTTTCAAGAAAAACGAGAAACTCACAGTCTGGAAAATTCACAAAACACACAAGAAAACAAGCTACCACGAATAAAAACCAACCAAAACAAAGAGCAAGTGAAACAGAACCTCATAAATTACAGCTAGGGTAATTATCAAAGACCCTAAAATAAGTAGGGTTTATATGTTTAAAGAAACAAAAGATAAGCTTGAAAATATAATCAGTAAAGAGATTTAAAAAGAAAAATATTCTGTATGTTTTTAAAACATGGTCACATATGTTGCATTTGTACCATATGAAAGACATAAAGATACAAATAAAATTTTTAAATAAATTTTTAAAAGACTGGAATGAACATTACTAGAAAAGCTGGAATTACTGGAATTACTAGGATTAACATAAAACGTTAATAAAAGATTACTTCTGGATGGTTAGTTTGGACGATGAGAAGACTTTCACCTGTCTCCAAATTACAAACTAAAGCCAGTGATATAACAGATGACTTTCACTTCTGCTGTGTGTACACTTTTGTTTCCTAAATACAAATTATAAATACTTTGAAGAATTAAGATCTAGTCAAAATTATCAAATTGTGTAAAGTCCACAAGAAAACAGCTCTGGAGTTGGTAATAAGAAGGTTGTTGACTCCCAAGATTGGTGTTTCAGTGAACAAATGGAAAAAATCAGAATGCGAAGTTCAAGAATATGCTGTCAGAAAGTGGAAGTACCATCTATAGGTGAGTCACATATGAACACTATCCATGAAAGGATAACTTGGTGATGAATAAAGAAGGTAGACTAGGTGGCCTTTCTATTAAGATTGGTGCATTTCAAAATTGAGTGAGGGAGCCTCTAAAGGGGAATTTTTTTTTTTAATATATATTTATTTATTTTTGGCTGCACTGGGTCTTCGTTGCTGTGTACGGGCTTTCTCTAGTTGCGGCGAGCAGGGGCTGCTCTTTGTTGCGGTGCGTGGTCTTCTCATTGCGGTGGCTTCTCTTGTTGTGGAGCACGGGCTCTAGGCGTGCGGGCTTCAGTAGTTGTGGCTCACGGACTCAGTAGTTGTGGCTCGCGGGCTCTAGAGCACAGGCTCAGTAGCTGTGGCGCGCGGGCTTAGTTGCTCCGCGGCATGTGGGATCTTCCCGAGCCAGGGATCGAACCCGTGTCCCCTGCATTGGCAGGCGGATTCTTAACCGCTGCGCCACCAGGGAAGCCCCTAAAGGGGAAATTTTTGAGGATTATGAACGGTTGAGAAATAACTGAAAAGAAAGTCATAGATGAGGACAATGTAAAATTATGGCAAGACAAGTCTTGGAAAAAAGGAGGAAGAAAACTTTCTCTGCAGCGGGAGGAAAGAAGAAGAGCCTGGGTCAAAGAGAACAAAGTAGAAACAAATGGAATTAAAGGGGAGTAGTTTAAGGTTTGCAGCCTCAATCTTCTTGATAAATAGGAAAGTCATTCTCTAAGAGAAGTGAAATCCTGCTTGAGTGGAGCCATTTTTCTTGGTAAGTAGATGATGATGCTCTGGGGTGCAGATGTCAGTGACCTGATCAGTGCCTTGCGAGGCTACTGAACAGGCTCACTAGAAATACCTTTTGGGATGATTATTTCCATGAAATCATTAGACTGCACATTTATAATATCTAAGTTGACCCTTCTGGTTTTATCAGCCGGCAAGGAAACAGTTGATCTGTTTTACAATGGCAAATTAATATGATAATAAATAAGATGGACAAATAGTGTTTTTTATTTGTTTTAAAGGCAAACTACTGCCATGGAGACTATGAGATGTGATTACGTGAGTGTAGAGTGTAGAACAGTGAGAAAGAAGGAAAAGAAGAGAGAAGGGATGAGAAGAAAACAGAGACGAAAGAAGGCCAGAGAAAGCTATGGAGAAAAGCAAGAGGAAAGGAAAATGGACAAGTGGAAACTTAATTTGATTAAAAGTAAATATGGGGCTTCCCTGGTGGCACAGTGGTTGAGAGTCCGCCTGCTGATGCAGGGGACACGGGTTCGTGCCCCGGTCTGGGAAGATCCCACATGCTGCGGAGCGGCTGGGCCCGTGAGCCATGGCCACAGAGCCTGCACGCCCGGAGTCTGTACTCTGCAACGGGAGAGGCCACAACAGTGAGAGGCCCGCGTACCGAAAAAAAAAAAAAAAAAGTTAATATGATCGAGAAGATTCCCATGAGGACAAGCAGAAAGGAGGAGGAGGAATGACAGAGGAAGGAAGGGAAGAAAAACTTCACAGCCATGACTGAGGCTGGAAAATTGATAGTGAAGCAAATAATAATAGCTGAACAAAGAGAAAGGAAGCAAAAGCACATGGAAAGGAAATGAGTTAATATTTATAGAATGCCTACATTTTACTTTGCTGCTACTCTAAACACTTCACAAGTATTAACTTACTTAACCTTCACAAAAAATCTATCAAGTTTGTGCTATAATGTCTGCATTTTACAGATCAAGTACTCATGACACAGAGGGCTTGACTGGCCAAGGTAACACGACCTCATCTACAGAAGATTCAGATTCAGGCAGTTACATTTCTGTGTAATTAATCAACAGTCTTACACTACAAGAAGCAAGGGAACGGATGACAGGGGGGGGGGAGAAAGAAAAACATGAAGCTGCCAGATGCAGGAACCAATTTGCCTCCATTCAAACCCCTGCTCTTTATGCACCTGACAAACCTGTCCATGTTTCTATGCCCTATAGCTCCTCCTGTTCAGTGACTGACAGCTTTCATCTATAAACTGAAGACTAAATCCTTCCAAAACCCAGACCAGAAAATTCCCTGGAAATGAAGATGGAAACCAAGTTAGCGTCTAGAAAGCTAATGATAAAAGTCCTTCTTGATTCTCAATGAGTCTCGCTTTGGTTTGATTAGCACCTGGAAAAGTATAACAAGAGATGGACTTTTCTGACTGTCAAGGCTGGAGCAAATTTTGAGAAGTCTTTCCAAGATGTATTCATATATGCTAAACAGCAGCAGAATCCAGCAGGTTCAATGCCTTTATGAATAATAAGGGTTGCATTAAAATCTTGGATATCATTTCAGAGGAAACTGATAACAACAGTTGAAGCAATACTTATATTTATACAAACACAAGAGTCATGAAATTAAGTGTATGAAATATCCTTTCCTTCCTCAGAAGAAAGAAAAATTTGGAAAAGACTGCAAACAGCCTGCAAGCAAATTATCTGGATCAATCCCAGCAAGGCACAGACTTGGTAAGAGAAACAATACATGTAAGACTGTCCCACCGCATTCTCTGCCACTGTTGCACTGGATTACCTGATTATTGAGCAGGGTTTTATTAGGGTTACCCCATGACAGATTCACCAGAATTTATACTAAAAACAATGACCTGAGATTCCAGCAAAATTGTCTCTTAGGTATGACATAAACTTCTTTTATCCACTGCCTTCATTAGAGAATAAACATATTATTAATTGAAAATTTTCTGCTTTTGTTTTAAGCTTTCTCTCTCATTTGCTCTTTCAACTTTGATTCCTAAATTAGATTAGAGATCAACAAACTTGATGAATGCTTTCAATTTTTTTTTCCAAGTACTTGCTCTAGATGATGTCTGGTTTACAAAACACAGCAGAGCTTCCTGAAAATCCCCCGAAAGACTATATTATTATACACAAGTATTACAGAAGTCCCCTTCCAGCCCTCACACTCAAGGTCAGGTAACTATGATTATTTGTATCATTTAGCATCACACTATTAATTAGACCTACTAAGTCTAATACTATATACACTACATAAGCAGATACAGTATTTTGATGCTCAACAGCACCCCATAAGACAATCTTCCAAACAATATCCAGGATCCATGTCTAATCATGTAAAAATTAGAATAAAAAGTATGCTAACAAAAGTAAACTAAATATAGGAAACTACCTAATGAACACAGCTGTAGACTGTGCAGGTTAGTTTTCCCTTGGTTCTCACCTACATTTCTATTTTTCAGTGTTCCCTCTGGATTTCAGGAGGCAGAAGTGCAGACTGCATTTTCCAGATATATTTACCAGCTTACTCTCAGTTAGTTTCAACAAGTAGGGACCCTGGCAGGAAATGGCAGAGCAGTAAAAATGGATAAGATATTTTTTGCTCTGCTCTTCCCAGCCCTTGCCACAGGAGCAAGAGGACAGAGGAGGGTGGGCTATTCTGGGCAAATGTGTGTCTAGTAGAAACTGCACGTGAGTGTTGGCTTTAGAACTAGTGCAGGTTCAGCAGCACCAGGGGGCTGAGTTTTTATTTAGTAGAAGCAACAAGGTTCCAACAGCAACAACAAAGGCAGCACCTCTGGAAGATCAGCAGTAAGTGTGAGTTCGTGAGTTCCAGCCAAGTAGTAGTCTTGGCTTCCTGACCTCTGGCTAACACTTCCTTTTCCATCTCAGGGCCCCCTTTTGCTGTTCAAGTCCCCCAACCACACCTCCCACTTAGTTCTCCAAACCTTCCAACATCTTCATAACCAATTTTAAATCTCTGTTTTCTGATTTTCCAACTAGACATTTCCTGTACTTCAATTATGAAATAGGATGCACTACAAAGATTGTCATTCATGTAACTGAAAATCAATATAGATATCACCATAGAAATAACATTATTATGTACAATATTGTGCACGACTTTTAGTTCCCAGATTAGTCTGCAAGTATCAATTTAGTCCATAATGTTTCAAAGCATTATGTAAGCATATGAAGACAGAGTCATGGGTCCCGCACACCACAGGTTAAGAACAGCTCTGCTACAGGAAAGTACTCAGAGTACTTTTCTCATGTTTATAATGGGGTGAGAACATGTATTTTTCTATTTGCTAATTCTCTGCTTTTTACTTGCTTCCTGCTTTCCACACATATTTACCACTGAAGATATGGTGGGGAATAAAACCATGTCTCTCCTCCCTGCTCCTTGAATTTCTGCGGGAGAAACTACATTATACAAGTAAATTAGTTAATTACAAAACATTGTAATTGCAATGTCAAAATAAAAATTTCTTTTTATATAAATGTGAAGTTTTCAAATTACCTTGGGCCAGGGGGTGTCCTTAAGTCTTAGAGAGTATTGGAATAACATGAGATATTGTATTTGTACGTTAGAAGAGTTGTATCTTGATGAGGAATAGTGTTATTAGGGATGCCTCCAAACCCCAAAATTTTACTGAATATCCCCAATCTCCAGGACAGAGCTTTTCAGTGAGGAAGCATCCAGGAGCTAAGACTCTGCCGGAGTTGGGGATCATGAGACTAAGATTTCTATGGGGCCAGGATGAGCAAACTTGGGAAGTGGAGTTATAACGTAATGTCAATTTCTACCATGGGTGATTCCAATCAGCTTCCTAAATTGCCCAATATTTTGTTGCTTTGTTTCATTTTTCATGTTTTCAAGAACTGGCCTAATGCTTTCTTTCCTTTACCACTACGTGTTACTTTTCACAGAAGGTTTTCTTTTTTAATCCCAACCTGGTTCCACAACAAAAGGAATGATCCCACACACTTCCACTCCAAGTTTTGTGTGAATTTTTAGGGCTGATAAGGTAAAAGGAAAGTGACATGCAGCAAGAATGAGTATTTCTACGCTTCCTCTTTTTCCATCACTAAGAAAAATCAACTTAGATGATAAAAGTAACTCAATAAAGTTAACTTATATTTCAGGGAAAATTACTGCTGAGATGGCAACAAATCTGAGAAAGCTACTGAAACAATAGTCAGCATATCACTTAGCAAAACAGCAGCTTAGGGCTGCTGCCAGCCTTTCCTGCACGATGGGAAAAATTAGAAAATTGTACCTCATCAGAGCGGAAAACATGGAAAAAGATATTTCCTCTTTGTGGACAGAACTGAAAAACACACAGAGCCCTTTCCAGTACACAGGCCCTTTCACAGCCCACTGCATGGAGAACCCAGACACAGACAAGACTAGGGTCAGTGAGGTGAACTTAGCCAGGCCTTGGAAACTAGCCAGCTCTGGTCCACTTCACTTTAGCAGACACTCTGGAAAACACAAGCAGGAAGAACTATGGCCCTGACCTGCAACTAGACCTACCAACCAGTGACAAATAGAAAATAGAATTTCATGCAAGCATTTGCATGTAGACGTGGGGACAGTAGGGACTCCAGTAACGAGAAATAGGTTCTCGGAGGTCATGGTACCCTGCTGAGGAAGAAAGACCTCAAATACCAGCCAGAACTCTACTGGACAGCAAAGACTCAAAGTGGAGCTAGATAAGCAAGGTAGAAACCCGCTCTAGAAGGGACGTGGTGTTTGAAAGATTATCAAGACAGACATCCCGCCTCAGAGGAACAAACTAGAGCCCTCTGATGAGACAACTGTGCAGGAAGTAGGTTATTGAGTCCCAGTGTCTGGGATTTAACCTTCTTGGTTGTCTCCTGCCTAAAATTGGGTTTTGTCCTAGGGATCAGAACAGGGCTGAGTGGTGACTTAATTGCTCCTATCATAGGTACAGAAAACCAGATAAGGCTTAACATTCACAGGTGTTTATAATAGTTTTCACCACACACTGGCAATACAGTTCTTCCACAGCTGACTTAGGGTAGAGGTGCGGCAGAAAATGGTACCTGAGATCATGGATAAGGATCATGCAGTGGGGAAAGAGACACCCTCAGGACGCAACAGGCATAAGCAAAGATGAATAGGGATAACCTGAAGCAGCAGCAAAGAGAAAGAACAGCTAATGGGAGTTAAGCATGGTAAGTTGGAGACCACCTGATAGTATTATTTTCACATATACATCAAGCCTTTATTCACAACACTAGAGAATGCCAGATGCATTTCACCTTTTATAACATTGATATATAACTTTATTTATAGTCTGAGGGGTTTTCTTGTTTGTTTTTCCAAAGTAGGCAGAAGTAATAGGCATTGACTGTCAGTGCAATTTTCCGAAGTACTAGTATCAAATAGAGAAAAGACAGTTAAATGCAGATGTAGGGTACTATGTCTTGGATAATGAGCTCAGCATATAATAGACTCAGTTTTGCCACACACCAAAACAGAGAACCACTACTTTCTAATATTGGCATTTTGCTCTGAAATTGAGTCATATAAAATAGCTACAGAAGAGTAACTTGAAAAAAATAGGGTTCTACTTCTGTAATTTCAGTACCAGTTTTCATATCATAGAGATATCTTGCAGCAGAAAGAAGTAAGACATTATCAGAGGTTCAGAGTAAAAACCTAATTCCATTTCATATAGGTAGGTGGGTAAACTTTCCTTTTAATCAAGCTTGAGTTTTTATACCTTCTATCACCTCTATACCACAACTACAACAGAAAGAAGACACGGATCATAGATAACTTCGTGATAATATCAGTCCCAAAAACTAGCACTATAAAATTTTAACTTTTTATCATTAGAAACAAAAGGTAAAAACTAATAAATAGTAACAGGCAAACAAATAAAAACATTGGCTTGAAGTTTTATTACAAACCCTAATACATCGAACTGATACCTAGGTATTTGAGATCTAAGCCACCATAAGGAAAAAAACTAAAAGAGCTCTCTCCAAGACAAAGATTTTTCATATGCAAATTATTAACTTCAAATAAATGTTTTTTTCTAAACCCAGATTTTTATGTTAGTTGGTGATCTGACTTCAAGTATGGTTAGTGTTCTAGGGACACATAAAAAGACCTGCATTCTTTTTTTTGGGGGGGGTGTTTACCAGGCCAAAGTCTTAAGTTCTCCAACAGAAGTTAGAGGCTGTCATCAATGAGGAAAAAATTCAGGGATGTAACAATCTTAAGTGTTGCTGTTCATAAGCAAAATAATCTAGTATAGGAGAAAGGGAGAAATAATTTTGAATACACGTCTACACACGCCTATACACACACAGCCCACAAGTCTGTACCGAAAGACACAGGTAGTTTCTTATAAACTTAATGTCCATAGATGGCTGTGCAGTAAAGAATCAAAATATTGGGGCTTTCCTGGTGGCGCAGTGGTTGAGAGTCTGCCTGCCGATGCAGGGGACACGGGTTCGTGCCCCGGTCCGGGAAGATCCCACATGCCGCGGAGCGGCTAGGCCCGTGAGCCATGGCCGCTGAGCCTGCGCATCTGGAGCCTGTGCTACGCAACGGGAGAGGCCACAACAGTGAGAGGCCCGCGTACCGCAAAATAAAAAATCAAAATATTGATGAGAAGCAGAGAAATAAGGGGAGGATATTGCCGAAAGGCAAGGAAAACAATTATAATCATCAACGGCATATGATTCTTGGAATCAAAATACATCATCAAATTACATTCTAGAAGTAAATATTTTTCAAAACCAAGATACTCCCTTTTCCTTTGAAACAGGTGATTTCTAGCTCCTTTAAAATCTCCCTCGCTTTGCAGTTATGCGTAATAAGGGTGTTTGTTTATGAAATGCAAATGACCCGATTTTCAACTCCGGAAACTTGGCAGTTAGTGACTTCCCCTCCTGTCACCGCAAATTCATAGAAAGTCTAAACAAAATACAGTGTAGTACTGAAAGGGAGAGCTGTACAGTTCATTGAAAGGAAACAACATTGAAATCAAGCTATGGATCTTCATAAACTCGATAGATGACAGATGTTGATTGAAGCCTAAATGGTTCTGAGACAAATGTACATTAATATAAAAAAGTTAGATTCCTATTTCATACCATTTGCAAAAATAAATTGCAGATGGATTAAAAATTGAAATGTGAAAAATAAAACATTAAATTTAAAAATAAAATATACACAGAATCGGGCTTCCCTGGTGGCTCAGTGGTTAAGAATCTGCCTGCCAAGGCAGGGGACACAAGTTCAAGTCCTGGTCTGGGAAGATCCCACATGCCGCAGAGCAACTAAGCCCATGTGCCACAACTACTGAGCCTGTGAGCCACAGCTACTGAGCTCATGCACCACAACTACTGAAGACCGCGTGCCTAGAGCACATGCTCTGCAGCAAGAGAGGCCATGAGAAGCCTGCGCACTGCAACAAAGCGTGGCCCCCGCTCACAGCAACTAAAGAGAGCCCGCGTGCAGCAACAAAGACCCAACGTAGCCAAAAATAAAATAAACAATTAAAAAAAAAAAGGTAGAGAATCAAATCACTTAAAAAGCTTTTAAAGTGGCTAATTAGTATTTAAAGTTCATCATAACAAAACTCAACATAAAATTAAACACAGCCAGTGATGAGAGCTGTTTATGCCCCATCACTATGATGCATATGTCCTGCATAGCATTAATACCTCAATTATAAAGATTTCCTACAAATTTATAAGAAAAAGATAAAAATTGATTTTTATAATAGGCAAAATATTAAAAACAGGCTTGTTTTTTTGGAAAAGAAGGGTTGGTAGGGATGAGATGCAGCTGGAACTCTGACTTTCTGCCCTTAGTCTTTAAGAACAATGTGTTCTTAATAGGGAGATGTAGGTCAAACTTTCAGCTGTATGATGAATAAGTTCTGAGGATCTAATGTACAGCATGGTGACTACAGTTAACTATACAGTACTGCACACCTGAAGTTTGAGAATAGACCTTAAGTGTTCTCATCACACACACACAAAAGTCTTAAATATGTGAGGCGATGGATGTATTCATTATCTTGATTTTGGTAAACATTTCACAAAGTATATGTATATCAAATCATCATGTTGTACACTAAATATATACTATGACATTTCTCAATTATTCCTCACTGAAGCTCGAAAAAACCTGTAGCTTGAAATAATAGTATTTCAATAGTTGTACTGAAAATAATTATACTTCTAGGTGTAAATCCTACCAAGACCAGAGGCACTAAAAGAGACAAGTACAAGGATGTTTACCGAGCCTAACAGTAAAATCAACAGCAAGAAAACAAAAACTGAAATAAAAATACCCACCAGTAAGGAAACTAGACGAATAAACGGTGGTATATTTGTACAATGGGATAGTATGCTGCAATATCCCATTGTATAAAGGACAATGACATTGAATGACTAGATCTGTATATGTTAACCTGAATACTTCTTGAATAGATAAAAACAGATTAATAGAAATAAAAGTAACACTTTTATAAATAGTAAAGACAAAATATATTGACATGGTACACATATTTAATAAAATATGAAAACATGCAGAAACCACAAATTCATGCATGTGACTCTACAATTATTTCAAAATAAAACAATTGATTGTAAAACCTAGAAAGAGAGAATCCAGTTTTAGTGGTTAGGTAACTTGTTCAAGGCTACACATGTTCAAAGTAGTTGAAAGGGAACACAAACTAAGCTCGGCTTTAGTGCAAATTGACTTGAAATATCTGAAATATTCAGACAGAAGTTTTCAAAAGACACTTGAAGATATAAAAATATGAGATTCAGCATATAAGTAATAAAACTAATCTCTGTATTATTTCTTTCCTAATATAAGCATAGACTTAAATAAATAAGTCCATCACTCTAAATCTCTGGTACCAATAACCTCAGAGGGACAGAGGGAGTGACCCTTGGCTTACATTCTACACAAAGTCAAACAGTGATTTTCAGCCTGTGTTTTATTTTACTAATATGTCAAATTATCACAGAAATTCCAATGGAGACTTCATGAACATCTGAGGAGGATTATTTAGTTAGTTACAATATACCTGTCCATATATTTTGAACCATATCATTTTTATAGGAAAGAAAAATCACTTTTCATATGGTATTATTCTATTGTGATTAGATTTTGATTATATTAAGTACCTTTATGTAATAAAGGATGATTTTTAGAACACAGCAAATGTATATCAGTCTTGTTTACTTCAAAATGATTAGTGTTCTTATGCTTCACTTTAATTATTTAAGAACTCAAACTATTTTTCAAGCTTTTTTAAGTTTTCTTGGGTTTGGTTATTTTCTCTACTTATCTTCACATCTAAGGCAACCAAAAAATTTCAATATATTTGTTTGCTGATATGTTTACTTCTACATTAATCATTTATTCTAAAACTATCCTTGGGTTTGGGGTAAAATTCTCATGAAAGCAAACAAACCATAGAGTCTATAATGGTTAAATCTAGTTAAACGTATGTTCTTTTTTTCCATTGTACATTAATAAGTTTCATATACTGTATACAGGTAAGATATCATTTAAAGCAAAATCTCACTGAAAAAAAGTCTATCACGGGACTTCCCTGGTGGTACAGTGGTAATGAATCCACCTTCCAATGCAGAAGACGTGGGTTCCATCCCTGGTCGGGGAACTAAGATCCCACATGCCACGGGGCAACTAAGCCTGCGCGCCACAACTACTCAGCTCCAGCACCTCAACGAGAGAGTGTACCACAAACTACAGAGCCCGTGTGCCCTGGAGCCTGCATGCCACAACTAGAGAGAGAAAACCCCTACACCACAACAAAAGATCCCGCATGCTGCAACTAAGGCCCGATGCAGCCAAAAAAAAATATATATTTTTTAAAAAGTCAATCACATGTTACTATAACAAAATTGTTTCATAGTTTGAGGGATTGTGCAATAAAGAATTCACCTTATTTTATTTATTTCTTCATTTATTAAAACATTAATATTTACAAAATTTTCTTTTCTAGAGTAAAAATGGCACCTCACTCCTTCAAATCATTGCTAGTTTCAGGAAATGCACTTAATCACCTATTTGATAAAAATATAAAGTGGGAGAGTCATTATTTTTCTTGCTTGTTTTTGCCTAAGGTGAGAGTCAAAAGTTAACATGTTGAACGTGCTGGAAGGGAGAATAGCCACAGAGAAGGTGATGATGGCGTTTCTGCCACAATGTTCATAGAGACTGACAATGTTTTCAGTCTCTATTTTCTATTTAAAAAGACAATGCATTGGAATAATCATTACTATTCAAAAGTTCCATTCCAGTCTGTGTTCTAGTTGACCTCTGGTCCCTGGAGAGCAGTTTAGTCAATCAACTTCACCTTAGGATTGATTAAATTCATATTTTATATTTTTCAATCTTCTTCTCTCTCCAGAAGTATTGAGGTTAATAAAAACAAAACAAAACAAAACACCACGTCCTTCAAACCAAGACACTTTTGAAAGTGGAAGGAATGCTATTATTAATTACCCCAGGAATAAAAGCACAAACCTGGACTATACCAAGCATACTGGGACATGTGGTCATTATAATGATGTATGTTAGAATAACACTTTTTCTGATGTTTGAGTCCTAACACATTTCACAGTGTTCTGTAAGCTCCTCTACAAAAGGAAGCATCAGTTTTGAATGATACCTTTTCTGAAAACTTCAATGTGATACCAACCCATTAAAGCAAAGTTAAAATTTAAAACATTAAAAGAGACGGCCATGATTCTCTAAATAAAAACACATGTACATATGTGTGTTAATTACATATATATGTCTATGTCTATCTATCTATCTGTCTATCATTTAGCTAGCTAGCTCAGACTCATCTAGAGAAAAAGAGCTGAGAATCAGAACCCCTGAGTTCTACTTTCCTCTCCACCACTATATCCCTGTTCACTTTTTGTGCCTCAGTAGTTTTTCTATTAACAGAAAGGGGGGAAATACACTGTCTCAAGGAGTTTTCCTGAAATTAAACTGAAATAGTCACTCATAAAAGCAGTTTTAAAACAGTTTAGGGTATTTTATATATACTGGAGTGATTCTAATTGAAAGATGTAGAAAGTTATGTACTGAACAGAATGGTTATCCAATCCATAAACCCTTGGGTTTCAGGCCCACGTGAGATGCCAGGAGGCAACCTGATTTGGAAAAATGAAGCCTTGGGTAAAACTTCCTTGGTGAAAACAATCTCTGAAAAGCACAGAATTCCTTAAAGTTACATGCTTCATTTAAAAATGTATTATTAGGCTAAAGACATTTACCAAAATATGTCGCAAATATTTTGGTAACACAAATGTACCACTAAATAATATAAAATATGCCTCTGAATTAACATTTTAACTAGACTGCAGGAAGAAAAGTTGAGATGTCACTGAGCTTATTCTTATTTTTGTGGTAAGTTTTCCTAGGGGAGAAAAATAACTTTTTTTAATAAGGTAACTTAAAGTCAGGGTTATTTCCAGAATATTATCTTTCTTAATGACCTGTGTAATTTCAGATTAAAGAATGTTTTTATGTATTAATACCCTGATTACCAAGAAGTTCTGAAAAAATTTGATTTAATTCCATATACTTGTGCTATTAGTATATATTTTACTCCCTTTCTGTAATACTTATTTTTAATTTCTACTTTTTCCTTTAATTAACTGAATTCTCTAAAAAATCTTTTGCCTCTTTCAAGGCTGATGTCTGTAGTGTTCGAAAAAGAAAGGTGAAAAAATAAATTGCCAATGAGTTAAAACCCAAAACGCTGAGCAACAAAATACTGGCATCCCTAATATAACGGTATTATACTTATCAAGCTTTTCAACAAATCAAAATTCTCCCAAATTCCCTTTTGAGGTCTATTTTAAAGTGCTATTTTGGTCCTCCATCACCATGGTTACCAAAATAAAACCACAAGAGTAAACTTCAATTTGATGTTCATTTTCCTTCCAATTATTTTAACTCTTTCCTTGGCACAGAATTCCCACTGATTGCATAAGAAGCTTATGTGTGGGACAACCGTGTGGTACTAAAGAGAGAATAAATACTCATTCTATTTAACCCCTGTTCTCACAGTTTCTTTACTAGACATTAGCTTTCTGAAAGCAACAGAAGCTCCTAAACAGGGCAAAAAAATAGCAAAAGAAAACAGAACATTATTTGCAGAGATTTCACTGTCCCCTTTCTCTATTAGCCTTCAGAAAATTTTAAGATTTTCAAATACTCTTGCTACCCATTGAATTTTCTTTCATAAATCTTCAGACTTAACAACTACATTTGAGAGTCAGAGGATCAAGTAAGTCAACAAAGAGGGCATATATTTGTATAGATTTATTTATATAACATTATATATATAAATATGTCATGTAAGTATATCTTGATAATCTTTAAATGTATGAGTCAATATTATATATCTATATACACATATGTATATATAAAACCAGAAACGAACCTATGTGAATCTATGTAAACTTATATACCCTCACCCAATCCGAAGATCCACGCATTAAATAAGTTGTCCTCAGCCTGAGACCTATGTTAAAGGGGTGATTTTTTTAATAATCAAATGTCATTTTTCAATACCTCTTCAGGGGACTCCTAAGCAGAAGCTATAAGACAGATGATGCCTGGATATGAAATTAGAAAAACTAAAACAACTTTTTAGAAAGCTGACTTTAGGAACTTTGTTCTATGCTTTCTCTTTAGTATCAGGTACATCTGTCTCTAGGACAATGGTTATCAAATCAGGACAATGGTATCTGGAGACATTACTTGTCATGACTTAGGGGTGGGAATGGGAGAAGTAGTTGCTACTAGCATCTAATGGATAGACCCTGAGGATGTGGTTAAACATCCTATGATGCCCAGGGCAGCCCCTTACAACAAAGAGTTACCGGTCCACAGTGTGAACAATGTGGACGTTGACAAGCCCTGCTCTACGTCAAGAATAACAAAATATCTTAATTCTAAGAGTCCACTGAAATCAGCAGTGGCTACTGCAAGTGTTTTCTTTTTCCCTTTTTTTTTTTAAAGAAAGATTTTGAGGCTATTTTCAATTATAAGCGAAATAATGTCTGTATTTTAGTGATGTCTGCCATGAGTGAAGGATGAGGACAGGATGGGGGTACATTTTCTATTTGTATCCTAGCCTTTATATATTTTAGAGTTCCAATTGTTTGCCCTTGATGAATCAAACGACTAAGAACCTAAATGTTTATTATTTGGTAATTCCTCACTTTCTGGTTAACTTTGCTTTCCTATGTGTTTTGGCAAAGAAAAGTTAACTTGAGGCTGTATGAGGATTTCAAAGTATGAAATCCTTATGAATTTGGAGATGCTTTGCCTCAGAGCCTCCCGGAGAAACCTCATTCCATTCTGAGTTCCATTAGCCACCGTTTACATGCATTCATACACACCCGAAAGTCGATCATTGTTGTTCACTATACAATGTGATATAACAATTAAAGCTACATATTTGGAAAATTTAAGAGAAGATCATTAGGCCCAATGCCTTATTTTATATTTAGATCACTACTGGTTGCTTGGATTGCTTTTTTTCACTACTGGTTGCTTATGATAGAAAAACAAGACAGAAATTAAAGTTTAGCAGGGTTTCCGGAAAGTATTTTCTAGGATATATTTATTGATACACGGAAATTAAGTCATGGTTTCTTTACCAATCACAGAGAATATAATATTTAAAACTATCCAAAAATAACATCTTGATGATTATGTCCAAAATTCAATACGTTCGGTTTCCTAAAGCACTAAGCAATAAAAACATGTTTTGAAGAAAATGATACGGTATATGCCAAGAGGGGGTGGTAATTATCATCAGCTTTTATGTTTAATGGTGATAGGATGTTATTACAGCCATCATATCTAGTAGCTGTCTTATAATCAAGTTTAAACATAGTCGTGGGGTAGCAGGGCCCAGCTCTGTGATTCAGTGACAAAAAAAAAAAAGTATTTCCTGAAAGGTTCTAAACATCCAAAGGAAAACAAAGTCCCTCAATACAGAGGTGCAGCTAACACTCAGCTCTCCCCTTCAGGTTTCACTCCCTGAACTTAATGCCTAGAGAAAGAAAACCAGCCTCTTTCTAGTATTACATCTATTATTTCTACGATTAGCACATCATTTTCATCATCAAATTTTCCAGTGGTTTTCTGTCTCTGAATAAAACAGAAGTGTTTACGACAGTCACAAAGTCCTGCACAAGCCAGCCATGCACTAGCTTCCTGACTTCTCTGCTGCACTGGCCTCTTTGCAATGCCTCTAAAACAGTAAAGGAGCTCCTGTCTCAGGGACTTCCATTTACTATCTGCCTGAATGGAACATTCTTCCTCTAGATTTCTGCATAATTCACTCCCACAATGCTCTACTGTCTTGGCTATACCCTAAGAGTGTGACTCCCCACCCAGGCCCCACTCAGCTTCATCAAACCCTGAGCACCCTGTCTCCTCCTTCCCTGCCTCATATCTCTCCAAAAGGGTGTACTGTCTTTCTTGTTATGTTTCCTCCTATGTCGTCTGAATAAGTTGTGCATTAATTCAAACTTTTTTTTACTCTATGTACTTTCATACCATTGCTCATAAGGTACTTTAATACCATATTACGAGCATCTGAATGATCCAGTGTGACATAGATCTAAAACCATCATTTAATTGAAATCTTTGTGGGGGTTTTGTTGTTGCTGTTTTTTCCCTTATGGAGCATATAACTTTGGTGAGTTTCCCTGAAATGCAGAGTTTTTTTTGTTTTTTTTAATTAGTTGAAATAAAGGGTGAAATTCAACCATTTGCAAAAATTCTATGATGGCAAATATTAGTGACTTTGCTGTTACTATTATTTTGCTTCCCCCAGTTTTAAACTGTTTCTTAATTACTGAATGAAGAATATGAGAACATTTCATTGATCTTTATATTTCCAGCAAATTGATTTGTGGCCGGCACATACTGGATAATCAATAAATGCTGCTTACATTATAGAAAAGAATAGATTTAGTAATACACTTACTTAGTAATTAGTAGTTAGATTTAGTAATACAAAACTTAAATCTATCGTTAAAAGCAAGCACTCTGGTTTAGCAGCCCTTCAGAGTTAGCAAGGTGGGTTATTTTGTGCATTTACCTTCTTTACCAGACTCTCTGACTTAACAAACTGAGAGGAGGGAAGGCACAGCTAATTGGCCAGCCATGAAGAACTGAGGAGGCAGACCTACATCTCAAGTCTCTGTGATGTCTTTTCAAGACATTTAAGAAACATCAGCTATTTTTCAAGCACTGGAGATACAGAGATGAGCAACTGCTGGCCCTCAAGAAGAATATAATATCAGGAAAGAGCCTTGGGGCTGACAGGGTCTTGGCGCTCCAACGAGGTGTCAGCCCTGTTCCTCTGAGGGGGAGAGCCGAGTTCAGGACATTGGTCCATAAGAGACCTCTTAATGCCACATAATATCAAACACTGAAAGCTCTCTTAGAGATCTCCATCTCAATGCTAAGACCCAGCTCCACTCAACGACCAGCAAGCTCCAGGGCTGGACACCCTATGCCAAACAACTAGCAAGATAGGCACACAAGCACACCCATTAGTAGAGAGGCTGCCTAAAATCATAATAAGGTCACAGACACTCCAAAACACAACACCAGATGCGGTCCTGCCCCCCCAAAAGACAATATACAGCCACATGCACCAGAACACAGGCACCAGTCCCTCCAGAAGGAAGCCTACACAACTCACTGAACCAACCTTATGCAGGGGGGCACACACCAAAAACAAGGGGAACTAAAAACATGCAGCATGCAGAAAGGAGAACCCAAACACAGTAAATTAAGAAAAATGAGAAGACAGAGAAATACACAGTAGATGAAGCAGCAAGGTAAACACCCAGCAGACCAAACAAATGAAGAGGAAACAGGCAGTCTACCTGGAAAAGAATTCAGAGTAATGATAGTAAATGATACAAAATCTTTTAAGTAAAAAGAAGAAAATAAAAGAAACATTTAACAAGGACCTAGAAGAACAAAAGAGCAAGGAAACAATGATGAAAAACACAATAAATGAAATTAAAAATTCTCTAGAAGGAATCAATAGCAGAATAACTGAGGCAGAAGAATGGATAAGTGACCTGGAAGATAAAATAATGGAAAACAACTACTGCAGAGCAGAACAAAAAAAAAGAATGAAAAGAATTGAGGACAGTCTCAGAGACCCCTGGAACAACATTAAACTCATGAACATTTGAATTATAGGGGTCCCAGAAGAAGAGAAAAAGAAAGGGAGTGAGAAAATATGTGAAGAGATTATGGTTGAAAACTTGCCAATATGGGAAAGGAAATAGTTAATCAAGTCCAGGAAGCACAGAGAGTCCTATACAGGATAAATCCAAGGAGAAACATGCCACGACACATATTAATAAAACTATCAAAAAAAGTACAAAGAAAAAAATATTAAAACAGCAAAGGAAAAACAACAATTAACATACAAGGGAATCCCCATAAGGTTAACAGCTGATCTTTCAGCAGAAAGTCTGCAAGCCAGAAGGGAGTGGAAGGACATATTTAAAGTAAAGAAAGGGAAAAAAAACTACAACCAAGATTGCTCTACCCAGTGAGGATGTCATTCAGATTCGATGGGGAAATTAACACCTTTACAGACAAGCAAAAGCTAAGAGAATTCAGCACCACCAAACCAGCTTTACAACAAATGCTAAAGGAACTTCTCTAGGCAGGAAACACAAGAGAAGGAAAAGACCCACAACAACAAACCCAACACAATTAAGAAAATGGGAATAGGAACATACATATCGATAACTACCTTAAATATAAATGGATTAAATGCTCCAACCAAAAGACATAGACTGGCTGAATGGATACAGAAACAAGACTCATATATATGCTGTCTACAAGAGACCCACTTCAGACCTAGGGACACATACAGAAAGTGGGGGGATGAAAAAAGATGTTCCATGCAAAGGGCAATCAAAAGAAAGCTGGAGTAGCAATTCTCATATCAGATAAAATAGACTTTAAAATAAAGACTATTAGAAGAGACAAAGAAGGACACTACATAACAATCAAGGGATCAATCCAAGAAGAAGATATAACAATTGTAAATATTTAGGCACCCAACATAGGAGTACTTCAATACATAAGGCAAATGTTAACAGCCATAAAAGGGGAAATCGACAGTAACATAATCATAGTAGGGGACTTTAACAGCACACTTTCACCAATGGACAGATCATTCAAAATGAAAACAAATAAGGAAACACAAGCTTTAAATAATACATTAAACAAGATGGACTTAATTGATATTTATAGGACATTCCATCCAAAAACAACAGAATACACTTTCTTCTAAGTGCTCATCAAACATTCTCCAGGATATATTGTATCTTGGGTCACAAATCAAGCCTTGGTAAATTTAAGAAAATTGAAATTATATCAAGTATCTTTTCCGACAACAACGCTATGAGACTAGATATCAATTACAGGAAAAAAAAACTGTAAAAAAAAAAAAAAAAACACATGGAGGCTAAACAAAACACTACTAAACAGCCAAGAGATCACTGAAGAAATCAAAGATGAAATCAAAAAATACCTAGAAACAAATGACAAGGAAAACACGATGACCCAAAACCTACGGGATGCAGCAAAACAGTTCTAAGAGGGAAGTTTACAGCAATAAAATCTTACCTTAAGAAACAAGAAACACCTCAAATAAACAACCTAACCTTACACTTAAAGCAATTAGAGAAAGAAGAACCAAAAAACCCCAAAGTTAGCAGAAGGAAAGCAATCAAAGATCAGATCAGAAATAAATGAAAAAGAAATGAAGGAAACAAGAGCTAAGATAAATAAAAGTAAAAGCTGGGTTTTTGAGAAAATAAACAAAATTGATAAACCACTAGCCAGACTCATCAAGAAAAAAAGGGAAAAGACTCAAATCAATAGAATTAGAAATGAAAAAGGAGAAGTAACAACTGACACGGCAGAAATACAAAGGATCATGAGAGATTACTACAAGCAACTATAGGCCAATAAAATAGACAACCTGGAAGAAATGGACAAATTCTTAGAAAAGCACAACCTCCAGAGACTGAACCAGGAAGAAATAGAAAATATAAACAGACCTATCACAAGCACTGAAATTGAGACTGTGATTAAAAATCTTCCAGCAAATAAAAGCCCAGGACCAGATGGCTTAACAGGCAAATTCTATCAAACATTTAGAGAAGAGCTAACACCTATCCTTCCCAAACTCTTCCAAAATATAGCAGAGGGAGGAACACTCCCAAACTCATTCTATGAGGCCAACATCACCCTGATACCAAAACCAGATGTAGATGTCAAAAGAAAGAAAACTACAGACCAATATCACTGATGAACTAGATGCAAAAATCCTCAACAAAATACTAGCGAACAGAATCCAACAGCACATTAAAAGGATCATACACCATGATCAAGTGGGGTTTATCCCAGGAATGCAAGGATTCTTCAATGTAAGCAAATCAATCAATGTGATATACCATATTAACACTGAAAGAGAAAAACCATATGATCATCTCAATAGATGCAGAAAAAGCTTTTGACAACATGCAACACCATCTATAATAAAAAACCTCCAGAAAGTAGGCATAGAGGGAACTTACCTCAACATAATAAAGGCCATATATGACAAACCCACAGCCAACATCGTTCTCAATGGTGAAAACCTGTAACCATGTCCTCTAAGATCAGGAACAAAACAAGTTTGCCCACTCTCACCACTATTATTCAACATAGTTTTGCAAGTTTTAGCCACGGCAATCAGAGAAGAAAAAGAAATAAAAGGGATCCAAATCAGAAAAGAAGAAAAAAGCTGACACTGTTTGCAGATGACATGATACTATACATAGGGAATCCTAAAGATGCTACCAGAAAACTACTAGAGCTAATCAATGAATTTGGTAAAGTAGGATATAAAATTAATGCACAGAAATCTCTTGCATTCCTATACACTAATGATGAAAAATCTCAAAGAGAAATTAAGGAAACACTCCCATTTAGCACTGCAACAAAAAGAATAAAATACCTAGGAATAAACTTACCTAAGGAGACAAAAGACCTGTATGCACAACACTGATGAAAGAAATTAAAGAGGATACAAACAGATGGAGAGATATATCATGTTCTTGGATTGGAAGAATCAACAATCTAAAAATGACTATACTACCCAAAGCAATCTACAGATTCAATGCAATCCCTATCAAACTACCAATGGCATTTTTCACAAACTAGAACAAAAAATTTCACAATTTGTAAGGAAACACAACAGACCCTGAATACCCAAAGCAATCTTGAGAAAGAAAAACAGAGCTGGAGAAATCAGGCTCCCTGACTTCAGACTATACTACAAAGCTACAGTAATCAAGACAGTATGGTACTGGCACAAAAGCAGAAATATAAATCAATGGAACAAGATAGAAAGCCCAGAGATAAACCCATGCACATATGGTCACCTTTTCTTTGATAAAGGAGACAAGAATATACAGTGGAGAAAAAACAACCTCTTCAATAAGTGGTGCTAGGAAAACTGGACAGGTACATGTAAAAGTATGAAATTAGAACACTCCCTAACACCATACACAAGAATAAACTCAAAATGTATTAAAGACCTAAATGTAAGGCCAGACACTATAAAAGTCTTAGAGGAAAACATAGGCAGAGCACTCTATGACATAAATCACAGCAAGATCCTTTTTGACCCATCTCGTAGAGCAATGGAAATAAAAACAAAAATAAACAAATGGGACCTAATGAAATTTCAAAGCTTTTGCACGCAAAGGAAACCATAAATCACACGAAAAGGGAACCCTCAGAATGGGAGAAAATATGTGCAAATGAAGCAACTGACAAAGATTAATCTCCAAAATATACAGGCAACTCATACAGCTCAATATCAAAAAAACAAACAACCCAATCCAAAAATGGGCAGAGGACCTAAGTAGACATTTCTCCAAAGAAGGTATACAAATTGCCAACAAACACATGTAAGGATGCTCAACATCACTAATCATTAGAGAAATGTAAAGCAAAACTACAATGAGGTATCACTTCACACCAGTCAGAATGGTCATCAAAAAATCTACAAACAATAAATGCTGGAGAGGCTGTGCAGAAAAGGGAACCCTCTTGCACTGTGTGTGGGAATGTAAACTGATACAGGCACTATGGAGAACAGTATGGAGGTTCCTTAAAAAACTAAAAACAGAACTACCATACAACCCAGGAATCCCACTACTGGGCATATACCCTGAGAAAACCATAATTCATAAAGAGTCATGTACCACAATGCTCATTGCAGCTCTATTTACAACAGTCAGCACATGGAAGCAACTTAAGTGTCCATCGACATATGAATGGATAAAGATGTGGCACATATATACAATGGAATATTACTCAGCCATAAGAAGAAATGTAACTGAGTTATCTGTAGTGAGGTGGACGGACCTAGAGACTGTCATACAGAGTGAAGAAAGTCAGAAAGAGAAAAACAAATACCGTATGCTAACAAATATATATGGAATCTAAAAAAAAAAAGGTTCTGAAGAACCTAGCGGCAGGACAGGAATAAACATGCAGACGTAGTGAATGGATTTGAAGACACGTGGAGGGGGAAGGGTAAGCTGGGACGAAGTGAGAGAGTGGCATGGACATATATACACTACCAAATGTACAATAGATAGCTAGTGGGAAGCAGCTGCATAGCACAAGGAGATCAGCTCAGTGTTTTGTGACCACCTCGAGGGGTGGGAGGGAGATGCAGGAGGGAGGAGATATGGGGATATATGTATATGTATACTTGATGCACCTTGTTATAAAGCAGAAACTAACACACCATTGTAATGCAATTAATACTCCAATAAAGATGTTAAAAAAAAAAGTCATGTACCACAATGTTCATTGCAGGTCTATTTACAATAGCTACCACATGCAAGCAATCTAAGTGTCTCTCAACAGATGAATGGATAAAGAAGATGTGGCACATATATACAATGGAATATTACTGAGCCATAAAAAGAAACGAAATAGAGTTTTTTATAATGAGGTGGATGGACCTTGAGATTGTCATACAGAATGAAGTCCAAAAGAGAAAAACATATACCATATGCTAACACATACATATGGAATCTTAAAAAAAAAAAAAAAGGTCCTGAAGAACCTAGGGGCAGGGCAGGAATAAAGACGCAGACGTAGAGAATGGACTTGAGGACACAGGGAGGGGGAAGGGTAATCTGGGACAAAGTGAGAGAGTGGCATGGACATATATACACTACCAAATGTAAAAAAGATAGCTAATGGGAAGCAGCCTCATAGCATAGGAAGATCAGCTAGGTGCTATGTGTCTAACTAGAGGGGTGACATAGGGAGGGTGGGAGGGAGATGCAAGAGGGAGGAGATATGGGGATATATGTTTATGTATAGCTGATTCACTTTGTTATACAGCAGAAACTAACACATAATTGTAAAGCAATTATACTCCAATAAAGATGTTAAAATACAGGGCTTCCCTGGTGGCACAGTGGTTGAGAGTCTGCCTGCCATTGCAGGGGACACGGGTTCGTGCCCTGGTCCGGGAGGATCACACATGCCACGGCGCGGCTAGGCCCATGAGCCATGGCCGCTGAGCCTGCGCGTCCGGAACCTGTGTTCCACAACGGGAGAGGCCACAACAGTAAGAGGCCCGCGTACCGCAAAAAAAAAAAAAAAAAAAAAAAAAAAAAAAAAAAAAAAAATTAAAAGGCTAGATCTCATTTTAAGTGTTCTTACCATAATAAAATTTTACAATTTTTAAAAAATTAAAAATAAATAAATAAAAGCACTCTATAATCTCATTTTGTATGTTCCTCTAGTTTCAAATATACATAAATATTGAAATAAACACCTTCTATGAATAATCTTTATTTTCAAAGGTATACTGATTAAGTTTTTACTTTCTAGTTTATTTCTTACTTAACAGTGATGCCATCAGGAAGGTACCTTTCATCTTTAATTAAGCTGTATTAGGAAAATTCTCTTTATCAGAAGTCTAGAGTCCTAACATCTCTTAGAATGGCACGTGTTCTCACTGGCTGTCACATGATTATATTACGTATCTTCTGAATTTAGTAACTGTTCTTTAAAATAAAACTACGCACCAAAAAAGAAAAAAAAAAGCCAGGCTTTCTCTAAGTTTCTAAAGATAAAAGTGTCTATGACAAATTTAACTTATTTCACATTTTGGTCTAAACTTTCCCGTAAGCTGCGTCACAGTTTTTGAGGACCATGATAACAAATTACCACTAACTGGCTGCCTTAGAACAGCAGAAATTTATTGTGTCACAGTTGTGGATATTAGCTGTTCAAAATGAAGGTGTCAAAAAAATAAAATAAAAATAAAATAAAATTAAATTAAATTAAAAATGAAGGTGTCAGCACAGCCATGTTACCCTTGAAAACTGCAGGGGAGAATTCTTCCTTGCCTCTTTGTAGCTTCTTACGGTTTACGGGCAACCCTTAGCGTTCCCTGGCTTGCAGCTACATAACTTCAATCTCTGCCTCTGATGTCACATGGCATCTCCCCTTATGCATCTCTGTGGCCTCTTCTTATAAAAACACCAGTCATATTGCACACAGGGCCCACCCTAATCTAATATAACCTCCTCTAACTAATTGCGTATGCAGTGGCCGTATTTCCAAATAAGGTCATATTCTGAAGTTCTGGAGGATAGAATTTCAACATATCTTTGGGGGGACACAATTCAACCCATAGCATAAGCACTTTTCTAAAAGGAAAAAGAAACTGTAATACTCTCGTGTTAGGGATAAATCAAATGCGGTTGTGTATCCGGAGGTTATATGATGCAGCGGTTAAAAGCACAGGCCCCAGTAAGAACCTTTCAGTGATTCCTGAAGAAGAAAGAGCTAACAAAGAGGAGAAGTGTATTCCAGACAATTCTAACAGCAAGGATGAAGCCACAGAGTTGCAAAATTCATGGGGCATCTGGGAAACAATGTTCTGAAGTTAATAAGGCAGAACAAGTGGTGTCAAAAAATAATGGAAACTCTTCCTCAAAGAAGAATCCCAAGCAATAAATGTAGAAGGAAGGAATGAAAAAAGTTTTAAAATATCATCATTAAACACCATAGCGATCATTACTGCAGGCAAGATGCACTGATGAATGCTAAAATTAGTGAGCAAAACTTTTAGGAGAAATAGGGTATTTGCAGAGCCCCAAAGTACCTCCCTCAAGTTATTTATTAATTACTATGTAGTTTTCACTTATGTCCAAATGTTGGTATTTCTCCTTCCAGGAGATATACTTAAGGGTAAGAAAATTAAGCTATAAGCTGAACTTAGTGACTCGTTTCTAACAAATCTAGTGAGGGAAGGGAAAACACAGCAAGTTTACAGAAGAGAATCCTGGCAGACACTGCCTTATAACCAAGTGATCAATATTAACATCATCTTTAATAAGTCTTGTTGCTATCATGTACCTCAATATGATGTGAGGAGAAGGGTACTTCACAGCTCTGTGGTATTCCCTCCGAAATTCCATAACCCCAGTCTAATCATGAGAAAACACGTGATCAACAGATTAAGAAAATAAAAGGACTTATTATCTGCAACAGCAGATGTGAAGTGAAGACATTTTCGTCTAAACGATGATCATTTGAGAGGAGAGTATGATATCTCAGATTTAATTTCTTCTCTTCTGAGTCTGGAACCATTCTAGGAAATAATATTAGTCAAGAGCTAAAACAAAATGAGATGAAATATATCAATCTCATGTCATTACTTCACATTGTAATCACCATGTAGTGGATGTGACGCCCATTCCACTTCTCAGGTGTGCAAGAAAGAAAACTTAATTTTATAAGTTATCTTAGTCTCTCTTTTAAGTCTCTAACCCACAAATGGAGTAGTAAAAATCTACTATCAATCAGTCAAGTGTTCCTCCTTTTCCCAGATCAGGTCTAATATCCAGGGTCCTTAACCAAGTTTGAAAGGATTGGAGGGGAGGGGACCACTTGGTCCTCAATTTTTTCTATCCTCAATGTTATCTGCTAAGACAGTCATCCCTCATCTGGTCTTTAGAGTCATCACAGAGGTACCCCTTGTTGGTGGCAACTAGTTCCCTTCAGATTCAAATAATTTTGCCCTACAAGCCAATATCCCTGATGAGCATAGGTGCAAATTTTCTCAATAAAACACTAGCAAACTGAATTCAACAGTACATGAGAAGGATGATTCACCATGATCAAGTGGGATTTATCCCTGAGATAGAAGGATTGTTCAACATATGCAAATCAGTAAATATAATTCATCACATTATTAAAAGAAAAGAAAAAACTCACATGGTCATTTCAATAGATGCAGAAAAACCGTTTGACAAAATTGACCATCTGTTCATGATAAAACCTCTTAACAAACTGTATACAGAATGAACATACCTGAACATAATAATGGCCATATTTGACAAGTTCACAGCTAACATCATACTCAATAGTGAAACTTTTAAAGCTTTTCCTCTAATATCAGAAAAAGCCAAGGGTGCCCATTCTCACCACTCCTATTCAACATAGTACGAAAATTCTAGCTAGAGCAATCAGCTAAGAAAAAGAAAGAAAACGCATCAGAATTGGAAAGGAAGAAGGAAAAATTTCTCTATTTGCAAGTGACATGATTTTACATCTAGAAAATCCTAAAGACTCTACAAAAAAAAACCTGTTAGATCTAATGAATGAATTCAGTAAAGTTGCAGGATACAAAATTAACCGAGAAAAAATCAGTAGCATCACCATACACTAACTACAAATTATCTAAAAAAAGAAAAAGAAAACAATACCATGTGCAATAGCATCAAAAAAATTAAATACTTGGGAATAATTTTAAACAAGGAGGTGAAAATCTCTATACTTAAAACTACAAGACACTGATGAAAGAAATCAAAGAAAATATAAATAAATGGAAAGGTATCTCATGTTAATAGATTATAAGAATTAATATTGTTAAAATGTTCATACTACCCAAAGCCATCTATAGATTCAATGCAATCCCTATCAAGATTCCAGTGACTATTTTTACAGACGTAAAAAAAAATCCTAAAATTTATATGAAAACACAGAAGACCCTGATGGGCTAAAGCAAGTCATTATGCTCTACACAATATATACTGCTGTATGTCAATTGTATCTCAATAAAACTGGGGAAAAAATAAAGCCAAACAACAACAGAAAAGAGTATGGGGGACTGATAATGCTTACTCAAATAACAGATGTCCACCACTATGTCTAGGCACTGTCATAGATAATTTTTGTTCTTTGTGTAATTTAATTATAAAACACATAGGAGAGGTGAATTCTAATTTTATTGAGAAGGAAAGTGAAGGAATTTTTATTGCGGTAAATCATGCATAACGTAAAATTTACCATTCAACCATTTTAAGTGTACAATTCAGTGATATTAAGTACATTTACAAGGTTCTTCAACCACCACCACTATGCATTCTCAAAACTGTTTCATAACCCCAAAAATAAACTCCATAGCCATCAAACAATAACTTCCCTTTTCTCCGTTCTCGCAGCCCCTGTTAACCTCTATTCTTCTTTCCATATCTGTGAATTTGCCTGTTTTAGGTGACTGATATAAACGGAATCATACAGTATTTGTCCTTTTGTGTCTGGGTTACTTCACTTGGCATAGTTTTCAAGGCTCATCCATGTTGTAACACGTATCAGAATTTCATTCTTCTAAAGCTGGATAATATTGCATTATACGTACATTCCACATTTTGTTTATTCATTCACCTGTAGATGGACTCATGAGTTGTTTCTACTTTTTGGCTATTGTGAATAATGCTGCTATGAACATTGTTGCACAAGTAGCTATTTGAGCCCCTACTTTTAATTCTTTTGGGTATATACATAGAAGTGGAACTGGTGAGTCATATGGTAACTATGTTTAACTTTTTAAGCCTAACTATTTTCTGTACCAGTTGTACCACCGTACATTCCCACCAGCAATGCACAAAGGGTAATCCTTACCATACTTGTTATTTTCCTTTTTTTTTTCTTTAGTAGTAATCATCCCAATGGGTGTGAAGTGGTATCTCATTGTGGGTCTGATTTGCTTTTCCCTAATGACTAGGGATGTTAAACATCTTTTTCATTTGCTTAATGGCCATTTGTATATCTTCTTTGGAGAAATGCCTATTTAAGTCCTTTGCCCACTTTTGAACTGGGTTGTTTGTTTTTTAAGGGAATTGAGTTTTAAGGCATTCGTAATTTACCCAAGATTGTTCAATATGCAAGTGGCAGAAACAGCATTCAAAATCCATGCAGCGGGCTGCCAAGCCCTTGCTGTCTTTATAATTCCAAAAGGTTCCCTTGCAAGCCAACGCAGTTTAGCCAAAATTCATTCTCCTTGACATGATGGGCTCAATCCAAGAGGGAAAACAAACATTCATAAATTATAACAGCTGCTGCTCCCACTGTGACTACCTCTCAAATAACAAACTACAGCATCACTGCTATAAAAGTGATAAGCGCCCCTCCAGGTACTGGCTCAATTTTATGGTTTTTGTTAAGAAATAAAGCTCTTTAAAGGTTATTACCTGATTTAGGTAATATTTTCATTTTACACAAAATTCCTACCAGCACAATTATCTTTTCAAGTGCCTCTCCAAAGCACAAATGTGTAATAACCATCTAAGTGCAGTCTACAGAAGTACCCTACTGACAGCAAGAGATGGGGAAAACTCTCCAATGGAGCAAATAATAAGCAGGAGGTCAGTATCTTCTTTGCTTCCATTCAGTTTTCTATATGAAGGAAGAAACGTGTATGCAATCAAGCATATCTAAAAATGCTTAAGTCCAGATGCTTTATTTCTTATCAAGGCAAACAGCATGTAATATATATGGAAATACTGACAGATTGGTTCTAAGTCAACTGTAGGGAACCAAGACCATCTTTTTATATGGAAATAAATGTATTTTCTGGGGAGGGAAAGCCAGCTTGATTCTAGCTGTGGAGACACTAGTTTTGAAGGAGACTTTGATTCCAGTGGCCAGGAAAAAAGAATTATGGTACATCACATAAAGACTTGATCAGGCTTTAAAGAAGGAGGCCATCGAGGAGCCTCATTTACAATTGCAGCCTGAGAGCCGGGGAACAACAGTGGCCCTCCAGGGGAAGGAGGAGGCCGGCCTCTCAAATGCTTCTCAGCAGGTGGCAATCAGACATCACCTCATCCATCTGCAAATTAATAGGGTCAGAGAAATGCTCCACTTACAGCACAGTCTGACTTCTTTTACCCAATTCCCATGAAAATGGTGACTATCATCAGAGCGACAATGAAGAAGGTCACTAGAAGGGTAATTACAAACAGAGTCACGAAAGGCAAAGCTGTACAACAAAAATAAGGCGATCAAACAAAATACTGCTTGATATTTCCAAGTGTATTTCTTCACAGTGTGGGCTATTTTTAGCCGGACTTCTATTTTTTAACTGTAGCTATATCTTTTAATAATTAAACTGAAGCGCATTCATTTGGGAAAGTGGCATAAAGCAGCATGCATGCCCTCATTGTCTAGAGACTGAAAGTGTTCAAGTCAAGCATGAAGATGGCCAGGAGACAATGTGTCCTTAAGGAGGGCGTCACTTGGCTAAGGAAAGCCAAACCTAAAAAACCTTCCAGCAATGTGTGTCTCAAAGCTCCCTTAAAATTGTTCTATCCACACACCAGGGAAACTGGTTTTTATCATGCAAAATCCTTTCTAGCCTTTCTGGAATGATGCTTGCCTTTCTTTTCATACCATTCCCCCCAGCATTGTCCCTTTGGCAAGGCAGCTCTAAACTCTGGATAAATGAAAGGGCTCTGAGCCTGGTCACAGCAGACATCTGTATTTGCAGAGAGAATCACTTAGCTCCTACCCCTTTCTCATATATGTTTAAAATCCGATTATCAAAGATAGTAACATATGGCTATAAGTTAGTGGGCACTGATTTTCCACCGCTAATTCAAAGTTATCAAGGCAAAAAAGTGAGTTTTGACTCTAAAATCATCCTGGGCATGTGTGAAGAGTCAGTATATAAAGTCCCTGCTGAAGTTCTCAGCACATATGAATTGCTGCCATCACTCCAAACACTGGAATTGTTCTCAGAACTATTTATGCGTCACTCACAAAAATCAGTCTCATCACCTTAATTAAACCTAGGCTTGATCCACCACCTTATTCATCAAGCTTGGCTCCAAATGCCTGTTTTCTCAAATTGAATTCTTGTTCAAAGTATGAAGATCTTCAATTACTGACTCATTGTAGACAGATTTGTAAATGCCACTGGCGAATTCCAAAAGAAGAGCTCAAAAAAATATATATATATTGACAACAAAGGCAACATCTTTTGGCCAATAAATATCTATCTCCCCAAAAGAGACTACTTTGAAGTTAGGTCATTCATTGGGATGTATATTTTGCCATGTTACTTTGAACATAGTATATGACTTTGCTAAGCTCACTTTTATTTTAGCACAAAAGGAGCCCAGTTGCTCTTTAACATTCAAATGATATCATAGGTTAGTAATAACACACCTAGTAGAAGTTTTGTCAAGGAAAATACAACTGCAGTTTATCAAATCTGATTTGGAATATAGTAATAATCTTGTTGCCGAACGCTAGTTGGTGTGCCTTTGGTTTCAAAGCCACAAATTTTTGAATATATACTTATAGCTAATAATAATCAGCACTTATTCAATGTTATAGCCCAGCTGACTTATGCTGGGTACTGCTTCAAAAGGACTTATGTGCATTAACTTATATCATTCGTACCATACCACATTGGTTATCTGTAATAATTACACCCATGTTACAGATAAAAGGCTACATGACCTAGAGAAACAATATAACTTAAAAAAAGTTGGTAAGCTATTTTGAACACCAGCAGTCTGACCCAGCACGGGTGGCGGTATAGCGGTTGATAGCTACAACATCCTTTGTTTACTGATATGGCAGGTGACATTTTTTAACCACATACAAATATTCAGAAATATAATAGTCCAGATGAGTTCTGATGAGGATTTTATAAAGCAGAGAGAAGTCGTTTTTAAATACTTTTTTGTTTTGTTTTGCGGTACGCGGGCTTCTCACTGCTGTGGCCTCTCCCGCCTCGGAGCACAGGCTCCGGACGCGCAGGCTCAGCCGCTCCGCGGCATGTGGGATCCTCCCGGACCGGGGCACGAACCCGCGTCCCCTGCATCGGCAGGTGGACTCAACCACTGCGCCACCAGGGAAGCCCTTAAATACTTTTTTGTGTCTTCCACCCGTGAAACCTAACTAGATTTACTTGCTCTAAATTCTACATTTTAGGGAAGCAAAACAATTCAGGTAAGTAGAGCACGCATGTGCTTGATATCTGAGAGCCCTGAGTTCAAGTTTAGATTCTGCCACTAAATGTACTTGGACAAATTGCTTGCCTCAACTTTCTCATCTTAATATGACCCTAATAGCACCTCCTCTTAATGTTATTGTGCAGAGTAAATTAAATTAGTATAAACAGCCAGTACCGTAGGTTTCCATTGGATTTAACAGCTCCCTATGCTGTAGTGGCTGGGAGTGGGGGAGGGTTGGGAAGGGAGTGTTTGTGTTTCTCTTTTCAAGTAAAAAAAATCAGGCTGGGGATTATAGTCCAAGGAAAATATACTTTCCCCTTCCTGTTATCCTCTTTGTACTGTGTTTTTCATATGCCTTTATAGTCTACAGTGCCTCCCATGAGATTAATTTAATGCATTTTTAAACAGCTCTTCCATATCAATAACAAAAACATTAAACACAACCAGATGTAAGAGCATCTCCTCCCCAAGATGTCCTGGAAGCCACAGTAAATAGCTCCCTTGCACCATCTCCTGTTCCCAGACCCAGGAAAACTTCTGATAATATCCATCACTTGTAGGGATCAAAAATCAAAGGTCATTCAGTGGATCTAGACATTAAAAACCAAGGAAGTGGATCTAGACATTAAAAACCAAGGAAAGAGTTATTCAAAGAAATCCTCAGAGTGGCCTCAGCAGATTCTGAGTTAGAACACATCCCAGTTCGTCACTGTTTCACAGAGCCTTAGGGAAGCCATGCTTAACATGAATATTTTGGAACCATTGATGGACTCATTATATAACAGTCTGAACAGGCAATGATGTTAGAAGCCAAGAACTTAAAAATTACTCTGATTAGTCACACAATACATTTCAGCTTCATTCTGAATTCCTCTCATGATTTAAAATAAATAAAAACATTTACTCTTTATATAGTTAGGCATTAGCTGAATTATATTTTTGGTTCAGAACATAAAGAAAAAGAAGCCGAGCTTATCCCTTCTCATTCTTTAAAAAACAAAAAGAATTCCAAATATGAAAATGTTTCAGAAAGGCCTTAAGAATTTCCAGGAAGCATAAGCAAATGAAGAGCTGAAAATATTCAAATCATAACTTACATTGGCTTTAAAGAACGGTTTTTATTTTTTTTAACATCACTTTTTATTTTCAAATTGGTGTTGCAATAGCCCTGAGGTTAAATTCAGAACAATGGTCAATTTTAAAAGTAAAACCAAAGGATTCTTAGTATTAACACAGAAGTAGATTTTCTTGTTCAATGCTATAATAATATGTTAACTAAATTTTAAATATTCATAAAATTTTATTTTATAAATTCTGACTTAGAATATCTTTTGTACAAATGCTTCTCAAAATGCTTCCAGAAATTTCAGACCATTAATACTCCAATTTATTAGATCCCCAATGGAAATATTCATCAAAGCCCAAATTCATTAAGCCAGTAAAGAATCCAATCATTAAGAGAACTAGGGATACTGGTTTTGATTTTCTGGTACAAGTGTGAGTGTATATAATATTGGACATCTGTGAAGAGATGAATTTTTGATAATAGTTTTATTTAGGAAGGATATAGGAGATAAACATTACAAGTAGTACAAAGAAATACATTTTAGTAACTGTGGTATTTGAGCAATAATTGAAATGAATGTTGACCTTATACCCCCCAAAATTAGATTTGAAGACAAATGCAATTAGGTCCACATTTTATTTTGGAAGACAGCAAGTAAATCCAAAGTCATTTTAGTATATGTGCTGCCGAAGCGAGCACCAAAATCATTTAAAAATAATGTGACATGAATCATCATAGGGCCCCTACCAAAATACACTTGAATCTCTCAGATGAAAGCAAGAGAAAACGATGATTCTTTTACAGTTTTGGAGAAGCTCACAAATAAAGTATGTATTTGTCCCTGCCAACATTACAATATCAGGAGATAGTCTATATGCCTATACAAAAGTTCAATGTCTATCCTGACACTGAACTTTTGTCAGTGCTGTATTAAGTTTATGTTATAAGCTAATTGATAAGGGGAGACCATGTTGTTTAACCTGATGTAAACAAAAGTAGCACACTGTATATTAAATAATGTCAACACTGAAATAGATGATTTCCTACTACTTTTGGTTCTATTTAAAGGCAGAACCTACAGAAGTCAAAATAGGACCATTTCAAAGCATTCCCAAACAAAGCCCTCACTGAATTAATAATATTAGGTAAATGGCTGTGTGTGTTGGATGAGGAGTGTTTTGGTGTGGGTAAACAAAGATCTATATATTTGTTGTACCTTCTACTAATTTGATGAATTTTTAAACAGCTCTGCGCCACCAGGGGAGCCCTCAATGAAGATTTTAAAATTGGTCCACATCAAAAGAAAAAAAGAGGAAATCTGAAAAATTTGGATACATGTTCATGTCTGTGTATGTTTTAACTACATATATGCACATATAACTATGCATAACTAATTGTATGTATATGAAATGTATATACATACATTTATGAAGAAATATGTAAAACTATAGCATTCAAAAATGCAAATTTGTTCTGGAAATGTGTTCAGTAATTTACATTTCTATCTAAACCTTTCAACAACTTTTTAAGGTACATCTTAATATTACCTATTTTTATCCTATTAAGAAATTTAGTCTCAGAGAAGTTATTTTACTTTGACATCATGCCACAAGTAATTGGTAGAACCAGTATAGGAATGAGTATCGTCCTGAATCTGTTGCGTGACCCCTTATTTGGTGAGTAAGAACGGCACATGACTTAGCTCTATTCACAAAGACGAATGTACAGTTCTTGGCTATGGTTTCGAAGTGCACCACAAAAAAAAGAAACTTGAGGGCTTCCCTGGTGGCGCAGTGGTTGAGAGTCTGTCTGCCGATGCAGGGGACACGGGTTCGTGCCCTGGTCCGGGAGGATCCCACATGCCGCGGAGCGGTTGGGCCCACGAGCCATGGGCGCTGAGCGTGCGCGTCCGGAGCCTGTGCTCCGCAATGGGAAAGGCCACAACAGTGAGGGGCCCGCGTACAGCAAAAAGAAATTTGACTCTCAATACCATGGCCAGCTCATATTTTTCTCATATACAGCCATATCTAAATGCTAAACTGATTAGCATTTAGAGGGTATATATTAATGATAATACTGTTAGGCATCATTTGATACCCAAGACCTAATACTGCTTACCCGCTGGTATGGGGTTTTAAGGTTAAATAAGAATATGACCTACATTTCCATTAATACTGGCCATCATAACAATTTTCAGTTGTAGTGAAAGTTAATATAACCTTAAACATCATGATAAAATACTAATAACCAAGGACTAACAGTCATGATCTACTTCACAGAGACATGAATAATTATATATCATAATACATAATGTATGTTCATTTTAAGCTATTTTTATGGGCTATGACCCAGGCCAGTTAGGTTTTTTTGTCGTCAGCCTGTTGTGTTAAACAACCACTTTTGGAGGTTAATTGAATATTGTTTGTGATCTTGTGATCAGCTGACACTGAGGATTTTAACTGAATTCATAAACAAGGATGTGTGCATAGATGAGGAAATACAATGATTGCTTTGGGTTTTTTCCCAAAACCATCCTGGCAAAGAGACTTTCACACCCCACAGCTCCACATCTGCAACTGCAAAATAATTAATTTGTTGCCAAGCCATTGTGCATATTCCAGGACACCAGCCAAGATCTAACACTGGCATCATTAAGTGAAAAATATTGTAACGTTTAATACTGTATTTCCCTGCTTCAATTTGCCAATCAGTGATGTCAGTAGTATCCTGTTCTTTAGGAAACTTAATTAAATTCTTTCATTCAGATAATCAACATTTGTGCTTCCAACCACTCTTTAAATAGAGTCATTCTTTGTCTGGCAGCTGTGAGAACTTTTTACCCCATCCCCTCACAGAAACAAATGGAGAAAAAAAATTTTTCATTTAACATTTAGATAATGAAATCCTGTTTGAGATACCATTCATTGGTATGTTGCTGTTTTCACAGTAAAGCTTAAACCTGAGGTTTATTCAAGCCAAGTGGATATATGAATCCATGAAGTTTGGTAGAAATGAACTAATTGCCTTAACTCACCGCATCAAAATGTCATTCGCTATTCCAAGCCCTATCAGAGAAAGCACATACTGTGAATGGCATGGCTTTGAAATTTGAAGATATTTCAAGCCAAAATCATACACTTCGGATTATGGTTAATGTAAAAGGAAGAATCTTAACTACAAACAGACCTTCACACTAATCAGAAATAAGCGTTCATTAATTTTAAAGCATCTTGGTAAAGAGAGATGCTTCAAAGTATGTACGCCATCAAGGCAGGATCTGTTTTCATTTTTAAATTTTTAGTCAGCATATCCTTACTGTTCAATACAATAGCTAGCATAAATTTATCAATAAATAGCTGCTTCTCTTTTTCATATATACACACTTGTGCATATGCATATAGATACACATTCAATTTAGGCCATTACAAAAAACAAACATGTATACCTAGGTCATTACATGTATATGTTTTATCTATTCATCTTGTGTATCTCTAATATAAATTGTGCATTTGGAGACTCTGAATTAAATTGTTACTTAGCCTTTCAAAAAAGACATTTGCAAACATTTAAAATGTTTATGGAAATACTGATCTTTAACCTTGGAATACCTTTGAGAATTAGTATATATTTTAAAACCACACATTTATGGCTGTTACACTCTTTCCTCATATATAAGCCCAAAAAATAAGAGCCGAGTGCTAGAAAAATGTATTTATGAAATTCATTCTCACCATCTCCTTAACCTACCACCCAACTGAAACTACAGTAGCAAAGTTAATAACCATTTGTCCTATACCTGTTTCACACTTAAGATAGTATAACTATCTTAATCTATATAATTAAAAGCACTGTTGAATTGACAAATTTAATTAATTAGACTACATCTAAACACTGATGTTAGAACATTCATGCCCTCAAATAGTTTTTATTTGGTTTGAATTATTTTATTTTATATTAACACAACCTAAATTAACTGAAACTCTCAATTTTTTGTTTCATATACACCTAACTTTTCACTTTGACTTGGGTGGAGAAACTTTCTCCCAAGAGAGATCTGGACCCCTCATGACTCCAGCTGTGTTTGACGACCCCCTGCTGACCTCCCCAAGCCAAATAATGGCCCAACACCTGCTTAATTACCTTGAACAACAAACCTTTAGCACTAAGCATATTTGGTGTTTACTAGGAAAAAAGGGAAGCTATGCCTCTGATTATAAAAAGATAACAAAATAGTCATAACCAGTATGTCTACACTGATCAAGTCTGCCTGATACCTAAACAGGACACATGAAGCAATGAAATAAGAAATTTACTGGCTATTAAATGCAAAATTCCCAACACTATGGTTTAGGTAATTAGATTTCAGCACACTTATTTCTTTGGATAAATTCAAGGTAATCCAAAAAGTCTTATTCTGAGAGAACAAACCTACTGAGAATGAATAAAGGAATATTTTTCTAAAGCAATGGAATCAAAGTGCTTTTATTTCTTAATGGGTTTTCTATTTTTTTACACTAAATGTATTCGGTACTATGCATGTGCAAGAGGAAAACATAGTTTTCTAGTGCACTTGCTGAAAATGAAACATTTGTCTTCTATTTGGAGTTTTACCTCCTTCCCCAGCCATGTGCTTCTCTCTTAGATCACTGCTCAACTCACGTGCAATTTACATGTGAGCAATGTTTGAGATCCTACTATTAGAATTCCTTTTCTAAGATAATTATCCCAGTCACTAAAAGTATCTATTTTTACCATACCTCAGAAATCTTATGGATGTTTCCAACTTGCTGAAAATATATGTAGCCCACACATACTGAATTTCAAAAGGCTTGAACAGATTGTGTGCATGTTTAATAGGGCGTGATGCCCTTTGCTGAGAATGAACAGGCATATGTGAGCCTTTAGCCACAGCCAGCCACCAGCGTCCCTTTCCCACAATAATGACTCTAAAATGACAAGCCGCCCCCCCGCCATCTGCAGAGGAGCACAGTAAGTTTTTCTGTGTCAGTTTTACAATTTAACACATTGTCAATACTGCATGTGAGTCAAAAATTCAGGGCTTCCCTGTTGGCGCAGTGGTTGAGAGTCTGCCTGCCGATGCAGGGGACGCGGGTTCGTGCCCTGGTCCGGGAAGATCCCACATGCTGCGGAGTGGCTGGGCCCGTGAGCCATGGCCGCTGAGCCTGCGCGTGTGGAGCCTGTGCTCCGCAACGGGGGAGAGGCCACAACAGTGAGAGGCCCGTGTACCGCAAAAAAAATAAATAAAAAATTCAACAGGTTTGCTTTAAGTCATAATTTATATATGATCATATATACACGCTATATACATATAATTGTTTCCTTGGTTCTCACCAACAAGTGATCTCTTCTGATAACTTAATAGTGATTAAAGGAGGGTAAACTGTAGGTGTTAGATTAGCCACACAAGCCATAGTTATTTGGAATTCATTCTCATCTCCTTTTAATAAACACAGATGGGTAAAGATGGTGAAATACATAAAAGAGAACAAAATATACTGGGAAACTTTTCTCCCTGGTTACTAGACCAAGGCAAAATGAGCCATTAAAAGAAAATCCTTCTGGAAAATCAAAATCACACACAGACTCCAAGCATGTTTATGTTTTCAGCTTGGCTTAGAAGTACAATTATTGTAGTTAAAACAAAGTGTTATTTCTCATTCCTCACACGGCAAATCAGTTTTAAAACAATAATACAAAGTTGGCCAGAGCAAAGGAAACAGAAACTCTCATATATGGCTGGGGAGAGAGTAAATGGTGCCGTCACTGTGGGTCTCATCTGGGCTCATGGCTTTAAATATGCTGTCTATGCCCATGGTAGAATGAATTCGTGTTCTCATGCTGCACTTATCTTTATATCCACAGCCTCTACTACGTAACTTTGCCCTTTCTCCCTTAAAAAATAGAATGTAACTCTCCACTTCCTGACTTCAGGGGTGGGCTTGCCATTTAGTTTGGCCAATGGGATGATATTAAACATGTGCTTGAGCAGTAGGGGTTAGCCTCATATGCCTCTGTTATCACCATAAGGAGGTAGCTGCTGCCCTTAAGCCTGAGTCCCAGAAAGAATACACATGGAGAAGACCAAAACCCAACCCAAAGTGAGGAGCACAGTCCAGCCTGACCCTTAGCTTAAGCAGAAGCCCAGAGAAGCCCAGCCTTGATGAGCCAACTCCAAGTCAGCTTGCAGACTGTGAGAAGGAAAAATCTTATTGTTGTATTCTACTCAGATTCTCTGGTTATTTCTTACACAGCAATAACTGACTGATAGATGCTAAGGATTCCCCAAAGCCTTTCTCTTTGCCTGATTTTTCTCTTAAGTCCAACGCCTACTGCCTACTCAACATTTCTAATATTTCAAACTTGGCACGTCCCAACACTGAGGACGTGACATTCTTCTTCAAACCTGCTCCTCACCGACTTTCTCATCTAATTATTGGCACAGCATATTTCCAGTTGCTCAATACAAAATAAACTGAGTCATCTTTGATTATTTTCTTTCCCTCCCCACTTTTAATCTTTTAATAAATCCTGGCAGCTCTATATTAAGGATGTGTACAGTTGTTTTCATTTTCACGGCTATTTCTTGTGTTTCACTGACATTCTTTCTTTCTACAGAATTGCAGTAGTCTCCTAACTAGACTTCTTGCATCTGCTCTTACCCCAATTAATTATAGTCTTGACATAAGAGCCAGAATGCTAAGTCAGATAATGTCATTCCTCTTTTGAGACCCTGCCATGGCACTCCATCTGATCAGAGCATAAGCCACATCCTTACCATGACCCAGAGGACCGTACGTAATCCAGTCCCATTTGTTCTCTTCGTACCCTATTACTTGCTTCCTTGTTCATTTGGCTCTTGTCATACTAGCCTCCTCTCAGTTATTTCCAGAGATTAGGTACATTCTTGGCTAAGGCATTTTGAACTTGCTGATCACTAAGGCAGAAAGTCTCTTTCTCTACAGGTGTTTTCCCTGTCCTCAAGTTTTTACCCCAATAACCTCTTCTTGAAACAAAGTGGAAAGCTTTCTCTAGCTGAGCCATTTAAAACTGCAACGCCTGCCCCTCACCACACTTTCTATCTACCTCGCCCCCCACAGTAATAAACACTCTTAAGAGTGCATAGTCTTTTGTCTGTTTTGTTCACAGCCACATTACCAAGTGCACAGAATGGTTTCTATCATCATGGTCGGCACTCAAAAAATATTTCTGATGAATGAATAAATGGCAAAATTTATGGAAAAAATGAAGAGTTTTCAAGAATTCCCACAATAAGTAATGAGACAAACATGCAGGTCTTTGGCTATAAAGATGATATAAACAGATTTACAAAAGCAAAACAAATTGAAACTAAATATTCAACATTAAGAGGCTTATAAAAAATCATGTTACATCCATATAATGAAGTAGAATACCTGAAAAAAATGCATAGCAAAAGCATGACGTAGATTAATACCTAATCACATGTGGAAATGTTCATGTGGACATAGATGGTATTATCATAACACTTATTTTTAAATCCCAATTTCTATTAAAATATTATTAGATAATAGATGACTAATTGATAAATACATATATAGACATCTGAATTAACACTGATTTTCCCAGAATAGTGAGAAAAGGCAAATTTGTGATATTAGTTTGTTGTGGTTCTGTGATTTTTCAAATTTTCCATAATGAGAGAGGTTACTTACTTACATAATCAGAAAATCAAAATGTCTGTAACATGTATCCATATCTAGAAAGAATACTTTGCCCTCTTTTTCCAAACCATAGCTTTTAAAAAGCAAGACATGACTTGGGTGACAAATGGAATCATACGTGTAGCATAATTGCTACCTCTGTTCTTCCTGAATAAGACGGATGATCTGGAACTTCAAGACTAAAACTGTACAGGGAGAATTCACATCTCTTGGATTCTCCATTTAAAAAATCATATTATCCTATTATATTCTCCCTTTAAATTAGCTCAGTTTGAGAACCTCTTAGTGGCTCCAGAAAGAGTGTATAAGGCCTAGAAAAGGCCAGCTATGTTTGCTTCCAACTCAGGCCTCCAAAACACAGCTCCCATGGTGATTTGATTAAGATCAAAAATGGGCAGAAGACCTAAATAGACGCATCTCCAGAGAAGACATACAGATGGCAAAGAGATACATGAAAAGATGCTCAACATCACTAATTATTAGAGAAATGACAATCAAAACTACAGTGAGGTATCATCTCACACTGGTCAGAATGGCCATCATCAAAAAAAATCTAGGAACAATAAATGCTGGAGAGGCTGTGGAGAAAAGGGAACCCTCTTGCACTGTTGGTGGGAATGTAAATTGATACAGCCACTATGGAGAACAGTATGGAGGTTCCTTAAAAAACTACAAATAGAACTACCATACGACCCAGCAATCCCACTACTGGGCATATACCCTGAGAAAACCATAATTCGAAAAGAGTCATGTACCACAATGCTCATTGCAGCTCTATTTACAATAGCCAGGACATGGAAGCAACCTAAGTGTCCATCAACAGATGAATGGATAAAGAAGATGTGGCACATATATACAATGGAATATTACTCAGCCATAAAATGAAACGAAATTGAGTTATTTGTAGTGAGGTGGATGGACCTAGAGTCAGTCATACAGAGTGAAGTAAGTCAGATAGAGAGAAACAAATACCATATGCTAACACATATATATGGAATCTAAGGGGAAAAAAAAGGTCATGAAAGAACCTAGGGGTAAGACAGGAATAAAGACACAGACCTACTAGAGCATGGACTTGAGGATATGGGGAGGGGGAAGGGTAAGCTGTGACAAAGTGAGAGAGTGGCATGAACATATATACACTACCAAACGTAAAATAGATAGCTAGTGGGAAGCAGCCGCATAGCACGGGGAGATCAGCTAGGTGGTTTGTGACCACCTAGAGGAGTGGGATAGGGAGGGTGGGAGGGAGGGAGACACAAGAGGGAAGAGATATGGGAACATATGTGTATGTATAACTGATTCACTTTGTTATAAAGCAGAAACTAACACACCATTGTAAAGCAATTACAATAAAGATGTTAAAAAAAAAAACACACCTAAGAATATAAGTATATTTAATTTCCAGAAGTAAAGTCTCTTTTAATGGCATATATGCATGTGTGTGTAAAAAAAAAAAAAAGACCCATGTAGCCCAATGTTCATTACAGCACTATTTACAATAACCAGGACAACCTATAAGTCCATCGACAGATGAATGGATAAAGATGAAGTGGTACGTATATACAATGGAATATTACTCAGCCATAAAAAGGAATGAAACTGGGTCATTTGCAGAGATGTGGATGGATCTAGAGTCTGTCATACAGAGTGAAATAAGTCAGAAAGAGAAAAAAAATACCATATATTAACGCATAACGTGGAATCTAGACAAAAGGTACAGATGAACCTATTTGCAGGGCAGGAATAGAGATGCAGATGTAGAGAATGGACGTGTGGACACAAAGGGGGAAGGGAAGCCTGGGATGAACTGGGAGATTAGGATTGACATATATACACTACCATGTGTAAAAGCGATAGCCAGCGGGAACCTGCTGTATGGCCCAGGGAGCTCAGCTTGGTGTTCTGCGATGACCTAGATGGGTGGGATGGGAGGGAGGTCCAAGAGGGAAGGGATGTATGTATACACAGAGCTGATTCACTTCGTTGTACAGCAGAAACTAAAACAATTATAAAGCAATTAATAAAAAAAATGCAGAGTGATGGGGCTCAGGGCAGGTCATGACAAAATATACCAAAATGGCATACTGATTACTTTGAATTAAAGTTACTTAAGAAACAGCAGGTACAAGGAGGACATTCTGATCCTCCTTTGTCCCCTGAAGAGCGGTAAATAAATCTCCCATGTAAAAGGTACCCTCCCTGTACCAGGTGGTACACACACATCCCTATTGTCAAACGTAGGGAATTCGGGGCCAATAAAGCTGTGTAAACAAACTGCCTAGATTCTTCACTACTTAGTACCCAAATCTAAGTTTCTTTGTCTTGTCAGTTCATCACAAATTTATTCTTTCTTTGTGTAAAAGGTCTGAAAGCTGCCTCCTTTGGTCACATCTCAGGGACTCGTATCTTCGGAGCCCCCATATATATGAAATTAAATTGTTTTTTCTGCCAGTTAATCTGTCTCACTTCAATTTAATTATCAGACCAGCCAGAAGAACCTACAAGGGTAGAAGACAATTCCCCCCCGCCAATAAGAATTTTGAGTTGTTTTTATTCTGTCACAGATTGTTAAAATTTCTACCCAAAGCATACCATCGCTTGCAGACATAAGAAACATAGATATTAATGGAGAAGATAAAAATATGATAATTTTACAAATTTATCTCCTAATCCCTTCCACCAAATCCACAATTCACATTATCTCATCAATTTTTATACAGCTTATTTCCTATGTAACTATTTCTTATATTTCAGAAACAATTTAAAAAGAGGAGAACAAAGAGTATTAAATTCATTTTAGAGTTCCATTTATTGGAAAAATATTCTATCTTCACTCAAAATGTGCTACTTGCAAGTACTTGCAAAATAGCCTAAATATTTCTCTTTTTGTCATTTAGAAATAAAGTCAAGAAATTATAAAAATAAACCGACTTATTTAGTTCAAAATGCAAAAATTGCAAATATGAACTCATTTAATCAGGTTTTGGATTTTCATGCACTAACACTCGTTTAAATTCAATCTACATTTTAACATACAGTAATTTTTAACTCAAATATAACATGATTTTTAAGTTAATTTGCTAATATGTCTTGAATAAGAGCATGATTAAATTTGTATAAAGATGGTAAAAAATGAAGTTCAAACATACTATTTGATAGTACATGAATACTTTAACGTTAGTAGGTATCTTTTTATTATTAATAAAAACTAAAATTAAGAAATAATTTTTTAAATCTTTAAAAGGGGGGAAATATCATTACTAAACCCATTCCTTAAAGAAGGACAGCTCATTTTCTTAGGACAGGAGACATGAACCACTGCTGAAGTTGCTGCCAGGTAGGCAGGCTCCTTACACAGTGAGGCGGCAAGGCTTGCCTGCGAGTTCACAGGCAAGATTCCATTTTTCCAGGATCTTTACCGCTACCAGCTACAGGAGCTACACAAAGAGGGGGAGGGAAAATGGAGATGAGAAGGTAGTAACGGCTGCACAAATTACCTGGGATGCCTAGAGCATGTTATTTCACCTCGTGTAGAAAAAAGAGAGAGAGAGGGAGAGCGAGTTTATGTAGTTTCAGTAAATTAATTATTTTCCCAATGAGGGGGGGAAGGAGGGCTTGAAGGGACACTGATTTTATTTTGGATGATAAATATTATCTTATGCCACTAGACGTATAGGTGTGTGTTCCTTTGTCTGCCAACTAATTTAAGGCATGTGGGTGTCTTGAGCATTTGGCTTAGCGCTGAAAATGCCACACTGAGGTCTGTCTTTGCTCTATAGGAATATCTCAAACTGGCAGAAGAAAATAAACACCATGTTAAACTTGGAGTTCCTGCCCCTCTATAAAACTTAAAACAAATAAGCTGGAACCCTACGGCTGCGGGTGACTCAGACCCACAAAGGAGACAACTTCAGAAACAGCCTCTCTGTTCTCTTTTTCACTCTATCAGTAGCAAGTTGATTAGACTGCTTTCCCATCATCCAAAGCATCCCACCTGCTATGGGCCTGACACAGTCTTTGTGTGCTGGAGAAGGCTGGGGCTCCCATAGAGCGAGAGGAGGATCACCCTGGACTGCTGATTCTAGATCTCATTGAAAACAATCACAAAAATCACAGGGGAAAAACATATCCATGTAAATTAAACTAGGTAATCTGTGTAATTATTATTAATTGATTCATCTTCATTAGTCCAGTCCTTTAATATCTGAAACATATATATATATATATATATATACACACACACTCATACACACTATATGTATATATATATACACACACACACTCACACACACTATTTCTACAAAAAGTGCCCACACATTTTAGACATGTATACATATTCATACATACAAACCTAATCCTTAATGGTAGAGATGCTAAAAAATGAAAATTTATAAAAGCAAAGGATAAAAGTGCCCCCAATATAGGTAACTAGAAAGAAAACCAATTATCAAAGCAGAAGCTAAAATATTTGAGTCATGTGAAGTTACAAAGTTTAATGAGAAATAGCCTGAGAATAGAATTGCAAAGATGAATGATCCAACTTGCAATGCTTTGTTAACCAGGACTTTCAAAATGATTAAAGTATGATTATTTGGCTCGTTAAATCTTATTTTGAACTATTTTGCCACTCACCTAGCATAATGAGGATGTTAGAATTTGCCAGAATTCGACATTTTTCAAATTCTATAGGTTACTGTTAATATGGTGACCACTGTCAGATTTTTAAACATTAGTATATAAGACTTCTGTGCCCACAGATATGCCCATCATATCTAAGTTATGAAACTTTCATCTTCTTTAGGGTGTAAAAATTCTGTCATCATAATAATCCACATGCAATTGGGAATACTCTGTTTTGTGGCTGTGATTTTGAATTGTCATCTACACTCTAGAGGATGAATGACATTCAGGTTTCTTAAAGCTGGGCTACAAAACCTCAACAGAAACGGACATTCTCAGTACTGCCTATTTTTGGCAGCAGGGTGAGTCTGCATAGAAACCAGATTTATCAAGTGTTCCACAAATTACATCTTCAAGAAAAAGAGGAAAGGAGACATCTTTCTGTACGGCTTAAAGCTAATAATTTCTCACCAAGTTAAAAAAAAAATTTCAGACACAATAAAAAAGGATGCCCAACCTATGTATTGATAAAGCCATGGACGCACAGCCTGATGTGACTCTAGGGTCTAAACTCTTTGCTTGAATAGGGCTGCCTTTGTATTTGACATGAAATGCAGATTGTGTTCTGGTTCTGCAACCATCTTCTCTCCTTCTATTCATAAGTTTTCTATTACCTGCTGGACTATTGTGTTACTGGTAGTAACATACAGTTCTTTGTACAGAAGGACCATCCACAAAATAAGCAGCCCTTTATCCAGCCATTGCAAAACCTGCTTTTAGAAACTAAATACATTGCTTCCCAAAATGGAATAGTTTTTATCGGGCTAGTAATGGGAGAAATGAAATATGGGGAGAAAAAAATTCCTATTCTTTTGAGTGTTTGCATTCCTTGAATATCAACAGTTTTTGGTTTTTCGAGGGCCATCTAGGCATATTTTTCCTTTAATCATTTTCAATTCTGAAAATTGAAAAATAAAATTCTGAAAATTGTGAGCAACGAACTTGGGAGAAACTGGGAAGCCAAAGATATGCAATCTGTCACTTTATTAATAGATTTAGGTGAAAAGCTATGAAGCGACCCATTATGCCCCTAAGCACTCTGATTCTTCTGTAATCTATAAAATTAATCATGATTAAAATTACTCTACAATATTAGATCTCTGGTATAAGAGAAATAAACTCAATCTTTATAATATTAACGCTATTAAGGCATAATGGGCCTTTTCTGTTGTGAAGCAAAAATACGTTTAACATTTTTTTCTTTTGGACCATTCTTTGAGACTACTTGGTTGCCATTTAGTCAGCAATTCTCACAGTAACATAAGTCATTATGTCTGCCTGGTTCATTCTCTTCCAGAGTGGTGTTTAAAAAGAGATATATACAGGGACTTCCCTGGTGGTCCAGTGATTAAGACTCTGAGCTTCCACTACAGGGGTTTGATCCCTGGTCAGGGATTCCACATACCATGCAGTGTCGTCAAAAAAAAAAAAAAAAACCAAAAGATGTATACAATAAAATGGTGACATAACTGAGTAGTTTAATGAGAATGGTTAGTTTCTTCACCAACATTGCTACTTTCTAAAGTTGAAACAGGACTGTGCAGGAAAACATAAAAATTGTAATGCAAAAGAGTACCTTTTGCTGACAGAGTCTGAAAACATAACTAAATAGACAATAGGAAAAGTATTTATGTGTTCACATGAACCTTCCTGTATATAGCAACGTGAAGTTCACTTAAATCAGAATAATGCCTCAAATTGTATTCATTTTGCTAAAACTGGGTCATACTTTAACATAGATTTTTAAAGAGCAGCTCTCAATTACAAGGATAGATTTTAGCATAAATACCTTCCCACCCAAATACATGCGTTTTTCAGTTTTGTAGTGATGGAGAATACTGAGTTACCGCTTCCAATCTTAGGAGCGGGGTTCTCCAAATATTGTCCAGAGACCTCTGGGGGTCCCTGAAATCCTTTCAGGGGATCTATGAGGTCAAAAGCTATTTCATAATAATATTAAGATATTATTTGGTTATACACTTTCTCATGAGTGTACAGTGAAATATTTCAGAGACTACATGACACGTGCTATTACGACAGAAATAGACCTGAGATCCCAGCTGTCTTCTCTAAATCATACATTACTGAGCTTTGCAAAAATGCAAAACAAGGCCATTCTTCTCATTAATTATTTTTGTTCTAGAAAACATTTCTTATAAAAACATGCTGTTCATGTTAACATTCAATTGCTTTATTATTACTATTTCAATTAAAGAAATTTTAGTGCCTCAATTTTAATTTCTAATATGGTAAATATTGATATAGACTACATTTTAAAAACCTTTGGGGTGTCCTCAGTAATTTTTATGAGTGTTTGAGAAACTCTGTCTTAAAACATACTTGGCCATTACAACACCCTTCTTACAGAAACTTTGTAAATTAAAAAGAATACTAAGTGCAGGTACCAGTCCAGAAATTTCCTTTGTATCTGTCCTTTTTACCTAAAGCAATGTGGCCGCTGAGCAGGAGTTCAGGAACTTCCTAAGTGATTGATAGACAACGCTTTAACTGGGGAAAAGAGTAAAAACAATACAGGTTTCTAGGAGTTTGGCAACTACAGATACCTCCCTTGCTGGCAATTTTATTTAAATTATATCAAGTTTCCTCCAATCAGATTTTTCCTGACCGCGTAGTAAACGATTTAGAAAAATAATACTCTATGTTCTGCTCAAGATAATGAGTCTGTTGTGCCTAAAAGTAGTGATAGATGATGTCTGGGTGGGAACTCCCATCTTTATTTATTCAATGAGTTCTGCCGTTTCCCCCCAGTAATGTCACAGTGTAGCTAAATAAAGTTGTCTTGGTAATGTTTAATATTGTTCCACCCAGTATATGAAGATCAGGGCTCTCCCACGACAGAAGCCCGTTGCGGAGCACAGGCTCCGGACGCGCAGGCTCAGCGGCCATGGCTCACGGGCCCAGCCGCTCCGCGGCATGTGGGATCTTCCCGGACCGGGGCACGAACCCGTGTTCCCTGCATCGACAGGCGGACTCACTGCGCCACCAGGGAATCCCTCAAAAGTCATTTTAAAGCTCTTCTACAAAATTCTGTTATTCTTGCTCTAACACATTCTCATTTGAATTAAAACCAAGGACTTAAATTGAGATTGTTCAGTAGATCTAACTTTTTCTCCGACAGATTCTCTCAGCATGAGAAATACTAAACATTGAATTTTGCTCCCCGACTTGGATATAGGTTTCTTTCTTTATATTACTAATAGATAGGTGGTTAGCATTTTACTACCAAGTTAGTTTCAAATGTCATCTCTAAATCCTAAATCTAAACTAGGAATCCTTTCCTCACATGCTAAAGAGTAATTCAAAGCAAAATGTTTGAGAAACTCTACCTTAAAACATACTTTGGACTGGTCATCAATTGTGCCATTCTTTCTGCTACTGCTCTAGAAGGAAAGAAATTTCTAACTAGCTGGGAATTACCAAGTTTAATATGTCAGAGTATAGTACCATCAGATAAATTCAGTCATTAAGTGATCCAAGTGTAGGATAAGATTCCCTCCATACAATGCAACTCCAACTGGAATCTTCCAGTTGATATTTTTAACAAGTGCACGGTGGTGTGATGAGTAGAAATGCTCAAGCTAGAAAGGTCTCTATTTCAGTCCCAGCTTTGATACTTACTGGCTATGTGATATTGCCAAATTAATTTTAACCATACTGAGTCCCAGTTTTCTTTCTGTAAAATGGGAATAATAACGTCCGTCTGGAAGGACAGTTAGGAGGCTATATGGAAAAATCCTAGCACATTTACTGGCACATGGTAGACAGTTAATCAATAGTAATTACTATATAGCTAATAAGGTAGACTTTCTGTTGTTCTTTTACTTAGGAGTATCTGTTACTATACTGAATTTGAAGAAAGCTTGAAGTGATGATCTAAATTTGCCTAAGAAGTCTGAGAACCTGATGGAATGAATGGGATCAAGAATTCCATCTGCCTTTAAGATAAAAGGTTCTGAATTTATTCATACAGACTAGGATGACAGAATCATGCATGTTAAATAATGTTATGTATTTGGACTATCCAGATTTGGGGGATTATAACAGTAGAAATATCTTGGGGAAAAAAATATCCAGTAGCAGTCATGGAATAATACAGAAGTGCGGAGGGGAAATGTCTGAGTTCATCTCAAGCTACTAAACAAGAGCAAACACAAAACCAATTAACTACTGCCTTGACTGAGAAATTGCTTGGGTGAAAGGCAGGGATGAGGCAGGCAGGGAAAACACTGGACCTGATGTTTATTTAAATAGATGAGTTCTAGAGTACGATAATTTGGTACCCTGTTGGGTACCTCAGTTAGAAAGGAATATCTTACAACAAGTAGACGAGCACACATAGGATATTTTTTGTCCTGTGGCTCAGCCAGCTTCCTCAAGGACAATTTTAGTAATCTTAGCGAGCACGTTACCGGATCACTTTCCTTGTGCATAATGTGAGATGACTATGTAGGAATGCAGCCAGAAAATGGAAATATACTTGGTGCTAGTAAAGCTACTTATTGATAGTGTGACCAGGACGAGAGTGTAGACACCCTAATTGTTAGAGCAGTCCTTACGTGATTCTCTGTGAGGTTTACATAGCCAGTCAAATGAGTCAGAACATGAGTAACTGCCAGCCTATCTCTACTCATGTGGTATTTTTAAAAATCTAATTCTTAAGAGGTATATCAACATCAATTTATTAAATAGCTTTCCCAGGCTAGATCTTTATCTAGAGCAATTTCCATAAACTGACACTCGAAACCACAACTCATTCATCCTCTTACTTTTGACCATTACTATCCAAAGCTGAAATAGTTCTCAGGACATGCTGCTCTACTAGCAGAGCATTCAAAGCCTAGTTAGCACATTACGTTAGCCTAGATGCGCCAGCTCCAGGTGGTCTTGCAAAAATATTGAACCCCCTATACCCTTATGACAATAGATTCTTCCTCATGGTGCCACACATCCACCCTTTCCCCAAGCTAACACAATCAAAATGCACTTCTACACATGCTCCCCTGGATCCTGCCAGCTCATATTAAATGTTTACTGCAATTCTTCTGTAGTATAGGCTACTTCCTGCTGGTAAAGGGTGTATAATTTCCCTGTGCAGGCTGTTCTAAGACTTGCTTTTTGTTCTAGGCCTAGGAGCAACGAGGGGCCATAGTCGTGTATCTTGTGGAAAACAGACACCATCTTAGAAGGCATCAGCTTCCAGAAAAAGGGCTTTACTCTGGCAGTGAGGAGAGGACTTATTCTGCCAGACACAAAGTTCTGGGAGGCTGAGTTAGGGTTCAGGAGTCTCAAACTCACCCACTGAAGTGTCACTATCCGTGTTTCATAATTCTACCTCTTTTCCATTAGAACCCTGTCTTTGACGTAAGCTCTATTGAGGCTGGGAATTTTGTCCCCTTTTCAGAACTAGGCCTGAGGTTTAGCAAGTCTGCCTTGTGGCTGCAGGAAATAAAAATCTCTTTTACAGCTGCCATTACAGGCCCTCTGGCTTTAGAACATGACTCTTAAGTTTGCAGTTAACTGCAGTATACCTATCATTTTCCTTTCAAAGTCTCCTGTATCATTAAAAGTAGTTACCCTACTTTATTATTCTTAAAATAATCACTGTCCCATAATAACCTAGTGCCACATGGACTTGATGTCTAAAGGCTTTCCTTCTAATGGCTCTTCTTCCCAATTAACCACAAGTTGAAGTTTGACGTAATTAGGATGCCACTGCAGGCCAGAAGTTGATGTCACACCACTCTCACCAGCAAAGGGGTCCTTATTTATTTTACACAGATGAGCAGTCCACCTCCTATCTTGTCCTAAGAGTTCTCTTCTTAGAACCACTCTGGTTTCCTAGAAAACAGGCCCTGAGGCAAGGATTACCTACTAGTAATTTATTTGCAAGTGGAATTCCAGGAAAACAAAGCCGAGAATAAGGAAATGAAATAATGTGCTGTGTGAATGCACAGATTCTGCTTCATGAGAAATTTACCAGATATACATGCCTATCTATGAGAGGAATCTACACAAAAGGACAAATGGGGATACTGTGCCTTGAAAAATTCCATTAAAGGGAGAAAGCTAATTTATCCACCCAGTTTCCTTTTATCTCCTGTCTTCCAATGGTCAAAATTCTCCCCAATTGGATTTAACTCCCTCATAGTTTTTGGGCCACATCATCCAGCCCCTTTGGCAACCAGGAGAAAGACAAGTCCATGCCCTTCTGTGAGATATTTTTATCCAAGTCCAGAAGTGATGAGAGATACCAACTACTCAAGATGCCATTGGCCCCAGAGGGCAAGAACACTTTGGCTGGTAAGTAGTTGGTCATTCGTCATCATTGCTGGGGTGGAGAATTACACCTGAGGCTCCAGGGGACAGCTGAGCCAAGAAAGGCTGAAAAATTACATGCCATATACACGTGCAACTAAAACTTGCAAAAGTAATGAACTTAAAAAGCAGAAAACAAGACATCAAGGGGAAACCTTTCACACCTAATATTTGAGACCGTTCCTAATCTCAAGGTGAATAACACTTGTTGACAATCATCAAATGCTCCAGCAAGCACTGAGGAAAGCTGAGAAGCAGAGGGCTGTGTAGTTAAACCTCCTGACCACTTTGCAGATGACCGGAAAAGAGAAGTTGGTTCATATTCAATACTAAAGACCATTTTATAGAGCAATGAAGAAAACAACCTTCTTAGTTTGAATGAAGCCATTCAAGATCTGAATGTTCAATCACAGACACTCCTTCCTAACCTTCCTATTACTAAAAGGTGGGGAAGAGAAGGAAGAACTTGCTCAGAGCAAAAGGAGAGGAGAAAACAAAGCAGAAAAGGTGATAAATGCCACCAGCAAAGGCTGTGCTCACACACCACAGCAGTGCTTCTCAAACTTTAATGTGCATACAGACAATCGACGAATCTTGTTAAAATACAGATTCTGATTCTGTGGTCCTGCACTAGGATCTGAGATTCCAGCTCTAAAAAGTTCACAGGTAACGCCGATGCTAATGGTCTGAAGATCACATTTTGTAATATTACAACATACTATCCAACATTAATGGTTATTACAGATGATACCTAACACTATAGGAGAAATCCTGAGAGAGTCTTAATTGTTTCCAGAAAAAAGGAGTGTTTTATTATAGTCTGATAAAGAACTGGTTTCTGAGATCGCATCACAAAATGTACAAACCCAATCTGCTTCCGGGGCGTGCACAAGAGGCATAGGCAAATGGATTGTAAGAAAACTAAAAACTGTCTGTACTATTACAAAAGCAAGGTAAAAGAGATCTAGGGAAAGTTGGGAAACAGCGAAGGATCTTGAGGAATGAGCTGCTCTTCGAACCAACATAGAGGCTGCAATCCCATTTGGCAGGAGACTGCTATTTCCAATGACGTATGAAGTGAAAGGAAGAAGTGGTGATGGAGAGGGAAGGAATTTGGCTCTCAGTATCTCTGGATTATCGGTCACAAGTGGCTGTGGCTATAAAATCACTTAAATAGAGAAATCTAATCCATAACCCCATGAAAATTAAAAAGATTAGAATTATGTCGGTTGAGTGCAGGTATATCTCATTTTATTGTGCTTCGCTTTATTGCACTTTGCAGATACTGCGCCTTTAACAAATTGAAGCTTTGTGGCAACCCTTAGTGGAGGAAGACTACTGGTGCCATTTTTCCAATAGCACATGCTCACTTCATGTCTCTGTGTCACATTTTGGTAATTCTAACCATATTTCAAATTTTTTCATTGTTATTATGGTGATCTGTGACATTTGATGTTACTATTGTAATTGTCTGGGTGTGCCACGAACCACACCCATACAAAATGGCAAACAAGTAATAAATACCGTGTGTGTTCTGACTGCTTCACCAACCAGGTGTTCCCCCACCTCTCTTCCTCTCTTCTGGCTTCCCTACTCCTTGAGACACAACATCATTGAAATTAGGTCAATTAATAACCTTACAATGGCCTCTAAGTGTTCAAGTGAAAAGAGGAGACATGTATCATCTCTCACTTTAAATCAAAAGCTAGAAATGATTAAGTTTAGTGAGGAAGGCATGTTGAAAGATGAAACAGGCCAAAAGCTAGGACTCTTGCACCAGTTAGCCAAATTGTGATGCAAAGGAAAAGTTGTTGAAGGAAATTAGAAGTGCTACTCCAGTGAAACACAAATGATAAGAAAGCAAAACAGCCTTATTGCTGATATGGAGAAAGATTTAGTGGTCTGGACAGACAGACAAGCCAGCTACAACATTCCCTTAAGCCAAAGCCTCATCCAGAGCAAGACCCTACCTCTAATTCTATGATGGCTCAGAGAGGTAAGGAAACTGCAGGAAAAAAAACTGAAGCTAGCAGAGGTTTGTTCTTGAGTTTTAAGCAAGGACTCCGTCTCTATAACATCGAAGTGCAAAATGAAGCAGCAAGTGCTGATGTAGAACCTGTAGCAAGTTATCCAGAAGATCTAGTTAAGATAATTCATGAAGGAAGCTACACTAAGTAACAGATTTTCAATGTAGATAAAACAATCTTATATTGGAAGAAGATGCCATTTAGGACAATCATAGCTAGAGAGGAGAAGTCAATGCCTGGCTTTAAAACTTCAAAGGACAGGCTGACTCTCTTGTTAGAAGCTAATGCAGATGGAAACTTTAAGTTGAAGTTAATGCTCATTTACCATTCTGAAAAGTCTACGGCCCTTAAAAATTAGGCCAAACCTACTCTGCCTATGCTCTATAGATGGAAAGCTTGGATGAAAACAAAGTATGGATGACAGCACATCTGTTTACAACACGGTTTTCTGAATATTTTAAGCCCACCATTGAGACCTACTGCCCAGAAAAAAAGATTCCTTTCAAATTATTACTGTTCATTGATAATGCACCTGGTCACCCAAGAGCTCTGATAGAGATGGAAAGCAGATTCCTGTTGTTTTCATGCCTGCCAACACAACATCCATTTTGCAACCCAGAGATCAAAGAGTAATTTTGACTTTCAAGATTTATTCTTTTAGAAATACATTTCAGAAGACTAGAGCTGCCGTAGATAGTGATTCCTCTGACGGATCTGGGCAAAGTCAACTGAAAACCTTCTAGGAAGGATTCACCATTCTAGATGCCATTAAGAACATGAATGATTCAAGGGAAGAGGGCAAAAGAGCAACATTAATAGGAATTTGGAAAAAGTTTATTCCAACCTTAATGGACTGAACTTGAGGGCTTCAAGACTTCAGTGGAGGAAGGAACTGCAGATGTGGTAGAAACAGCAGGAAAAAAAAAAAAAAAAAAGAACTACAAGTAGAGCCTGAAGGTATGACTGAATTGCTATAATCTCATGATAAAACTAGAACGGATGAGAAGTAGCTTCTTATGGATGAGCAAAGAAAGTGGTTTCGGGCTTCCATGGTGGCGCAGTGGTTGAGAGTCCGCTTGCTGATGCAGGGGACGCGGGTTTGTGCCCCGGTCCGGGAAGATCCCACATGCTGCGGAGCAGCTGGGCCCGTGAGCCATGGCCGCTGAGCCTGCGTGTCCGGAGCCTGTGCTCCGCAACGGGAGAGGCCACAACAGTGAGAGGCCCGTGTACCGCAAAAAAAAACAATGAAGATGCTGAGAAGATTGTTGAAATGACAACAAAGAATTTAGAATGTTACACAAACTTAGTTAATAAAGCAGCGAGAGGGTTTGAGGGGATTGACTCTAATTTTGTGGCAAACTTCACTGTTGTCTTATTTTAAGAAATTGCCACGGCCCCACCACCCTGATCAGTCAGCAGCCAACAACATGAAGGCAAGACCCTCCTCCAGCAAAAAGATTCCTTCTCTCCAAAGGCTCAGATGATGATTAGCTTTTTTTTTTTAGCAATAAAGTATATTTAATTAAGGTATACACATTTTTTTTAGACACAATGCTATTGGACACTTGACAGACTACAGTATAGTGTAAACTTAACTTTTATATGCACTGAGAAGCCAAAAACAACTCACTTTATTGCGATATTCACTTTTATTGCCATGGTCAGCAACCAAACCCTCAGTGTCTCTGAGGTATGCCTGTACAATAACCATAAGATACAGAAGAGAAAAAATTCTGTCAAAGTTTTAAACCCAGATCCAAGTAGCTGTGTGTGTGTGTGTGTGTGTGTGTGTGTGTGTGTGTGTGTGTGTGTGAGGCCTGGAGGTTTATTGATCAAGATTAACTTCGACTCCCTTGAAACACTTGCATAGGCCTTTGGGTAGCAGGCTTGTGCAGAAGCTTATATGAAAATAGGAGCAGAGAAGATACAAATCTTTTATTGTCCATTTGCTCTTTGGAGATAAATTTGGATCCTGTATGTTAAATTCAGAAAATTCTATTCCTAGAGAATTCTCGATACTTAAAGAGTAAAAGAAACAAAATTTGAGGAGAAACTATGAATTGAGAATAAGGATTTTTTCCCCACTATATAGGCAGGGTGTGGTCTAAATGGACCTTCATGGCCTACAACACCCAGACTCTTGGAACAGGTCTGCAAAGATTTCAAACTTTAATTCATGCTTTGTTAAGATGCTACTAATAACTTCTTGATAAAATCATGCTGAGTGCCTAACTTCACGTGTTTGTCCCACAGTGCCGAAATAGGATGAGAATTCCTGAGAACTTCTAGAACAATTCTAGTAAAAATCCTATGAATGGAATTGATGAAACTCTCTTGAATACTGAATAACAGTTTCTCTGGATTTAATAACTTATGAGATAAAAACATCAAAATCAGTATTTCTAAACCAGACATGTCTCTTGATCTTCAAACTACACTTAATAATACATCTTCTTCTTGATGTCCTATGGGAACCTCAAACTCAACACATGCAAAATTAGACTCAACACATTATTCCCTGCCACTAAAACTTTTTTCTTGCTTACTGCATTTTGGTTACCGTCAACATCATATACCCAAGAATCCATAATCAGAAGTCAAGGACTCAGCTTAGGTTTCTCCCTTTCATCTCCTACATCCAAATCTTAAGTGACTCTTTAAAAAATCTACTGCATGTAAAATTTCCATTATTTAAGGCCTCATTATCTTCCAGTGAGACTACTGCAACAACTTTCTAACTAATTTCACTACCTCTAGCCTCACTCCTCTTCCCCAAAGATCTCAATCCTGCTACCCATCTATAGTGTAAGTCTGGTCATGTCTTCCACCTGGCGATAATATTTGTACTGACTCCTTATTTTGCATTGTTGAGGAGGAAGAAATTTTCCTCTACATTTCTAGGTTCTGCTGGCTGGTCTAGAATTAAACGGATATGAAAGTGATTAATTGGAGAAAATCAAACAGAAGTTTAATAACATGTATATATTGGAGAGACACAGAAAAACTGAGTAACTCACCAAAACGACAGAAACCCACACCTTAAATACTAACTTCAGCTAAAGACAAAAGAGGATGTTGGGGGTAGTGGTTTGGGACTCCAAAGTGGAGGAAGGCAATTCATACGAATATGGAAAAGCACATGTTTGGTAAACAAATGTTTACTAGGCCAAGCAGGGACAACGGATCACAGAGAAGAATTTTTTTTTTTTTTTTTTTTGCCATACGCGGGCCTTTCACTGTTGTGGCCTCTCCCATTATGGAGCACAGGCTCCGGACGCGCAGGCTCAGCGGCCATGGCTCACGGGCCCAGCCGCTCCACGGCATGTGGGATCTTCCCGGACCGGGGCACGAACCCGCGTCCCCTGCATCGGCAGGCGGACTCTCAACCACTGCGCCACCAAGGAAGCCCCCACAGAGAAGAATTTTAACAAACTTTGCTAGGTTCCTCCCCGTCTACACACCTAGTTCACACTGGAGTTTTCTATGGTGAGGGAGAACCTGTTCCAGGTCCACATCTGCATTTTTTAAGCAGTTGAGGAGGCAGGTCAGTTTCTTCCTGAGTCTCTTAGGCCTTGATTGTTTTCAGCTTGAAATAATCCACCTGCCAAAGAGGTATTCTGGGGTGATAAATTTTGCTCCCCTAGAGCAAAACCATTCAAGATTCCAAACTCTTTGAGATGAAATGTTCAGCCTTATGTGATTTTTTTACCTAACTAGACATCTCCCACCACTCCAGCAATTCTTGGTTCTGCCATAACAAGCAGAATAGAGATTGGCAAATACATCCTGCTCTGTTCCTTTTCATGTGCTATAGTCTCTTCCTGGAATGACCTTTCTTCCCCAACTCTCCACAATACCTGGAAATTCATATTCATTTTCAAATCTCAGCATAACCAGTGTTACCTAAGAGAAACTCCTTTCCCCTCTCCCTACCCGTGAAAACAGTTAACCACTTCTCTTCTGGACTGCTTGTATGTTTCAGACATAGTTCTGTCATTGCACTTGGTACATTCTGTGGTAGTTTGTTTACATACCTATGCTCATTACTTGAACGTGACATTAAAGGTAAGTACATTGACTATTCTTTTTTTTTTTTTTTTTTTGCAGTACACGGGCCTCTCACTGTTGTGGCCTCTCCCGTTGCGGAACACAGGCTCCAGACGCGCAGGCTCAGCGACCACGGCTCGGGGGCCCAGCCGCTCCGCGGCACGTGGGATCCTGGAACCAGGGCATGAACCTGCGTCCTCCACACTGCACCACCAGGGAAGTCCACACTGACTATTCTTATTCACTCATGTTAAGCACTGTCAACTGAGACACGTAAATCTGTAATGTACAAATGCACACATACATGCGTACTTGCATGTAAGAATGAATGAATAAATTAATTAATTAATGCTGATTAAGTGCTTTGCAGTTTCAAGTTATCCAGCTTGCTTTCTCTCTGTATCTGACAATCATGTTAATCCTCTGATGGTATGTTCTTATTTTTAATATGGTAACCAATTCAATCCTTACATGTAGTAACAATAGCAACACAATTTAGAAACATTAAAAAGATTTAGCAAATTGAATATTTTTCCAAGTTGTTATCGCTCACCTACAAATGAAATATAAATGTGATTGACTCAATTATAGCTCCTTATATGCTTCTTTTCTCAGGTAGGCCCATGGAAATCTTTATAATATCTTTCTCTTTCTTTTAACTCTGAAGTGAGAGTTAATAAATTATCTTTTCCTGCTAGTGTTCACTCCTCTTCTCAGTTTGGGGTCTTCAAGAACCCTGAAGATTTTGTTTGAACAAAATGATAGTGAGGAAATTATAGTTTATTCAAGTCACCACACTAAAATGGATCACATAGAGCCTGAGAAAACATCAGAGAGGTAATTTTTTTTTTCTTTACATAGGAAAAGTCAACTTAAATTTCTTCCCATATAGTAACAGCAGAACTCAATACTGGCCACACATTAGAATCACTTAGCAAGCTTTACAAAGAACATCCCGATACCCAGATCCTGATGCCAGAGATATCACTTATCTTGATTGGGGCTAAGGCATTCATCTCCAGAGACTGTAATAAATAGTCAAAGAACAGAACCACCGGTAATAGATTCGAGAGACACTACTGGAAATGTAGAGAACAAAGCTTTGGATAAGTAACCTGTCTCATACAACAGGAAGGGAAGGCAGAGAGAAATAATCTCTAAACATACACACACAGGGCAGCACTCCCTGGAAGTCTAGTGGTTAGGACTTGGTGCTTTCACTGCCGGGGCCCCGGATTCGATCCCTGGTCTGGGAACTAAGATCACACAAGCCATGCAGCACAGCCAAAAAATCACACACACACACACACACACACACACACACACACACACGTTAAAAACTGCAATGCCTTTTCACAGATGTTGTCTCTCCTAACCTCTACCTCTGTGTGGTCTTCACTACTTATTCCTTTTGTAATGATCCACTGGGTAAGCCAGCCAGGTGGAGAAATGGAAAACCTATCTTTTCTGGTATGTTTTCTCCTGACAGTTGGTAGATGATAGCTTAGTTCTAAATTGAAAAAACGCAAGTTGTAAACCAACCACTCATGTGCAGTACTTCCCAACCATTGCCCAAACAGAGTTTTCTCGGAATGGACAAGAAATACGATTAATCTAAATTATCCATTATGTAGGAGGATGAGAATTCTTGAATTCTCATCTTACTTACTTCTTTACTTACTTAATTCTTTACTTACTTCTTAAGTAAAATAGATCATTTCAATCTATACATATATCATTCTCAAACTCCTCCAAATTTTTTTCCACCTACAACTGTAAGGGAAGCCATTAATAAACTACAACCTAACTCATCTGTAATTCTATCTTATTTCTCTGCTCTTATGCACAGCAGGAAAAAAAAAAAGAAGTTAGAAAAAGCAAAAAGACTAGTATAATGTACAGACTTAACAAATTCTTACCTCTGAAATGATGCATACATATCATTAAACATTTGTCCAAACCCATAGAATGTACAACACCAAGAGTGAGCCCTAACGGTAACTATGGACTTTGGGTGATTACAATGCATTAATGTAGGTTCATCACTTGTAACAAGTATACCATGCAGGTGGAATGATGATGATGGGGCAGGCTATGCATGTGTGGGGGCAGGAGGTCTATGGGAAATCTCTGTGCCTTCCCTTTAATTTTTCTGTGAACCTAAAATTGCTGTAAAAAAAAAAATAAAGTCAATTAAAAAAAAAACCCCTCTGAAATTCTAAAGTAACCATGATAGGGGGACAGGGGTGGGGGGTGATGGAGAGCAAAAAGGTGTAGGGACAACGGAGATGGACAAAAAATGCTAACCTAAGGTCAGAGAAAAGCCTGCTTAGAAATTCAAATAAAGGTCTTTTAGTTAAGAAATTTGACCCATTTAAAATAAAGTAACACTAATAATCTCTTAGGTAGAACTTTTATAAATACAAAGATGATGAGTTCTAAAAATACATACCCTTGAAGCTTTTGTGCTTCAATATCAGTAATTCTTTTACTAAAGTTACATTTTTGGGGAGAGAGAGGGAGGGACAGGGAGACAGAGATAGTGTGTGTATGTGTTATCCAAGAACTCTTCAATCTAAGAAGAATTTACAGATTTAGTGATAACTTATAAGAGTAATTAAGGTTACACATGTTTTGAGAGAAAAAAAGGGGAAAAGGAATTTCCAGGGGTAAATTATTTTTCAATATCATTTTGTATTAAAATATTATTTTAATAGATGAACCAGTCTACATAAATTATATCTCCAAATGAATATATTGAGTCTAGTTTCAATCTTTCATTCAACACATTTTTAAGCACGTACAGCATGACAGGTACTATTCCAGGTGTTGTGGATGCAGTGGGGGACAAGGCAGATAAAGTTCCTTTCCTCATGAAGTCTGCATTCTTACGTGGGGCAGGGAATGAGAGTCAACAAGTAAATAATTTTAAATAGTGATACACGTTATGGAAAAAATTCCAAATAAGTAATAAATCTTACTTTATAATTTTTCTGGTGGTAGAGAAAAGTTTGGTATTTCCAGGATAGAAAGTTACAGATATATGGAGACATCATACTGGTTTCCAGCCAGCAGCGTAATGAGTGCTAAATCAATAATGGTTTATGATGTATTTTCTTGGTTTTGTAAGCATATAGCTTTCAAATTTCTAGTTCCTGATAAGCATTATTTTTTTTTCTTCCAAGCAAATATATAGTCAAACACATACAGTCACAGAATGCTGTAGTTTCCCTTGTAGGAACAGCGCGCGCGCGCACACACACACACACACACACACACACAGAGAGAGAGAGATGTGTTGATCTGTATGGCTCATGGTCTTCAGAGAAATCTGCCCGAAGAGGTAATCTCTTAAAATTACTCACTGATCATTGGAAATCAGGATTGTTGGTAAATATAGTTTTCCTAATCGGCTCTCATTTCCAAACTGTAACATCCATGAGGTTAACAAAAAGCAAAACTCAAATTTTTAAAATTTACTTATTCAGAGTTTTTTTTAAAACCTCAGCAACTCTGTGCCTTATGTGAAGCTTTGTGTGTGTGCTGTGTAATGTTGGGAGGAGAGACAAGGAGGCCGTGTTACTAGGATAAAGAAGGCACCAGTAAAGACATGGTTATTTCTTTATTTCCTCAGGGTGACCTTTGGAAATGCCGATGCATTTTCAGAGGGATTAAGGAAACAATTTAGTTATTGTGAAGGATTTAATTTCAGTCTCTCTTCTTTCAATCATCGTAAAAACAAAGATGAGAGAAATATCTTCAACGCTCACAGAGTTCCACACCTGCCCTCAGTCTCTTAAAAAAAAACACTAGTTTTGAAAGAGCCGTGATTTACAGAAATGGGAAATGTCCCAACAACAGCTGGTTCAGAACTGGTTTATCGTTATATTGCTTTGTACTGTGGGACTCGAGGGACATTGTTCCAGCTAATGATTAAGAACTCTCCAGACAATAGGGGCTTCTTAGACAATGGGTGAATTTCCAGGATGTCCGGCCCCCTTCCGAGAAGGAGGGAGATAAACAAAATGTAAAAAAGGTATCTGTCAAAGACCAATCAGGAAGCTGGGGACAAGTTCCCTCTCTGGTCCGAGCCTAAGCCGGGACCAATCAGCAGGAAAACACAACCAAATCTATAATTTACATACGGGGAAGTGGGAACCTATAAAACTGACATATTCGCGCCCAAAAGGGGTTCCTTCTTCGACCTCCTGCGTGAGGACCAAGGAACCCCGGTGCACCGGCCTTCACTAAACCTCTTGCGTTTTGCATCGACTTCCGACTCTTGTTGTTTCCTGGGCGAGTCGAAACTCCTAGGAGACCGCGCAGGTCTAACAGTACAATTTAGGTTTGCACAGTAATACATAAGCTTTGATATTTAACAGTTAAAAAGAAGAGAAAGAGAGTTTGCATGCTTCGCTCAAGTTATGAGAAGTAAAGCTCACCGCATAGCAAAGAAATGAAATGGGAAAGATTAGGAGAACGGCATGGAAGAAAATGACTGTTAAAGGGAACCAGAGCTCCAGATGGCAAAGTTGTTACAATGTAAGCCTAGGGGGATGTCATGACTAACTACAGAGCTGTGTCCTTAGAATTTGCTGGAACATGCAAATCTCAGCAAATGCATCAGAAACATGAGATGTGATGAAATACTTTTTTTCTTTTTCTATAGGGAAACTGTGCAGGTGAGTGGGCCACAGAGCAGTTAAAATGAGAAAATTGTGAGTCCTAATCCCAGATTGCCACAGTATTGTTCTGTGACCTTGGCCCGCTGATCAAACATCTGTAAAACTTCTTTGCTTCTTCCTCTTAACAGATACAACCGTTGAGCCCACAAGCAAGGGGAATACTAGTGGGCATTTCATAAACACTGGTGCTGATAATGGCTGTTATGGGAGATAACTAATGATTATAAGGAAGGCAATTTAAATGCAAAGTGATATGTAAATGTTGAGCACTATAATGGAGTCTACTTTGAAAAGGGAGAAAACAGCATATTTTATGGGAGCTATAGACTGGAGAATAATGGTATTACAGCTGGTATGTAGCCAGCCAAAGAAAAGGGAAAGACTGGGATTTTCCTAAGTATCTATTTCACGAGCACCACGAATATAGAGTTTGACTATTTTTTAAAATACCTAATAGATAACTGAGTAGACTACACTGAAAATATCCTTTTGTAAAAATATAATTCAGTTTACCTATTATTAATTATAGTAAGAGAAATAATAACTTTTATCTACTGGATAATTTGAGAGTGGGGTACAAAAAGGACAAGATGGACATAAGAAAATAGGAAAGAGCTACATTTTAAACAGATGTATGCCTTAACAGGCACTACTTTTTTAAAAACAGATCTATAATTCACATACCATGTAATTCACCCATTTAAAGTATAAAATTAAATGATATTTAGTGTACTCATAGGGTTGTACAATCACCACCACAATCTGATTATAGACCATCTCTTCCCCGCTAAGGAAACCTCCTGCCCTTTAGCAATCACTCCACATTTGCCACTTCCACTCCCAGCCCTAAGCAGTGACTAATCTAAGTTCTGTCTTTATAAAGTTGTATATTCTAGACATTTCATACCTATGAAATTAAATAATACACTGTATTTTTTGTGACAGGCTTCTTTCACTCAGCTTACTTTTTTCAAAGTTTATCAGTGGTTAATCCCGTATCAGTGCTTCACTCCTTTGTATTACTGAATAACAGTCCATGGCATGGTTGTAACACTATTCATTCACTGGTTGATAGACACATGGGTTATTTACACGTCTTTGGCTATTATGAACAATGCTACCATAAACATGTGTGCAAGTTTTGTGCGGATGTATGTTTTCATTCTCTTGGCTATATACCTTGGAGCCAACTTGCCAGGTCATGTTGTATCTTTTGTTTGACAGACAGATGAACTACCTAACTCTTTCTTAAAGCAACTACACAATTTCACCATCAACGAAGTGTGAGCTTTACAATTTCTCCACATCCTCACCAACCCTTTTCATTAACTTTCTTTTTAATTATAGCCATTCTAATGGGTGCAAAGTATACCCATTGTGATTTTAATTTGCATTTCCCAATGACAAATGATGTTAAGCACCGGTTAGTTTGCTTATTGGCCATTTGCTGTCTTCTTTGGAAATAAGCCTATTCAAATCCTTTACCCGGTTTTAAATTGAGTTTCCTTTTTATTGTTGAGTCTTAAGTGTTACTTTAATATTCTGGATACAAGTCCTTTATCAGATATATAATTGGCAAGTATTTTCTCCCAGTCTGTGGACAGTCTTTTCACTTTCCTGATGGTACCATTTGACACACACAGAGTTTTTAATACTGATGTAGTGTAATTTATCTTTCTTAAAAAAAATCCTTTGTGCTTTTGGTGTCATACCTAAGGAACCATTGCCTAAATCAAGGTCATGGACTTTTACTTCTGTGTTTTTTTCTAAGAATTTTATATAGTTTTGCATATTAATAACAGGCTATTCCAGCACCATTTGTGAAAGACTATTCTTTCCCCATAGAAATATCTTTGCATCCCTATGAAAAAATCAATTGACCATTGTCAGGGACAAAGAAAATTTCCTCTACCCTTCTAGACTCTCCAGGCTGGTCAAAGAATTAGAGTGACATAAGACAGATTAACAGGAGAAAAATCACACAAAAGTTTAACAACATGTATACATAGGAGAGACACAGAAAAAACTGAGTAACTCAACAAATGACAGAAACCCACACCTTAAATACCATCTTCAGCTAAAGATGCAAGAGGGTGTTGGGAGTAACAGTCTGGGATTTCAAAGAGGAGGAAGGCAATTCACAGGGAAAAGCAAATGTTTGGTAAACAATGTTTGCTGGGTCCTGCAGAGACAACAGAATCCAGTCTGGACTCTGACCGTTAAGAAATGCCTTCACCATGCCTCCTCTATATTCTTTGCAGATATCTTTGGTAATAGCTCTATTCCTGTAATATTTCTCTACCTAAATTATTTAGGCAGCTGGGGGGAAGGTCAACTTTCTTCCTGAGTCTTTTGGGCTTTGATTGTTTTCAGCTCGAAATAAGCTGCACGTCAGAGACATTTTGGGGTGGTAAATATTGTTCCCCTACACCATGAAGGTAAGAGTTTATTTCTGGCCTCACATCTATCCTTAGGCCAGTTACTACACTGTCCTGCTTACTGTAGTTTTACAATATCTTAAAAGTTAGGAAATCTGAGTCCTCAAAATTCGTTTTTCTTTACAAACATTATTGTGACTCTTTTAGGCATCTTGCATTCCGTATGAATTTTAGAAAAAGTATGTCAATTTCTAAAAGAAAAGCCAGCAGGAATTTTGATAAAGATTGTATTAACTATGTAATTCAATTTGGGGAGTATTAACCACTTAACAGTATTAAACACTCCAAATCATGAACTTGGTAACTATACATTTCCCTCTAAGCATGACTGTAGCTGATCCCATAAATTTTAGTATGTTGTGTTTTGGGTGTTTTTTCAAAATTTTCTAACTTCCTTTCTAATTTCTTCTTTGATTCATTGTTTATTTAGGAATGTGTTCTTAAATTTCTGCATATTTGGATTTTCCAGTTTTTCGTGTTACTGATTTCTAATTACATTTCACTGCAGTCAGAAAACATTTTGTATAATTTCAATCCCTTTAAATTTACTGAGATTTGGTTAATAGCCTACCATATCATCTACCTTTAAGGATGTTCCATGTGCACTTAAGAAGAATGTGCTTTATGTTGGGTGAAGTTTGTAGATGTCTATAACATTTATTTGGCTTAGTTATTTTCAACTCTTCCTCTTACTAGTTGATCTTCTGCCTAGCTGTTCTATCCATTATACAAGTTGTTCTATCTATTATTGTTGAATTGTCTATTTCTCTTTCATGCTACTAGGTTTTCCTTCATGGCCTTAGGTTTCTGTTGTTAGATACAAATATGTTTATAGTTATTAGGTGTTCCTGTGAATTGACCCATTTATCAATACAAAATATCCTTCTTTGCCTCTAATAAGAATTTTTCTCTTTAAGTATTTTTTCGATATTATTATAGTTATTCCAGCTCCCTTTTTTTAAAAATAAATTTATTTATTTATTATTTATTTTTGGCTGTGTTGGGTCTTCATTGCTGCGTCCAGGCTTCCTCCAGTTGCGGCAAGCGGGGGCTACTCTTCATTGCAGTGCATGGGCTTCTCATTGTGTCAGCTTCTCTTTGTTCTGGAGCACGGGCTCTAGGCGCACAGGCTTCAGTAGTTGTGGCACACGGGCTCAGCAGTTGTGGCTTGTGGGTGCTAGAGCACAGGCTCAGTTGTTGTGGCACACGGGCTTAGTTGCTCTGCAGCATGTGGGATCTTCCCGGACCAGAGATTGAACCCGTGTCTCCTGCAATGGCAGGTGGATTCTTAACCACTCTGCCACCTGGGAAGTCCCCCAGCTCTCTTTTTGATACTGTTTGCAGCATACATCTTTTTCTATCCTTTACTTACAACCTATTTTATAATTTTTAATCTATAATGTGTCTTCTATAAATAGAGTTGGATTAGATTTCTTTTACCCATATGGCAATCTGTCTTCTGATTGGATTTTTAATCCATTCATATTTACTATTATTGATATTGGATGTACATTTACCAGTTTGCTTTTTGTTTTCCACGCACCTCATTTCTTGTTTGCTCCTCTATTCCTCACTTATTGGCTTCTTTTGTATTAAGTGGATATTTTCTAGTGTATCAACAGCTTTAATGATTTTTTATTTATAGTTTTGAGTTTTTTCTTACTGGTTGCTCTAGGACTTACATCTTAACTGTCAGACTCTACTTCAGATTTGTTCCAAAGAAATATGGAAAATTTATTCATATATAAGCCAATTCCCTCTTTGCCATCTTGTTTGTGCTATTAGTGGTATACATATTGTATCTATGTATGCTACACCTCCACCAATACATTGTTAAAATTATTACTTTTTATAATCATTTGTCTTTTAAAGAAGCTGGGAGAAGAAAGGACAGCAAGTATATTTTTGCAGAGTTTGTAATTTTAACCTTTTTTTTTAACCATTTCTGGTTCCCTTTGAAAAACTTCCTTTATTATTTTCTGTAAGGCAGGTGTTCTAGCATCCTGATCTCTCAGTTTTTGTTTATCTGGCAATATTATTTCACCTTCATTTTTGAAAGATAGTTTTGCTGAATTTAAGATTTTTGACAGTTTACTTTTAGCACTTTTCATGTCTTCCACTGCCTTCTGATCTCCATTGTTTCTGAGAATTGTTCGTCTCACTGGAGTTCGCATGTACAGGTTGAGATGTTTTTTCACTTGCTGCTTTCAACATTTGTGCTTGTCTTTCAACATTTTGACTATAATGTATTCCATTGTGGATCTCTTTCCATTCTTCCTATTACAAGTTTTTTCAGCTTCTTGGATGTGTAGATTTATGTTTTTCTTCATATTTGGAATGTTTCCAGCCATCATTTATTTGCTGTCTTTTTCCCTTTTCTTCTCCCACTGGTATATCCATCATATATAATCTTGAGCGCTTAATTGTGTCCCACATTTCTCTGAGGTTTTGTTCTTTTTTTTTTCCTCCTGTTTTCTTCAGATTGCCTGATCTCTATTGACCTATCTTCAGTTTGCTGATTCTTTCTTCTGACAGATCAAGTCTCCTGTTGAGCTCCTCTACTGAAATTTTCATTTTGGTTATTTTACTTTTCATCTCCAGAATTTCTGTTTCTTTTTAATACTTTCATCTCTATTTATAGATGAGGCATTATCATCATACCTTCAATTCCTTAAGCATTGTTTCTTTTAGTCTTTAAACATCTTTATAATAGCTGCTTTGAGGTCTGTCTGCCAAGTCCAGCATCCTACCATTTGGGCCTCCTTGGAAGTAGTCTTTATTGCCTGTTATTTTATTATGTGTATGGATTACACTTTACTGTTTCTTTGCGTATCTCAATTTTTTTATTGAAAACTAGACACTTCAGGTATACTGTAGCAAATCTGGATACGCATAACCCTCTGGGGATTTTTCTTGTTTGCTGAGTTATTTGTTTACAGTTGACCCTTGAACAACATGGGTTTGAATTGTGCAGGTCCACTTATACACAGATTTTTTTTTCAATAAGTATGTACTACAGTACTACATGGTCCATGGTTGATTGAATCCAAAGATGAAGGACCACAGATACAGAAGGCCAACTAAAGTTATAAGCGGATTTTCCACTGCACAAAGGGTTGTCATCCCTAATCCCCATGTTGTTCAAGAGTCAACTGATTTTGTTCAATGAACTTGGTTGAACTAATTCTGAAAATTCTAATTCCTTCCCCATGTGCAGGTCTGATTTTCCTACTCAGATTTCTTCCCATTGTTGTTATATGTGACAGCCTTCCTGACTCCAAGAATTGACGAAGGTCCCAGGAGGGCTCTTCTTGGCTATCTTTTCTCCAATTCACTCTATTAAACTTCTGGTTGCTCTTTTTTATTTATTTATTTTTTTGCGGTACGCAGGCCTCTCACTGTTGTGGACTCTCCCGTTGCGGAGCACAGGCTCCCGACGCGCAGGCTCAGTGCCCATGGCTCACAGGCCCAGCCACTCCGCGGCATGTGGAATCTTCCCGGACAGGGGCACGAACACGCGTTCCCTGCATTGACAGGCGGACTCTCAACCACTGCACAACGAGGGAAGCCCTGGTTGCTCTTTTTAGTTGCCCTCAACAAATGTGTCCATATTTTAAAAATCACCCTTAGACAGAGTTCTCCATGCTGTGTTCTAAATAAAGCCAGTTTCCTCAGCCAGAGCTGCAGAGCTCCTTGTCCTTATGGGCTGCCTTTCCTCCTGAGCAGAAACCTTGCACCATTTTAGCAAAGCTAGGGGTAAGTACCTGCTTTTCCAAGAGTGACACCTTTGCATGTGAGTGGCTGCGAGGGGAAAGGCAGGGTGGCTTCCCCTTGTTTTCTCAGGTTACCCCTCCCAGCCTGCAAAATTGAGGTCCTTGTATTTTCAGCCTGCTGCATTTGGGGTTGAACTTCTGCTTTATGATTAAGGATTGGATAGGAAAAGGGAGACCTATTTCTCTCAGCCACACCTGCATGGGATAGACAGACATTCTGCAACATGGGGCTGGGATGAGAAATGGAAACTGTAGCCCCAGACTGAGAGCTTAGGGAAGAGGGAGCCCCTCTCTTCTTGGCTGTAGGTGGCCAGGGAAGAGCACCTGGTATACAGCTTCTGTAACATGGAGCTAGGGGTGGAGGTTAAGGGAACAGGCTGTGACTCAACTGCTCCAGATTCGTGCTATTCTTACTGAGATTTAGTACATTTTTTCAAATGAATGTTTCTCCATTCACTCTATGCCCTTAGGACAATTTCCAGAAACTTAAAATGATTATTTTACTTACCATTTTTATTGGTTAAACTGGAGTTTTGCTGGGGAGAGGGTTCATCAAGTACCTTATTCTGCCATTCTAGAAGTCCCACATCCCCCACATTCTACAGCTTGATGTTTAACCAAGTAGCATAAATATATACTCTGAATGGCATACCCTTTTGATATTTCTTCTCCTACCTTACAAGGTCAGGAGTATGATACGGCAGAAACATTGTCACTATGGAGTACGTTTTAATATGCAGATAACTCTCATGACCAATTGCAGTCTTCCACACAAACTCTACAAATAGGATGGATATATCCTTAATCAGACCCAGGAATCAAAACTATTTCTGAGTCAGGTTTTGTCTGTGGAAGGCCCTTCCAACTTCTGGGCTCCCCAAGACTGTTTAGGCAGCAAAGCCCTATTTTTACCCTACAATTTTGTTTTTGTTGTTTTTTTAAACCTCAGATTCTTTCAAGTTGATATTTTATAAGAATGATAAAGCAAGCTTGGCTTTTTATTTTCCCTTTTACCAAAGGTATTAAATGTCAACTCAGGTGATAGGCATCTCCAGCTGGAATCAATATCCCCATGGATTAAGGTCACTTGCTGACTATTCATTAGAGCACCAGGTCACATCTTTGGCAGAATTTAAAGTGCTTAGAAATGCCTGAAGAAGTTAAGCAGGTCTAAGTTTCTATAGAGGTTTGTTTAGTCGTTAAATTAGGTTGGCTGCTAAGCCTGGTAACCCAACCTTTAGATTGGTAGAGCACTATGTATTTTGCAAGGACGTTGCCTACTTGGTCTCCGTGGAAGAAATTTATTCCAGGAATGACACAGTATGGTTATAAATGACACCAATGAAATCATACAGCAAAAGAAAATTCTGAGGTTGGTTCTTAAATGGACAAGCAGTTCACTGAGTTCAAAACTGATAGTTCAAATGCAATGGTACTGAACGTTAGTTCAGATATTACCCTGAATATACAAAAATAATTAAATTTAAGCAATATGGTTATCAAAAACCACTTCTAACCAACAAAGACATGTCGGTATTTGCCATTACTTATTCTACCAAATAGTTACTCCTAGATACCTGTGAAAATTAATATTCACTGGCAACACTTTATGTTTCCCATTTTATCTAATTACATGATGTCTCATCAGTTATGGTTGATAAGTCTTTACTTCCAATAGTGTCTTTTTCATGTATCCCCCTATGATTTTACTTTGAAGCAAATTTTGTGCTTTATAGAAAAGCTATCATTATGCTAATAATGACTATATAGGGTAGTAAAATATATTTTTTTCTATTTTCTAAGTTTATATAGAAATATTCTTTAATGTACGAATATTTACTAGCACATATAAACACAAGTAGCCAGTAATGCTAACAGCAAAGTATCAAATATTTATGAACTACATAGTAAAAACTAAAATATACTTTGTAAAGATCCCTTAGAAATGAAAAGATCTGAAATGAAGCGTTACCTAGCCTCTCTGATTTGTTTATATGAGACTAACTCAAGTCTTGGTATACTTTTTAAATCAGCACTGTCCACTAGAAATATATGCTATGTGTATAATTTTTAATTGTCTGGTAGCACGTTAAAGGAAGGTTAAAAAAAACGTAAAATTAATCATTGTCTTTTGCCTTCTTTGCATCAAGAGTTTTTATACAAAAAGTTCATGTTATTTGCTAGATTAGATCCTATTAAAAGTCACTTAAAAACTTGTTATGTACATGTTTCTCATTTTAGCTGATTTATATATTCTTCTCTTTGATTTTGTGTGCCTAATTTCATTGATATTTTTGTTGCTGAAAGAAAGTACCAAATTTACCATGAACTTGTTGAAAATGTCTCTATATATTGTCCAGTTTATTGTTTTTAAAAATTTTGCACAACAATGAAACAGCTTTTTGGTTTTGCTTTGTCCTAGTGACTTGCAAATGCTATTCACCATGCAATTTACGACCTCTCTCTCTTTTTTGACTTTACTGTTCTGGTTTTAATGTCTTCACTCAATGCTGCATCCACAGTAAGCCTTCATTTCAAATTTTAAAATATGTCCATACTTGTTTTTAGCTAAAATAATAATGACAATTAAAATAATAATTAGTATTTCCTTTTAATTACCACTTACGAATTATATAGGTATTACTGCATAAAATGTCAAGTAAACATGCCACAATTTTACATTGATGTATAGAAAAAATGCATTCAAATTGAGTCAATCCATTGACAGTGACTAGATGCACACACCTGATCCGCACACCACTAAAAACAGCAACTTACACAGTGCAACAGTTAAAGTGAAATGTTGTTCTACCAATTTAATGAAGTTGTGTTTCACAGAAAAATATTTTTTACGACTTCAGTTTTGAAATTAAACTTTGGTAAGTGAAAATTGTAAAATTAAAATTTAGTTCCTCATCACACTGGTTAGTGGCCGCTACAGTTCTAGATAAATGTGCACCAGATCTTACTAATGAAAAACAGTTAAAAGCTAGACTGAGATGCTCCTAGTATTCCTTAGGTTATCAATCTAGGCTAGTTCTCAGGGATTTTATCTATCCACAAACAGCATTGCTATCAGAGCTGGCAACTGCCAAAGCTCTGGGGCAGGCAGACAGGTTGGAGCTTGCAGGAGAATCTGGGAAGCAGGGCACATGAAGCTGTTGATGTGGGACCATGTAGTGTTGCTGGTGGAGAAGTCAGTCTATGGAAACTGGTTGCCTTTGTGTAGCTCCTTCTTCTGTTAGCAGCCAAAGGTCTGGTTATGGGGGCTGGAGGCTGCTGCTGGTCAGCAGGGCCAGTGGTTAGGACAGTGAATAAGGGACATGGAGGACAAGCTGGAACCTGCCATCACACCTGTGTTTCTGACCACATCTCACAACAGCCTTCAGAGCGCAATAGCCACTACTGCACTTTCATCTTCCATATACCTTTCTCTTTGGTCAATTCTAACCCAGGGCCACAGAAGGAAGGTGGTTTGGAGAAAACTAATTTCAGTTTAACCAGGTGGACACAGTATAAACTACCACAGACTGTGAGTTCAAAAGTCTCCCCTAAAATATAGAAAACATTATATTTTTTCCAAATCACTGTTGGAAAAGACCAAATTCCAGTGTCAACCATGGTAATGGGAACAGAGTAATTATGTAGACTTTCACATGCAAGTGTAGCTAAGGGGTTAGCTTATGATCCCTTACTTGCAAAGGAATAAAACTTATTCTTCTTCCCAGTGAATATATAATTTTAGTCATAATTTTCCCATCTTCAAGAAGATTCTATATAAAAGACAGATGAATCAAGGAAGAGATACATAATCGTCCCTTGGTCAGGATGCTATTATTGAAAGAAGAGCAAGATTGCCTGTCATGCACAATCACTTCTAAATAATTGCAGCACAAATATTATCTTCTCAAGGACAAATTAAGTCATTTGTCTAAGGAGTACAAAAATGCTGAAGTAGATCTAGAAAAACAATGTAAATATGGTCTCTAAAGATGAGGTTATCTTTAAGAAGTGGTCCATACTTCTCCAGAGACCCACCTGATCTGTAATTGACACACTTCTCAGAACAAGAAAAGTGCACTATTAAAGACCAGACTTATTGGTAATTATCTATCAGCATGTGTTCTTTTGCAGGAATGCTATTCCAGGGAAATAAAGCTGAAGGCTACTTTCATTCTCAGAATTAATGTTATCCCAGACTATTTTAGTTTTCACCTTCAGAGATTTTCATTTAAGCCTAAGACTAAAGATTTGAAAGCTGCTGTGGACCTTTTAAACTTCAATGACCAGGAATTAGAAAAGCTAATGCATGGGTTCAGAGGAGTAAGAATTTTGTTTTTATCCTCTTCTTTGGCAGGAGAAACAGTCAGTACATAAAAGATTCTTTAACTGTGCCAGGTGGGGTAAAAATATAATCTTTTCTTTGGATGAAAATTCTTTTCACCACAATTTAGTCCTATTCGTGGACTAACTTGTAAAATGGCTAAATGAGAAAGAAGGCCTTTTTCTATTTTGTTGTTTTTCTGCTTTCATATGATTAATTCAGTGGTCAATGACTCTCACCAGAAAGACCTCTCCAGAGGGCCAATGCCAAGGAAGGGCGAAGGGAAATGCAGATAGATCAAGAGGTGTATGGATCATCTTACACCACCTAGATGTTTTTACCCCTATCTGTTGCTCATCTCTCCATGCCCTCTGCCATGTTGGCCACCACAATGTACTTCCTGGTATTCCAAAAGCAACTCCGAGGACACCATAAAGAAGATTCCACTTGTGAGCAGAAGGTCATGGGGCTTTTCACTGGTCAGACACTGAGAGTTGTCATTCTTGACACGGAAAGCCTCAGTGGAAAGAGACCACATTCTCAACCTTCCTGTGAAGGAAGGGGAATGAGAAACCACTCTGCAGCAAGCATGAGCCATTTATTATGGAAAAGGAAAGATGACTCAGAGAATGAAGCTAAGAGTCCAGAGGAAGGAGCCAAAAGTCTCAGAAACCCATTTCCAGGAAGCAGAATTGGACCTACCTGGAAGTGTTGATATATGTCTAATGCGATTTCAGAATTTCTTGGCACTAGGGGCCGTTTGCCTCCTGTGATGCTTCCTCATCACCTCCCCCACACCACAGTGAACAGGAGTGTCTACTGTGACCATTCTATCCCTGCCCCACCACTGTATGTTGGGTATGTGAAGGGCAATTAACTTGTCTCTTTAGTTCACAGGTCTTTGGACTGAAAGGAAACATACTTGCCTCATCCTGATTTGGATATCAAGATTCTAGACCTCAAGCCTGAGCGTAAACTTACAAGGGGATGAAACTTTGGGAATTTGGGGGAAGGAGGAAGTTTATTTCCTACTTGGTGTTAATTCAACCTGGAGGCCATTAGACTGAGGTGGCCTAAGCCTTTCGTAGGCTATGCAAGCGAACCAAAGCCTCAGCCTGTAAATCCCGTGAGGTAAAGTCATGGAAACCAAGGACAACCAATCACAAACAGCCAACTAGTCTTTTCGAAGTAAGACAAACACTTAAGCTACAGTCCATCAACTAATGCCCTTGGTTTGTTTCCTCACCTTTTCTGTAAAAGCCTTTCCCCTAGCTCCTCTCAGTGAGGACTTCTAACTACTTCCTATTTGGTGCTGCCCAATTCAAATAGATTTTTGCTCAAATAAACTCTTACAATTTTTAATATGCTTCAGTTTATCTTTTAACATTGGCGAGATTATGCTTATTATGGGTTTCTTATGGCTATACTGGACGAAGAGAAGGCAGTTAAAAGGTTGTTGCAACTCTAATATTTTAAAAACATGTACTCTTCTCCACATTAGGAAATGTCAGTTGAGTTAGATAGAAGTGGATGGATTCAAAAGATATATAGGAGGCAGACTTCCCTGGTGGTGCAGTAGATAAGACTCTGTGCTGCTCCCAATGCAGGGGGCCCAGGTTCAATCCCTGGTCAGGGAACTAGATCCCATGTGCATGCCACAGCTAAGGAGCCTGCCTGCCTCAACTAAGACCCAGTGCAACCAGATAAATAAATATTTAAAAAGATATATAGGAGGAAAAGTTTTAAAGTTTTGAAGACTGCTTGAAGGTAAGTGTTGAAAGAAAAGCAACTTTTTAGGATGACTCTATTTTAAAGTTTATACCTTGCAAAAACTAAGTGGATGGTGATGCCATTCACTGAGATATGGCAGGAAGAAGAAAGTCGTGGAGGAAAATGCAAGTTCAATTTTAGATACCGAGTTTAAGGTGCTTATGGACCATCCAAGCAAAGATATCCAGGACATGATTATATACTGTTAAAACACAAGACAACAGGCCCAAGACTGAGTTACTTCTGCAAAGCCCTCGTCATCAAACCGAGACTTAATTACTGTTTTGGCTCTCCCAGAAATGGAATCTTAAATAACCCCGTCAACTAGGAATCTCCCGATCAGCACTTGTTAGCTAGTCTTCCTGAGAGACCCCTGCAATCCCCTAAAGGAAAGTAACCTTGCAATAACCAACCCATTTTTTGTCTGGTATAAATTTCCTTGTTCCTACTACCTTACGCCTATAAAAGTCTTTCATTTTGTACAGCTTCAATTTCTATCTGCTAGATGGGATGCTGTCAGAGTCTAATCACTTTTCACTCAGACTTTAAAAATTTTTAATATACCTCAGTTTATCTTTCAGTACACTGGATAAATCTCAGGAGAGATCTGGGCTACAGACACAGATTTTTAACCAAACTCTTACGTATAATAACTGAAACCATGGGAATGGTTAATAAAGCCTAGAGATAGTACATAAGAGAATCAAGACGAAAACTGAACCCTGATAAATACTAGAACTTAAGAGTAAGGCAGAAAAAGACATCATGGAGGCAAAAGTACTTTATGAAAGTGAAAGCAGAGGTAGAGGGAACATTAAATAGAAGGAGAAATAAATTTTCCTGTACCTCTCCCAATTCTATTCTCTTATTACCATGGATAGTTTATCTTATAGTTTCTACTTTCCCCATGAAACAGAAGTCGTCATTGTATTTTGACAATAAAGAGAATGGGGGTGGGGAGAATGAGAAAAGAAGAGATAATTTGACAGAGAGAACCAGAAACAGCCAATCAATCCGGAAATAGAAAAGGATAGCTGGAGAGCACTTGATAGTCAAGTTTGGGGGCCATGAATGTATAGCTTCACCCTTCTGCCATGGAGAGTAAGAAATGTTGATTACATTTAGCAACAGGCAGCTCACTGTAAAGTTGCAAAGGCCATTTCAGTGGATCAATGAGGGCAGATACCACGCTTATGAGAACGTGCTCTGGAAATTGAATTTCAGGCTTCATAATCTAGTTCTAAACTGCCCACTTGTGGGACCTCAAGCAATAATTTTTAACGTTATGTTCCTTTAGTTTTTTTATATGTACAATGAGGATAAAACGATACCAACTATGGAGCTGTAAGGATTAAAGTAATAAGTACGTGTAAAGAGATTCGAATAGGGTTGGGCATGCAGCAAGGATTCAAAAATGTTAACTATTTATATTAGTATTATTATTAAATTTAATATTAGTTTTAGTATGGAATTAGTATTTTTAATGTTATTTGTTTGAAAAGATTGCTTAAGGTAATAAGCTATGGAATCCAACCTCGGAAAGACAGGAGGTTACTAGGAAGAGCAGCCAATGATTTGAGGCAAAGGAAATGTTCAGTGCACATGGGGATCAGTCCTGAAGCTCAACGTTAGATTAAGTTCGAATAACTGGCTGAATAACTAAGCTTGATGGAAACATGGGAAGTTATAGGCAGAGAGCTACTTATTCAAATTGATTATGTAAAAAATAAAGGGTTTCCAACTGTTGGCAATGTCCAAGGTATAGTCCTGGGAGTGAGTAGCTGAATGAGAGAAAAGGGAAGGATATTAGAAGTAAGATGTAAAATTCTGGATGCAGTATCTACCCGAGGCTGTGATCATCAAGGAGGATATTGAGATCGGTATGCATACAAACAAAAGAAAAACGTACTGACCCTCAAAAACCAAATTGGGTGGGTTTTTTTTTAACTTAACAATGCCAAAACTTATTATGATTTTAATAATTAACACAGTCATACACTTGGGTTAATGTGTTTTGCCACAAGAGGTGCTTCATAAATATTTGATGGATTCTCAATTTTTAATTAATTTACTCCTCTCCTTAGCCTACTATGAATGCTTTTAAGTCTTTGGCAGTTGTATCTCTAAGCCCTACCTAATAATTTACTGCAAGTTTGCTTTTATGGTCAGGAACGTCTTCTGTACAATTTCATTTATTCAGCATTTATTTACTGAACACATCATGTTCCAGCATTATTCCAGATGCTAGGTATACACCAGAGAAGAAACCAGACAGATCTCTGTCCTCTCAGAACTTAGGTTTCAGCAGGGGAGATAGACTCATCAACATAATAAATAAGTGTATGACTGTTTATAAAGTGATAAACGCCGTGAGAAAAGAACATGAAACAGTAAGAATCCAAATGGTGGTGGGTGGGTGAGTCTAATTTTAGAACGAGATGGTCCAGGTGAGCTTCACCGAGAAGACGCCATTTAAGCACATACTTGGAGGTTGTGCAGCATTCTAAAAACGCCAACTGATTAGATTGTCCTGCACTTTGTTGATGTATTTCTTATTCCTTACTTTCTTCGTTTTACTTTGGATAATCGTGATACAATCAGCAAAGGAAAATAAAGAATGGTGATTAAATGTCTCTATCAAGTAGAAATAGCTTATGTAGACCAATTCATGTGTGGGATAACTCAAACCTCATTTTTTCCCATTTGCCCTTCTATTGGAATCCCGAAAAAATCCTTGAACTTGTAAGCTAAATAGCATTCTCAATTTTTTTATGTAAGCTTTAAATAAAACCATATTGTCTTAAAGATGGATTTTATATAAATCAAAATCTAGACTCCTTCCTTTGCTGATGAGAGAACTGCTAATTTTTATAACATTTTCAGTCATTTGTTTTAAAATATCCTATCTGGAATATGCAGCGAAAAGCAAACATTTTGTTCCTTGTTTGTCTGGGGTTTACTGTTTGGTTTGTTTCTCAGTTACATATGTTTACCAGATAGTATTTAGAAATTGAAAACTACCATGGTGCACACTGAAAGGGTTGTAGTATTTCTAACAAGAAGGAAAGAATGTAATTAAAAACCTTAAAATTTTGACAAGAAACACACAAGTATTCTTACTAGCTTAAGTAATGTTGTCATGAAGTACTAATTGCATACTTCCTGGTTCTGAATCTAATTTTAGCTAATTTAGAAAGATTAGAAACAAATCCAGATATCTTTGATGTCTGCCCAATAGCATTATTTTCCTTTTCTTTTTATTTATAGCTCTTCTTTTGTTTTACTCCCTTGTGAGTTCAAGTTATACATCCATGCATAGCCTTTTTTCTATAAAAATAAGATCACAGCATCCACAATGTTCTGCAGCTTCCTCTCTTTACTTTCAATTCAGACAAACTTCCTTCAGCTATCTAAGAAGTTACTTGGTAAATAACATGCAAAGGATAAAAAAAATGTTCATACTGTGCAACTTCATGTACCTTAAAAAGATGTCCCCTCACTTCACAAACCCAATGTCTATCGAAAGCACAGGCCTGATTATCATTTTTTATTAATACATTAAATTGACATTAAAAACTCTGAAAGATACATGTGAGTATACCACTTTTTAAAGTGTGCACACGTCATACCCCTTTGTACTTCGAGATTTCACTTGCTCATTTGTGAAAGGATGTTCATTATAGCATTGTTTATAGCAGAAACAATGTAAGGTTTAGCCACCAAGTTCTATTTAAATAATGATACACTCATACAATGGAACAGTATAAAGTTATTTAAGTAAAGCAGGTATTTGTGCTCTAGATCTCAAAACTTTGTTACATATTAAGTAAAATCTATTCACCAATGTTCATTATCACCTAGGTTTTTTATGGCTTCAGTTTTCTTTCTAACTTTGAGAACAAGGAGAAATATAGCTTTTCTCCCCCGAAGAACTAGCATTTGGCTCAATGCCACATAGAGATATTTGAAGTCTAACTTTATCATGTGCTAAATTCTCATTGAAATCGAGCCTATTTTTTAAAATTTATTTATTTTCTATACAGCAGATTATTAGTTACCTATTTTATACATATTAGTGTATACATATCAATCCCAATTGCCCAATTCATCCCACCACCACCACCCCCCTGCTAATCTGCCTCAGTGTCCACATGTTTGCTCTCTACATCTGTGTCTCTATTTCTGCCTTGCAAACCAGTTCATCTGTACCATTTTTCTACACTCCACACATATGTGTTAATATACGATATTTTTCTCTTTCTGACTTACTTCACTCTGTATGACAGTCTCTAGGTCCGTCCACATCTCTACAAATGACCCAATTTTGTTCTTTTTATGGCTGAGTAATATTCCATTGTATATATGTGCCACATCTTCTTTGTCTGTCCTTGGGCATTTAGGTCGCTTCCATGACCTGGTTATTGTAAATAGAGCTGCAATGAACATTGGGATTCATGTGTCTTTTTGAATTACAATTTTCTCTGGATATATGCCCAGTAGTGGGATCACTGGGTTGTATGATAGTTCTATTTGTAGTTTTTTAAGGAACCTCCATACTGTTCTCCATAGCGGCCATATCAATTTACATTCCCACCAACAGTGCAAGAGGGTTCCCTTTTCTCCACACCCTCTCCAGCATCTGTTGTTTGTAGATTTTCTGATGATGCTCCTTCTAACTGGTATGAGGTGATACGTCATTGTAGTTTTGATTTGCATTTCTCTAATGATTAGTGATGTTGAGCAGCTTTACATGTGCTTCTTGGCCATCTGTATGTCTTCTATGGAGAACTGTCTATTTAGGTCTTCTGCCCATTTTTGAATTGGGTTGTTTGTTTTTTTCATATTGAGGTACATGAGCTGTTTATATATTTCAGAGATTAATCCTTCATCCATTGATTCATTTGTAAATATTTTCTCCCATTTTGAGGGTTGTCATTTCATTTTGTTCATAGTTTCCTTTGCTGTGCAAAAGCTCTTAAGTTTCATTAGGTCCCATTTGTTTATTTTTGTTTTTATTTCCATTATTCTAGGAGGTGGGTCAAAAAAGATATTGCTGTGATTTATGTCAAAGAGTGTTCTGCCTATGTTTTCCTCTAAGAGTTTCATAGTGTCTGGTCTGACATTCAGATCTTTAATCCATTTTGAGTTTATTTTTGTGTATGGTGTTAGGGACTGTTCTAGTTTCATTCTTTTATGTGTAACTGAAACTTGTGCATGAGAAAATTCTTTTCATTATTTCTTCACATGATTTCTCACATCCATGTCTTCCATTCTGTTATCACTCCAGTCCACACTATTTCTGCAGACTTAGTATCTGCTCGCTACACTGTAATTCTCCCTGAACCCACTTAGTTGACATTGTGCTTCCCCAAAACACAGCCACTCTGATCCTACACATACTGAATAGAAATGAATGTGCATGAATACAGAGTAAAACGCATCTCCCGAAAACATTACTTATTTTGTCACATGCTCAAAAGAATATGACTCCTTTAAAAATTTATTTAGCGCCCTGCATCCCTTTCAACACAAACCTTCCACAATTTATCCCCAACGCTACCACTGTTTACTTTTTTTTTTTTTTTAAGTCTCTGCTCTTACCAGGGTATCGTGACTCCATATGTCAAGGGAAATTGTATCTCCATCTACATCTTATTCAGAAAATTGATGCCATTCTCTTCTACTTACCACTCATCTAAATCCCATCTAACCTTCAAAGCCCTGCTAAAGATACATCTCCTCTTGGAAATGTAACATTTTTACAAATATGTATCAAATAAACTCAATATGTTAGGTACTCTGCCAGGACACCACTGGATATTCAAGAGAGAGAATCTCTTTCCCTGAGATACCATAAAATTCAGAAAAAGGTACATCTCCAAGCATTTCCTATGAATTTCTATAGTGATTAACACCTGTGTTAACAATTTGGCTATTGTACAATTAAAGGTATCACTAACCAGTTCATTTTTTCATTCACTTGATAAATATTTATGGAGTCCTTACTTCATGCCTGGCACTGTTCTGGGTGGTGAAGATACAGCCATGAACAAAACAGCTCCTCTTCTCAGAGAGCTCACAGTCTAGTGGGTGGAAACAGCTAATAAATAAACGCATCATCTGTATAAACTGTCTGAGAACGTGGATGTTGGTGAAAAGTACCAGAGAGGAAAATAAAGTACGGGAAGGGGAATAAGGTGCATATGGATATTTTGTATCAGGGGGTTAAAAGAGCCCCTATTACCTAATTTTTCAGCAGAACCCTGACAGAAGTGAATGAGCAAGCCATGGTGGCATCTTGAGAGAAGTCACCCAGGCAATGGAAAAGCAAACGCAAAATAAAGCAGGCTGAGTCAACAATGTCTGTGGTGTTTTCCAGATGCCAGTGTGCAGGACGGGTGAGGGAAATGGAAAAAGCGGGGTGCAGGATTAATAATGTTTTTATCCTGCCTCCCCAGCTCCCAGGTAAACTTCTTTGACTACAGAACTGTCTTAGACACACATTTTAAATCTTCCATGGAACGTACTGCGCGATCCTGCACTCAGTAGACATTTAAAAACATAGCTATGGGTTTCCCTGGTGGCACAGTGGTTGAGAGTCCGCCTGCCGATACAGGGGACACGGGTTCGTGCCCTGATCCAGGAAGATCCCACATGCCGCGGAGCGGCTGGGCCCGTGAGCCATAGCCGCTGAGCCTGCGCGTCCGGAGCCTGTGCTCCGCAACGGGAGAGGCCACAACAGTGAGAGGCCCACGTACCACAAAAAACAAACAAAAAAAAACCCCACAGCTATGATGAGGCATTGACATTTACATGTAAAGAAATTTGCTATGAACATCTTGATGTTCATCAAATGAAAACAATTTACCCCTGGATACATGAACTGTAGGCCAACTGAATGACCCTATCTATCACAAATTCATAAAACTTAGGTCAAAGCAGAGACCTTCCTAGAAGTTATATGCTCTCTCTGTTTGCCATATTTCCCCCCAAATTACTGTAGCATTCTAAATCTTTTTTTTTATTGTACTTAGTTAATTTTTTAACTTCTTAATCTCCATTATTTCAGTTTTTAAAAATCAATGATTACACCCTTTGGCTGTCTACTTTTTTTTCTTTCTTCAGACACACTGTTTGCGACTTCAGGCTGTCCTGTGACACAGATATTAGTATGCAGTAATGTGTTAAACAGACATGGGTTGAATGCAGACTATACAGAGATGCTTATCTAGGTACTGGGATGCAAAGACAGGGCTGAGATTCGAGCATAGGCGTTGGAATTAGGGAACGCTGTCTGATTTGTAATCCCTCTACTAGCTGGGAGACCACATTTATGAAAGAAAGATAAGAATAATAAACTTACAGACCTCTTGCAAGTCTTAAGAAATTTCATATAGAATACTTAATATAAATCTGTAACAGAGTAAAGACTCAAGAAGTATTTATTTTAAAATCTTTAAATAATTATATATCTAATATGCTATAATTTTACTCATACATAAAGACAATAAGATGAGCAACTTAAACCTCACGCTTTCTCCATTCCTCCCCTGTCTCCTGAACTTTGTTCCCAGGTATATTTTTACCTGAACATTGACCCTGTGCCTATAATCAATGAATCCAGAACAGAACCTTCTTCTGTGTTGATACAGTCTCTGCCTTATGATACACAGTACTTCCATCATTACCCATGTGTCTGTAAAGCGCTCACAATGGAAACAAGATATAGAAATAGCTTTCTAAACGATCTTTCTGCCTCTGGCCTTCCTCCTCTCCAATGTGTTTAGTATATCACCCAACATTAGTCGTCTTTATTATTAGTTGCATGAATAAAGAAAGCAAAGAAAGTGATATGTTAGAAACACCAAGCTGGCATAAAAAAAAGAAAATTCTGCCATTTGTGAAAATATACATGGACCTGGACGACACCATGCTAAGTGAAATAAGCCAGACACAGAAAGACAAATACGGGATGATCTCATTTACATGTAGAATCTAAAAAGGTTGAAATCCTAAAACCAGAGAATAGAACAATGGTTGCATGGATCGGGAGGTGGGGAGGATATTGGGCAAAGAGTACAAACTTTCAGGTGTAAGATAATTAAGTTCTAGGGAATTAATGATGACTATAGTTGGTAATACTGTATAGTATACTTGAAATTTGTTATGAACTTCAGTAGTTTCACCACAGAAAAGTGAGATGTGAGGTGATGGATGTGTTAATTAAATTGATTGTAGTAATCATTTCATATTACAATGTACATGTGTATATCAAATCATGTTATACATATACACCTATGCGTGTATACACACACACAATTTTTATTTGTCAAAAAAAAAGAAAAATGTCAGGCTGGCAAGCTCACTGGGTTCTTCATTATTAAACGATGTGCTTTTCTTTAGCCTGGTTTCTCTGAGTGGAACTTTTGGGACAAGCTCCTCTTCAACTGCGCTGCACACGCTTCCCTAGAGTGAAAATGATTAGCTACCACAGGTGGGTCATGGGGCTACCGCGAGACAGGTGAGAAGATGCTAAGCTAATCCCCCTCCCCTGGGCTGTACTGGGAAGGTTTTACTTTAGATTTTCTCTACCTCCTTCTTTAGGGACTTTTCCTTTCCTTCATGACTTGCACCTAAGATCACAGTTCAAATTTGTGCTCTGCCTCTTGCCACTTACTTAGAAATTTTATCAACAGTGTGCTTTACAAGTCTGATTTGGAAATCTAAAATGCCCATGTTTTAGTCCTCAATTGTTTCCAAAATTTCAGGTAAGAAGCATAATCGGATGTAATTGCAAAGCATTTTGAAATCAAAAGCTCCGAAAATGTCCTTTCTTAACTACAGAATTAAAATGTGCCATTGTTGGCGGAAATGTTCTGGTCCATTTTCATTTGTTTTACCTAACAGTGAATGAACATAAAACTAACTGGGACATAAGACAGCACTGTGACAATGATGAATATTAATTTTTTCATGTATCATGTTTGACTTGGTTTTGCTGTTTGGCCAAAAAAGGCTAATATCAAGAGAAATAACTTGAGACAGTCTTGAGAACTATACTGTTTTGAATTACCTTTAAGCATTCAAATACAGTTTATAGTTATCTAATTAAATTGTAAGTTAATTATCCTATTGTGATTTTGTGGGTTTTAATAAAGTAAGCAACATGATGTTGTCTCCATTATTTCTTCATTCTATATGTGATGAAATCAAGTTTTGGCTTTAAGAATGAATAGCTAAAGCTACATAATATGTATTTCAGCTGTTAACTGATATTATCTACATGTCAACCTTCTATTAATAACGTCTCATCCTTTTTTCTGAAGTGAAAATATAAAACGCTTACTCCAGGAGCCAGTGCTGCTTTATTGTCACTTAGCTGTAATTCTTTTGTTTGCCTTCTGCTTACAGTGCCTGCCTATTTCCCTATTATCCTGCAAAGCATAGTAGATGAACTGGAAACCCAAAACCTTTCTTTCAATTTGAAAAGCTCTGCCTTTTGACAAGTACCTTTGAAAGAAGATGGTAGTCCTAAGAAAAATGCTCTAGAATGGGGAACAGTAATCACTCTTCCATTTTTCTTTTATATAAAAATTTCTTGCTAATTTTATGAGAAATATAGATATTTTTTATTTGGAAAAGCACTTGTTTTCTTACCGATAGTACAAAAGAAGATTCTGTTGCTGCATGTCTGTTGATTTTGTTTTGTTTTCTGTTTATGTGCTCTTAGGTTTCATTTCAGTGAAAGATTTTCAAAATATAAGACAGGACTCCAGCCACAGGTAACAAAAGCAAAATTAGACAAGTGAGATTACATCAAACTAAAAAGCTTCTGCACAGCCAAGGCAAAAATCAACAGAGTGAAAAGGTGGAGTACAGATGGGAGAAAATATCTGCAAAACATATCTGACAAAGGGCCCATAACTAAAAATACATAAGGAACTCGTACAACTCAATAGCAAAAAAGATAACCTGATTTTAAAATGGACTAAAGACTTGAATAGACGTTTCTCCAAAGGCAACATACAAATGGTCGACAAGTTTATGAAAAAATGCCTAACACCACTAATCACTGGGGAAATACAAATCAAAACCTCAGTGAGATATCACCTCACACCTGTTAGAATAGCTATTGTCAAAAAAGAAAAAAAAGAGAGAGCAAAACAGCAAGTGTTGATGAGGATGTTAAGAAATCACAAACCCTGCTCATGGTTGGTAGGGATGCAAAATGCTGCAGCTGCTGTGAAAAGTACGTTGGTTCCTCGTTGGTTCCTCAAAAAATTAAAAACAGAACAACTTTATGATTCATTGATTCCTCTCTGGTTATTTACCCAAAAAAACTGAAATCAAGGAAATGTTAGTACTTCTGTGTTCATGCAGCCCTATCCCCAATAGCCAAGATGCACATAAAACCTAAACATACATTTGCAGAGGAATGAGTTAAGAAAAGGTGGTATATATGTTCAATGGATTATTATGCAGCCTTAGAAACAAAGAAATCCTGCCGTGTTAGAAAACGTGGATGCACCTTGAGGACATTATGCTAAGTGAATTAAGTCAGTTACACAAGAACAAATACTGCACATTTCAACTTATATGAGGTACCTAAAATAGACTTCAAAGAAGCAAAGAAAAAAATGGGTTGTCCCAATTTTTCTCAAAACTTTCTACCAAAGCAGAGAATTTATATAAGCAAGGAAGAAAATGGTGGTTGCCAGGGGCTGGGGTAGAAGGGGAAATGGGGAGTTGCTAATAAACATGTATGAAATTTCAGTTATGCAACATGAATAAGTTCTAGAGATCGGATGTACAGTACTGTACTTATAACAAAATTGTACTGCAGACATGAAAATCTGTTAGGAGGATACACCTCATGTTAAGTAATCTTACCAAAATACTTTTAAAAAAATTTTAAGAGGCCAAACAATTAAATAAAAAATAAAAAAAAGGGGGCTTCCCTGGTGGCGCAGTGGTTGAGTCCGCCTGCCGATGCAGGGAACACGGGTTCGTGCCCCGGTCCAGGAGGACCCCACATGCCGCGGAGCGGCTGGGCCCGTGAGCCGTGGCCGCTGAGCCTGCGCGTCCGGAGCCTGCGCTCCGCAACGGGAGAGGCCACAGCGGTGGGAGGCCCGCGTACCGCAAAAAAATAAATAAATAAATAAATAGAGGGCCCAGCACATTTCTTTGCCCACAACCCTCCTCCTTTCTCTAACCATAGAAAATGTCAGAAAAGTTTGAGACAATCAGAGGCACAGCCACAACTCTCTCTAAAGTGGCAGCAGCAAGCAATGTGTTTTATCAGTTTTCAGCGAAATTTTTTACTAAAGCAGAGTATTCTAAAGGTCAGTGGAAGAGATTAAATGTAACCAGAGGGTGCTGAATGGTCCATCCTGAAGCAGACAGTTACAAAGCTCACAATATATTATTCTGTAGCCTTCAAGTAAATGGGGATTTGGCATTCTACATTCTGTACCACAGTTTGTATAAATATAGGTATGTGTTTAGAGCTATAAATAGACTTGCCTCATACAACTGCTCAGTTTAAGTTCACAATCCTTGAAAACTTATACCATGTTTTACAGAACACAGAATTTTTGACTTTTTTCCCTATATAATGACTTTTCACCCAAAACACACTAAATAAGTACACTGTAAAAGTGCTACTTCTAGGATATGGCTTTAGGCAGACATATTCAATTGACTTGTCACCTCACGTCTAGTGAGCATATTGAAATACGTACGAAGTAAGCCCCCTATATGAAAAAACCCCAATGCTTTTCTTTGGGTACATGTCCCAAACGATAGCAACAAAATAGTAGCACATGAGCTTATGTACAAGTGCTGTTTCCACAAGTTTTGTAGGACTCACGTTTTTAGCCTTTATTTTGCCCTAACGGCATTTTCTTCTCTTTTACCTTTATCAGCGAAAGAGAATGAATTCAAGTGCACATACCTCAAGAAGAGTGGATATACTTTTAAATTTCATTGTGCCTTCCACTGATCACCTTTACAAATGTTTCTCAATGGCTAAAGGCTAAAAACTGGAGAGGGAAACTTCTCCGCGAAACAGTCTTTAGAATCAGATTTATTTTAGCAAAAAAATGACACGCATTCTGAACCAGAGCTAAACTCTCTCAGTTCAAATTGTGTAAAATTCTATCCTGGGAGAGAAATGAGGCTGGGTGTCTTTTCAAAAGAAGGTTCTGCAGAAAACCCTGTGGGTAGGCACAATTACCCTTGGCCTCCTCTGCGCCTTTATTACTCCAGCTAGTGCTACTGTGATAGCTCTTATCACGCTGGGTCCCACCATGGAATCAGTGGCCTACATCCCTGGTTATCCTATTAGACATTTGGGCTCCTTGAGATTAGGCAGTTTCTATCAACTTTCTGTGTTGTTTCTTATCAAAGTGTGACTATTTCAAACAGTGTTCAGTGCATAATGGCTACAAGAAACAATCATTGAATTAAAATGTATAACTACAAAATAACTGATGTGGTGAGAGATGTGCCCCTTTCCCAGGTAAAGTGGGAAAACCAGCAATGTTCTCACATGGAGATGATAAGAGATATTTAGGAAGCCTCTCACTGAGAGGATGATTTCGAGTTCTGGGAGGCCAGTGGAATGCTGGGATTGCTTCTATGAACATTGGCGCCAGCCACTTCCCATTTTATTTTACAGAAGAAAAATCCTCTCCCCCTTCTACCTTCCAAACTGCTACTTTAAGCTTTATCAAATTTGTTTACTTAAGACTGCAAGAGGTTTTGTTTCCATCTTTTTTGGTCCATCCTTCTTCCCTGCTCTGTTCTCTCATATTTTTTCCTGATTCTTCCCTCATTTTTCTGTGTATTTACCCAAAGGAGAGCAACTTTCTCTTTTACATCGTTTGTCATCAAATTTCCACCTCAATAGTGTTGGCATGTGGCAGATTATCAGAAATACTTGTTAGAAGACAGTACATCTATTTTTCTAAAATAAAAGTTGGAAAAAGTCTTTTCCCAGAATTCTAAGTTTCCTCCTCTTTTTTTCTTGCCCTTTCCCTTTTCTTTCTATACTATTCTATTATGTGGAACAATTTGTTCTGGGTTTTTTTGGGTTTGTTTTTACAGAGACCATTCAGTAATATAGTTTCAATGAACAAATACATCATAACAATGCAATCTGTTTTTGTTCTACTATTACTTAATGTGACTGATAGAATTAAATACACATAGCACAAGGAATATGGTCGATATATTGTAATAACTTTATATGGAGGAAGATAATTACTAGACTTATCACAGTGATCATTTTGTAATGTATTTAAATGTTCAATCACTATGTTGTACCCCTGAAACTAAATATGTCAACTGTATTTCAATGAAAAAATAAATTTGTTGGAAACCAAAATACATACATACACACACACATACAGGTGACTCTTGAACAACACAGGGCTTAGGAGCGCCAACCCTCACAGAGCTAAAAATCCATGTAACGTTACAGCTGGCCCTCCATACAGGTGGTTCCACAACCTGAGATTCAACCAACTGCCCGTTTTGTAGTACTGCAGCACGTATTTATCAAAAAATATCCATGTATAAGTGGATCTCCACAGTTCAACCCATGTTGTTTAAAGGTCAACCGTACTTGCTTTTTTTTTTTTTGAAATCCTCCTCCCTTGGATTCAGCTGTTTTTTTTGTTTTTTTTTTTTTTTTTGTGGTACGTGGGCCTCTCCCTGCTGTGGCCTCTCCCGTTGCGGAGCACAGGCTCCGGACGCGCAGGCTCAGTGGCCATGGCTCACGGGCCCAGCCGCTCCGCGGCATGTGGGATCTTCCCGGACCGGGGCACGAACCCGTATCCCCTGCATCGGCAGGCGGACTCTCAACCACTGCACCACCAGGGAAGTCCTTACTGTGTTATTTTTAATTCAAAAAATACGTAGCATGTCCAGATACATGATGAGCATATGATCAACATTTCAAAGAGACGTATAAATTAAAGTGAACCTATTATGGAAAAACAAAATAACAAGTACATTTAGGACGTCTGGGCCTCTGTATATGTGAGAAAACATCCTTGGCATAGTTAGCCATTCTTAATCAGGAAAACCTTTCTCCAGAGAGGGAGATTCCTAAGCTATTGGAGGAATGGGAGAGAAGGATAGCACATTTAGAGACCTGAGAGGGGCTGGACATGTCCTGTTGAAGGTGTAGCTTGGGGAAAATGGTCTAAGGTGTCTTATGATGGATTAAAGAGTCCATGTTCCTTCTAGAAAACTTCCTGTAAATCTCTCTTGAGGAAAGCATATATAACCTTTACAGAAGCCTGGAGCGTGTCTTCCTCATGAACTTTATGGCATCTGACGTCATGAATGGATATTCCCCACCCAGCAATGCTTACAGCATTCTTGCTACTGGGAAATACCCCAGATATTAAGGGCTCAGCCGAAAATATTCTCTGCCTCATTTAGTCATTCCAAACAGGCCACTGACATCTGAAATTAGAAATAAAAGGGCTGAAGCACTTCAAAGATGACAAATTCCACTGATATGCTTATTTCCCCATGAAAAAGAAATAGTCTCTCAGCATGGCAGCTGCTCCAGATTCCGAAACAGGCCACATGTTTTGTGACAGCTGCTGACACAAGCAATTTCCTCTGATTATATCTTCCAGTATATTTCATACAGAAGGAGCCAAGTCTTCTCTAGCAGACTGAGTTTTAAGTAAATAGATGGCCCCATTTTGTTTTCTCAACGTGCATAGAAAGCAACAACAAACCCTATTGATGTTTTTAAACAATTTACAGAATGTGAACAAAGCACACAATAAAAAGTGTTGCAAAATTATCTAAAATGTTTTCTTGGGTTGTCGTAACAATAGAAGAATGTGCACTTTTAAGAACTATATAAAAACTCCACCTCTGAGAATCCAGGCCTGGCATCTCTGGCACAATGAAGCTCATTAATTCACTTCCCCATATGCAGCCCTTCTGCTCTCAACTCATACTGGTCAAGAACAAAAACCAGACACGATATTCAGTTTGATTCAATTTTTAAAAGATGTTTAAAATCTTTTAAAAAGCACTGAAGAGATTTCTAAATACATGCAAATAGTGGATGTGATTTTAGGAGATTCCTTCTGCTATGGAAGACTGAGAACAAACTTACATAATCAATGGAGGAAAAAATGGTACTCTATGGAGAAGAAAAGCACAGATGCCCAAAGGGAATGGAGGCATGTTTGCCAAAAATGTGAAGCTCTGAAGCACATCTTCCAGGAAGAAGACAACAGAAGTTCTTTGTAACACAAGTATCCTGCTCTGGAAATGGTCCAAACAAGCTCAGGTGGTGATCTTCTTGGAATCAGCCTTTTCCTTTTCTACGCCAGGGATGATTCAAACTTCTATTGGATGGCAACAGACTCAGAAAAAACCATTGTCCTCCCTACCCTGGTTCTATCTCCACAGTCTTGCTGAATCCTTGTTTTTAGAAGGAAAGTAGTCAGTCTTGGTTAGTAACACTATAGTGATGTGACCTCAGTCCATACTGGAGGTTGTCTTAATCACTTTATTCTGTAGGATTCCCACATGCATCCAGACTTTCCACATTTTACATCAATTTCAATGTGGAATACTATTCCAACATGGTTGGATTATAATAGGCTTTAACCTAAAATTTTATCCAGAAAAATGTGTCCCTCTTTAACATTAAACGACATTTACTATTTAATGACATCTACAATGATACACCTAGTCTTTTGCCTTTTTTTTTTTCCTATGGATAAAAAGGAACAACACATCAAAGGTAAAGGTTTGGCTAGAACCTATATTGCCTAAATCTTATGTTAAATGTCTTTCACACCTTGCTCTTTTATTCAGAACAATGACCTCTTAAAAAGATATCATACCGAGAAATAAGTAGCCTAATAAGAATAAATTAGAAATGTGTCCTAGTTAGAATTAATCAAGGACCATCTTGGATGAAGGCGAACAATGAAATGTGATCATCTGGCAATACACTGAGCTGAGAAATATGTAGTCCTAGTTGCTGAATCATACATTGTACATGGCATACATACAGCTTGAAGAGAACCTGGTTAACATTTTCCAGACTCATGTGGAGGTGATGGAGTACACAAACCAAGATTCATTCCATATTAGAATTCTAAGATTGAAAGTTTTCTTCAAGACCATCCAGTTCAACTACCAGTCTACAGTCTGAATACCGTTTCTAGTATCTCTTCCATGATGTTACCCATCATATATTTGAATCCACTAGAGTACTTCTCAGTTGCAAGTAATACAAACCCAACTAAATAGCTTAAATAATAAAATTATTTTATTGGTTCATATACCTAAATTTAAGAAGGTTGGATTTCAAGGAAGTCTTAATCCAGTGGCAAAACAAGACCACCATGCCCCCACCTTCTATCCATGTCTCTGTTTGGTACTCCATGGTGTCAAATCCTCCTAAAGTCAATTCCTCTCATTGTTAGCAAAGAGCCAACATCCTCCAGGGCAAAAAGCTACCTTTCTTCTCATCCAGAAGGAACTTTGGCCTGCCAATCAAAGCAAAGCCCCAGGCTTGCTATGACAGACTACCTTATGTCACATGCTCATTCAATGGCCCATTACTGTGGCTCAAGGGTTGAATCAGCTCTTTGGCTTAGCCTTGAGCATGTTCTCCACTCTCAGTACCAAGACTAAAGTTCACTTTTTAAGGACTACATGGATCCTCACTGATAAATCATGGAGCTCTGACGCAAAGCGAGGGAGACAGGATACAGGGCCACAATGTTGAATGAATCCAATGATAGGGACTTCACTACTTGCTGAAACTGTTCCTTCTGTCTTTCGGTGTATCTGAGAGTCAGGAGGTTTAACAACCATTCATTCAGACATTTTAAGTTCTAAATAATTTTTCCCACTTCAATTTTCAAAAGCAAAGCATTAAAACAATCATTCCTCTACTAAATTTTCATCACCCTAGAAGAGGAGTTCTCTTAAATGAGAAATTTGACCTACTACATACTACTGTTTTTATCAAAGAGGCATTACTAAAAAGATGAGGACACTGATGGGTAATTGTGGCTGAGTTAGTAGTATGTTTTATATAGTTCACTTCTATTTGAGCCAATGGTAAAGCTGCAGCTGACACTTGTATCTTGGAAGCTAATCGCCAAATTTTAGTCATGGGGTAACAGATATATTTTTTAAAATGTACACGCTCTCATAATATCCAGAGAATGACACATTTGTGCCTGTGTATAGTTATTCCCACATACCAGCTAGGGGTAACTCAGACCATCTAAGTTGTTATTTACACATTCTTATTTTACTTATGACTCTCATGTTACCAAGAAAATTTTGCTTTTATTTGTTGCCTTGCCAACCAAAGATTTAGTTTCCTGACCTATTAAGCTAAGCCATACCCCAAACAATTTGAAAGCTAGGAAAACTGAATCCTCAACTTCCCCTTTAGCCTTCAGATCTTCTCAGACAAAACTATCTGCCTGACTTATACATTTGCGACTTTAAATTGAAGCTTTGATTGTTCACATGACTCACTTTCTCATTCAGATCATCTTTTCCAGATACACTGTATGAGTCAGTGCAGGGAGAAACTTGACTGCTTGGCAAGAGGAAAAAAGAAGCTAAAAAACTATTCTTTAAAAATAACTGTTAAAACCTCTAGATGAAATATTCTTTAATGTAGATTTTAATGCATGAAGCCACAGAAGCTTGCAAGTTTCCGAAAACAGAAAACGTCTCATTCTTATTGTACCCGCAGTGCCAGCACACGGTAGGTATTCACACATGTTAGATGAATAAATAAATCTGACAATCTATTGACATATTCTCACAGTTGAACAGATTTCCTCCACTAAACTTGCTAGGTGAAAATAATGATTTGGTGATTTTAAATTATTCTTGTAAGTACAAATGCCAAGTGGATAAAGTGAAAGAATATCTTGTCCATTTTTTTCAATTATTTACTACTACCATGAAACTCAAAACAAGCACTGGATAGTAGAGCTGGCGAGGACGACAAATCTTTTGCTGCTTTGGGGCTTGGTGTGGCAGATGTGTGGACATCATTAAAGGGTTTCTTTAGACATATCATCTAAGCTCTGCCAGGCATTACCCTTACACTCTTGCTGGCATCGCTTTTGCACTGCAGCATCTGACTCTATCATCTATTTGAGATTCTTCCATATTCTACAGCCTGGGAAACAAATGGACTGTATTTGGCAGCAGGGAGATTGAGTGCCATATCAAGAAACAACAATGTACAGAGTGAGAAGACCTCTCTCAATGCAGAGAAATCTTTGATTTTAACAAGTCTACATATGACAATGACTAGTTCAAGGCTTAGTAAACTACATGCTTTCAAAGCCCCTTCTAGTTCTAAAATTATAAAATGTAATGTATGGCCACTACTTAAAGAAGGTTTGACATAGAAAATAATTTGAAACCATGTTGGGTAAAGGCACTAATTCACTGTTCAGCCATGAAACTGTGAAACTGTAAAAAATTACAGCACAAAATCTTTCTTTAATATCTTGCACCATTCAGTGGACCATTTCATAAATTATTGTAGCTATCTCATGCTAATAACAATGTTTGACTACAGTGATGAACATTTGGTTTTATTTTTTTATGTGAAATAAAAACGGACTTGTCAATCACACCTCTACCTTTAATACATGTGTATTAATATCCTCACTTGATAATACAGAGCTCCGAATTACACTAAAAATGTGTCTGTGTACAATTCCATCTTCCATTTCCCTTTGTAAAATCACAGAATGTATCTTTATCAAAGTGTAAAGCTTTATCATGTGAACAAATACCTTCAGACAGTGCCAACGCAACAGTCATCCAGTGCCTATAATTCACAACAATGATAGGAGGTTGGAGAGTCTGAATTAGAAAATGAATTAAAGCAAGCTCATACAGGCTTAGTAAAGAGAAATTTTTCTCACAGATAGTATTCCTCATAGAGCCTTATCTTGGGTGGAAAAATAAGAAGTTTAGAGTTTGGGGGCTTGAGGAGTAACAGTGTGAGTAATGCCATCTGTCATTTAACTGCTGGGTTCTAAACATCTCCAGCAAGCTCATTCTCATGACTGTGCAACTTGTTTGGGCCAACAATCTGGGTTTGTACTTGCAGTCCTATCATTAATCCTGTTATATAAAAACAAGTTTGTCTGGCCACTTCACGACTTAGAGACAAGACAATCTCTTTTTAGTCAGTGCACAATTATGAAGCTCTGCTGCTCAGAACACTTGAACCTCAACATCTCCTGAATTCTTTTTTCCCCAGAGTATTTTATGTTCAGTCAACTTGTTACTGCCACATTCCTGATGAGACATGTAGACGAATACATACAGAATCGGAGTTGATTGAGATAGATAGCTCTGGGAGGAGATAAAATTGACTTCATGCGGACTAAATCAAGCCCTTGGGAGATTTTCACATGCTAATCCTAAATGATATAAGCAACCCACAGAAAGTGACTTAAGGTATTGCACTTTTTCCTTATATGCAAAGAGTACATTGTATTGTCAGTAAGCTGCCCCTCCCCCATAAATCCCTATCAGTGCTTATTCATAATCATCAACGAGGCCAACAGGATGCTATGTTCCCGTCCAGTCCATCTTTACATAGGTTAATTCATAATATATTTATACAGAAGTTTCTATGATTTTTTTCCATGTCTGTCTAAGCATTTCTATGTCTTCTCCTCATCATAAATGTCACTGTTACAATGACAAAATATTGTATCCAGTTAAATGGATTTACTGTTGGCTCTTTGCAGTTGTTTCTGGTACTCTGCTACAGATAAACAACTCCCGGCAGGCAAATTTTTCCAGCTTTAGATTCCTCCCCTTAAAATGAGTCTTTAAAAGTGTTGTTATTTAGAAAAAAGACTACTTATCAATTTTATGGCTCTTGAAAGTTGCTGTCGTGGTTCTTCCAAAAGGAGAGGATCAATTTTCACTGAGACAGTAATATAGGAGTGTTCTGTTTTCACTGTACTTCTCTAAGGGATGAGACTTTCCCTACAATTGCTCTTAGTAAAAGCTAACATGTATTTAGTACTTAGAGATGTGACACTGCAGAGCATTTTGGTGTATTATCTCTCTTAATTCCAGAAAAACTGTATGAAGTAGGTGCTATTTTTGTCCCTATTTCACAGCTAAAGCGACAGATTACAGAGAGGCATAGTAATTTGCCCAACTTCACAAAGCCTTTAAAGTGAAGTCTCATCTCAGGTGCAACTGGCCAAAATCCATGCTCTTAACCTATAGATTGTGCTGCCTATATTTCTTCATATAAACTGTTCAAACATTTGTCTATTTACTGGTCATGTTTTACTATTAATCTATACCTTATTTCTATTTGGTATACAACAAATATGTCAACCTGCTTTTTCCTTCATATTCCAAATCAGTGGTCCACTAGTTAAAATCTAAATTCTAAAATTTAGAGTACAGACATTATGGGAGATCAATCAGGATGGTCCAATAAGAGGATGTGGAGCTCACCTCTCACCACAAACACATCAAAAATACATCTACATGTGAACAATTCTCACTGGAAACTGGCAGCAGGACCCTCCCACCCTCCCCCATACAACCAAAGCTGTAGGAAAGATGAACACACAATCGGGCAGAGTGGAAAGAAAAGCAATCGTATGGGACCTGTGCTTCTGGAAGGGGACTCAGGAAAAGGGAGAATACACGGACAAACAACCATCCTGGCAAGTTGGAGAGAAGACTGCTATAGCTCCTGCCAGGGTTCCTGTGACCACCTCAATGTTTTTACCCCAGCCCAAGCCAAGTGAACTCTCCAGCCCCACTCGCTCCATGTCACAGTGTGGCACTGGATCTGGGGTGGCAACAACTGCAGAGAAGACTCGCTATGGGATACAGATGCAACCCTGTCCTGATACAGCACCTGGGTGGTGCAGCAGCAGCCGCTGTTGGCACTTAATCCTGTACCGCATCAGAAGAAGCCCAGCACTGTGACGGTAGCCACCCACCACGGCTCATGCCCCAATATATGCTCAGAGTTCCACACAGGCCCTGCCTGCCCTGCAGTGTGCCTCCATAACAGGGCAGGGATGGCAGAAGCGGGGGGCAATGATCGGCTGTGAGGAATAAAGGGACTTGCATCCAAGGATGCATCTGAGAGTGACGGAAACAATTATTAGCACATGCCTAGGGAGTACCTGAGAGACAGCTCAGACCTCTGTCTGTGGCTGAGATGAGCTGAAAGCCTATACTGCACACACACGCACTCACACACCGTCTCTCCCCGCCCCCCCCTCCACTTACTTTAGCACTTCCCCTCCTTGGGGCAAGGATCCTGGGGCAGGAAGAGGGAAAACCTACATTTAAAGGGAACAGAGCCAGCTCAGGCCTACCTTCAGGGCTTCTGCTCCAGGAATTTGGGATCAGACTCCACCCACAATATAGCAGTGATGGCTGCTGAGCAGAGGGGAGGTCCCACCTCACACATGGCTCCAGCTCTAGTGCCTCCATCTCCAGCCCTATCACCTACCAAGGTTACAGCTGCCAGCACACCCTGATAAAGACATGACTCACGTCCACATCAAACTGCTCTCCCACCAAAAGCACTGGGCACATAGAGTCTGTATAGGGATACCCCTTCAAAACCACAACAGGTAACTGTTTCCCCTAAATTCACAGAGGCAGAGAAAGTTAAACAAAACTAAAAGGCAGAGGAACTACTTTCAATGGAAAGAGCAAGAGAAACCCCCTGAGAAAATACTGAAACAGAAATAACTTACCAGTCAAGGAATTCAAAACACTGGTAATAAAATGTTATCTGAATTAGGAAAAAGAATGTATGAACACAGCAAAAATGTTAACAAGGAACTAGAAAATATAAAAAAGATCCAACCAGGAATGAAGAACTCAGTAAGTGAAACAAATACATGAGAATGAATAGAAGACTAAGTGATACAGAACATATAAGTGATCTGGAAGATAGAAAATGGAAATCACCCTATCAAAACAGCAGAAAGACAAATAAAAAAATTAATACAGCCTAAGAGATCTCTGATATAACATTAAGCACACCAACATTCTCATTATAGAGGTCCCAAAAGGAGAAGAGAGAGAAAAAAGGATTGAAAATGTATCTGATGAAATTATGGCTGACAACTTCCCAAACCTGAAGAAGGAAGCAGATATCCAGATACGAGAAACACAGAGGGTCCTCAACAAGATGAGCCCAAACAAATCCACATCAAGACATGTTACAATTAAAATGGCAAAATTTAATGCCAAATAGAGAATTCTAAAGGCAGCAAAGGAAAAAGTCATATACAAGGGAATCCCCATAAGGCTATCAGCTGATTTTTCTGTAGAAAATTTGCAGGCCAGTAGGGAGTGGTATGACTTTTCAAGAGCTGAAAGGGAAAAACCTGTAACCTAGGACACTCTACCCAGCAAGATTATCATTTAGAATCGAAAGAGAAATGAAGAACTTCTCAGATAAGCAAGAACAAAAGTAGTTCTTTAATACTAAAACTACCCTCAAAGAAATGTTAAAAGGTTGTCTAATAGTGGAAAAGAATAATCTATAGACAAGGAAAAATCCCACTAGGAAAGGCAATTATATAATAAGCACTGAGTATCAACCATTAAATAAGCCAGTACCAAGATTAAAAGAAAAAAAGTTAAAAGCAGCTATAACTACAATAAATGGTTAAGGGATAAACATGAAAATGTAAAATATGACATCAAAAACACAAAATGTGGCAGAGCACAGTGAAAAATGTGGATCTTTTAGAATGTGTCTGAACTTAAGTGACTACCAGTTTAAAACAAGTAAATATAGTTATAGGTCAACATATACAAACCCCATGGTAACCACAAATCAAAAACCTACAAAACTAAAACACAAAAACTAAAAAGAAAGGAACACAAGCATACAACCACTGAAAATCATCAAAACACGAGGGAAGAAACAAACACAAATAGAAATGAACAAAGCACTTTAAAAACAACCAGAAAGCAAGTAATAAAATGGCAATAAGTACATACTTACCAAGGTACACTTCGTGTATTAAATATCAATGGACTAAATGCTCTGATTGAAAGATAGAGTGGCTGATTGGATTAAAAAAAAGAGACCTTTACACACACTGCCTACAAGTGATTCATGTCAGAGCTTAAGACACACAGATTGAAAGTGAGAGGATGGAAAAAGATATTCATGCCAACAGAAATGATAAGATAGTGGGGGTAGAAATACTCAAAGTAAACTTTAAAACAAAGGCTGTAACAGAAGACAAAGAAGGGTATTACATAATGATGAATGGGTCAGTAAAGAAGAGGACATTCTATTCATTAACATATATATATACACACAGTATAGGATCACCTAAATATGTAAAACAAATACTAACAGACATAAGAGGAGAAACTGACAATCATACAATAATACTAGGGGACTTTTACAGCCCGCTAATATCAATGCACAGATCATCCAGACAGAAAATCATTAAGGCAACACTGGTCTTAAATGACACAGTAGACCACTGGACTTAATAGATAACTCTAGGACATTTTATCCAAAAACAAAAGGATACACATTCTTTTCAAGTGCACAAATACTGTCCAGAATAACACATACTAAGCCACAAAACAAATCAACAAATTTAAGAGAACAGAAACTCTCATTTTTTCAGACCACAATGATATGAAACTAGAAATCAATTACAGAAAGAAAAATGGGAAAACAAAGACATGGACACTAAAAACAAGCTATTAAAAAACCAATGGGTCAATGAAGAAAACAAAGAGAATTCACAAAATACCTCAAGACAGCTGAAAATGAGAGCACAGCAATCCAAAATCTATGGGGTACAGCAAGCAAAAGTAGTTCTAAGAAGGAATTTTATAGTGATACAGGCCTTCCTCAAGAAACAAGAAAAACCTCAAATAAACAACCTAATCTACCACCTAAAGGAATTAGAAAAAGAAAAAAACAGCCCAAAGTCAGCAGAAGGAAGAAGATCAGAGAGGAAATAAAATAGAGAACAAAAAAAATTAGAAAAGGTCAATTAAAAGAGCTAGGTTTTGAAAAGAAAAAAAAATTGATAAACCTTTAGCCAGGCTTACCAAGAATAAAAGAGAAAGGACCCAAATAAACAAAATAAGAAAAAGAGGAGAAATAAGAACTGATACCACAGAGATACAAAAATTCGTAAGAATACTGTGAACAGTTACATGCCAACAGATTGACAAATTTTCTAGAAAGGTACAACCTGTCAAGACTAAGTCAAGAAAAAACAGACAAGTTGGAACATACCAATCACTAGTAGTGAAATCGAATTTGTATTTTAAAAACTCCCAGTAAACAAAAGTCCAGTACTGGACAGCTTCACAGGGGTATTCTACCAAACATAAGAAGAAGATCAAATACCTATCCTTCTCAAACTATTCCAAAAAAGTGAAGAGGACAAAACACTCCCAGATTCATTCTACTAGGCCACCTTTACCCAATACCAAAACCAGACAGAGACACTACAAAAAAAATTACTGGCTAATATCTTCGATTATCATAGATGCAAAAATCCTCAACAAAATAATAGTGAACCAAACTAACAATATATAAGAAGAATCATACACCATGATAAAGTTGGATTTACTCTAAGGCCACAAGGGTGGTTCAATATTCACAAGTCAATGTGAACATTAACAAAAAAGAAAAATTACATGATCTCCATAGATGCAGAAAAAGCATTTGACAAAATACAATACTCATTCATGATAAAAACTCTCATCAAAGTGGGTACAGAGGAAACATACCGCAACATAATAAAAGCCTAAAAGCCATTATGACAAACCTATAGCTAACATCATACACAATGGTGAAAAGCTGAAAGCCTTTCCTCTAAATTCAGGCAAAGGACAAGGATGCCCACTCTCACCACTTCTATTTAATAAAGTATTCAAAGTGAAGTCCTACACAGAGTAACTCAGACAAGAAATAAAAGGCATCCAAATTGGAAAGGAAGAAATAAAACTGTAACTCTTTGCAGATGACACAATATTTTATATAGAAAACCCTAAAATCACCAAAGATCTATTAAAAGTAATAAATGAATTCAGTGAAGCTGCAAGATACAAGATTAATATACAGAAAACGATTCTGTTTCTATATGCAAATAATGAACAATCAGGAAGTGAAAGTTAAAAAAAAATACCATTTAAAATTGCATCAGGGCTTCCCTGGTGGCGCAGTGGTTGAGAATCTGCCTGCCAATGCAGGGGACACGGGTTCAAGCCCTGGTCTGGGAAGCTCCCACAAGCCGCAGAGCAACTGGGCCTGTGAGCCACAATTACTGAGCCTGCACGTCTACAGCCTGTGCTTCGAAGACAACAAGAGAGGCAGCGATAGTGACAGGCCCGCGCACCACGATGAAGAGTGACCCCCACTTGCCACAACTAGAGAAAGCCCTCACACAGAAATGAAAACCCAAGACACATATTAATAAAACTATCAAAAATTAAATACAGAGAAAAAATATTAAAAGCAACAAGGGAAAAACAACAAATAACATACAAAGGAATCCCATAAGGTTAACACCTGATATTTCAGCAGAAGCTCTGCAAGCCAGAAAGGAGTGGCAGGACATATTTAAAGTGATGAAAGAGAAAAACCTACAACCAAGATTACTCTACCCAGCAAGGATCTCATTCAGATTCGATGGAGAAATTAAAACCTTTACAGACAAGCAAAAGCTAAGAGAATTCAGCACCACCAAACCAGCTTTACAACAAATGCTAAAGGAACTTCTCTAGGCAAGAAACACAAGAGAAGGAAAAGACCTACAATAACAAACCCAAAACAATTAAGAAAATGGGAATAGGAACATACATATCGATAATTACCTTAAATGTAAATGGATTAAATGCTCCCACCAAAAGACACAGATTGGCTGAATGGATACAAAAACACGACCCATATATATGCTGTCTACAAGAGACCCACTTCAGACCTAGGGACACATACAGACTGAAAGTGAAGAGATGGAAAAAGATAACCCATGCAACTGGAAATCAAAAGAAAGCTGGAGTAGCAATTCTCACATCAGACAAAATAGACTTTAAAATAAAGACTATTACAGGAGACAAAGGAAGACACTACATAATGATCAAGGGATCAATCCAAGAAGATATAACAATTGTAAATATTTATGTACCCAACATGGGAACACATCAATACGTAAGGCAAATGCTAACAGCCATAAAAGGGGAAATTGACACCAACTCAGTAACAGGGGACTTTAATACCCCACTTCCATCAATGGACATATCATCCAAAATGAAAATAAGGAAACACAAGCTTTAAATGATACGTTAAACAAGATGGACTTAATTGATATTTATAGGACATTCCATCCAAAAACAACAGAATACACTTTCTTCTCAAGTGCTCATGGAATATTCTCCAGGACAGATCATATCTTGGGTCCCAAATCAAGCCTTGGTAAATTTAAGAAAATTGAAATTGTATCAAGTATCTTTTCTGACCACAACGCTATGAGACTAGGTATCAATTACAGGAAAAGATGTGTAAAAAATACAAACACATGGAGGCTAAACAATACACTACTTAATAACCAAGTGATCACTGAAGAAATCAAAGAGGAAATCAAAAAATACCTAGAAACAAACGACAATGGACACACGACGGCCCAAAACCTATGGGATGCAGCAAAAGCAGTTCAAAGAGGCAAGTTTATGGCAATACAATCCTACCTCAAGAAACAAGAAACATCTCAAATAAAAAACCTAACCTTACACTTTAGGCAATGAGAAAGAAGAACAAAAAAAACTGCAAAGTTAGCAGAAGGAAAGAAATCATAAAGATCAGATCAGAAATAAATGAAAAAGAAATGAAAGAAACATTAGCAAAGATTAATAAAACTAAAAGATGATGATTTGAGAAGATAAACAAAACGGATAAACCACTAGCCAGACTCATCAAGTAAAAAAGGGAGCAGACTCAAATCAACAGAATTAGAAATGAAGAAGGAAAAGTAATAACTGACACTGCAGAAATACAAAGGATCATGAGAGATTACTACAAGCAACTATATGCCAATGAAATAGACAAACTGGAAGAAATGGACAAATTCTTAGAAAAGCACAACCTTCCCAGAATGAACCAGGAAGAAACAGAAAATATAAACTGACCAATCACAAGCACTGAAATTGAGACTGTGATTAAAAATCTTCCCACAAACAAAAGCCCAGGATCAGATGGCTTCACAGGTCAATTCTAGCAACATTTAAAGAAGAGCTAACACCTATCTTTCTCAAACTCTTCCAAAATGTAGCAGAGGGAGGAACACTCCAAAACTCATTCTATGAGGCCACCATCACACTGATACCAAAACCAGACAAAGATGTCACAAAGAAAGAAAACCACGGGCCAATATCACTGATGAACATAGATATAAAAATCCTCAACAAATAATGGCAAACAGAATCCAACAGCACATTAAAAGGATCATACACCATGATCAAGTGGGGTTTATCCCAGGAATAGAAAGATTCTTCAGTATATGCAAATCAATCAATGTGATACACCATATTAACAAACTGAAGGAGAAAAACCATATGATCATCTCAATAGATGCAGAAAAAGCTTTCAACAAAATTCAACACCCATTTATGATAAAAACCCTCCAGAAAGTAGGCACACAGGGAACTTTCCTCAACATCATAAAGGCCATATATGACAAACCCACAGCCAACATCATTCTCAGTGGTGAAAAACTGAAAACATTTCCACTAAAATCAGGAAGAATACAAAGTTTTCCACTCTCACCACTCTTATTCAACATAATTTTGGAAGTTTTAGCCACAGGAATCAGAGAAGAAAAAGGAATCCAAATCAGAAAAGAAGTAAAGCTGTCACTGTTTGCAGATGACATGATACTATACATAGAGAATCCTAAAGATGCTACCAGAAAACTACTAGAGCTAATCAATGAATTTAGTAAAGTAGCAGGATACAAAATTAATGCACAGTAATCTCTTGCATTCCTATACAGTAGTGATGAAAAGTCTGAAAGAGAAATTAAGGAAACACTCATTTACCATTGCAACAAAAAGAATAAAATACCTAGGAATAAACCTACCTAAGGAGACAAAAGACCTGTATATAGAAAACTATAGGACACTGATGAAATAAATTAAAGATGACAAACAGATGGAGAGATATACCATGTTCTTGGATTGGAAGAATCAACATTGTGAAAATGACTATACTACCCAAAGCAATCTACAGATTCAGTGCAACCCGTATCAAACTATCAATTTCATTTCTCACAGAACTGGAACAAAAAATTTTACAATTTGTATGGAAACACAGAAGACCCCGAATAGCCAAAGCAATCTTGAGAACAAAAACCGAGCTGGAGGAATCAGGCTCCCTGACTTCAGACTATAGTACAAAGCCACATTTATCAAGACAGTATGATACTGGCACAAAAATACAACTATAGATCAATGGAACAGGATAGAAAGCCCAGAGATAAACCCATGCACATATGGTCACCTTATCTCTGATAAAGGAGGCAAGAATATGCAGTGGAGAAAAGACAGCCTCTTCAATAAATGGTGCTGGGGAAACTGGACAGCTACATGTAAAAGACTGAAATTAGAACACCCCCTAACACCATACACAAAAATGAAATCAAAATGGATTAGAGACCTAAATGTAAGGCCAAATACTATGAAACTCTTAGAGGAAAACATAGGCAGAACACTCTTGACATAAATCACAGCAAGATCCTTTTTGACCCACCTGCTAGAGAAATGGAAATAAAAACAAAAATAAACAAATGGGACCTAATGAAACTCAAAAGCTTTTGCTCAGCAAAGGAAACCACAAACAAGACGAAAAGACACCCTTCAGAATGGGAGATAATATTTGCAAATGAAGGAACTGACAAAGGATTAATCTCCAAAATTTACAATCTGCTCATGCAGCTCAATATCAAGAAAACAAACAACCCAATCCAAAAAGGGGCAGAAGATCTAAAGAGACTTTTCTCCAAAGAAGATATGCAGATTGTCAACAAACACATGAAAGCATGGTCAACATCACTAATCATTAGAGAAATGCAAATCAAAACTACAATGAGGTATCACCTCACATCAGTCAGAATGGCCATCATCAAAAGGTCTACAAACAATAAACGCTAGAGAGTGTGTGAAGAAAAGGGAACCCTCTTGCACTGTTGGTGGGAATGTAAATTGATACAGCCAGTATGGAGAACAGTATGAAGGTTCCTTACAAAACTAAAAATAGAACTACCATACGACCCAGCAATCCCACTACTGGGCATATACTCTGAGAAAACCATAATTCAAAAAGAGTCATGTACCACAATGTTCACTGCAGCTGTATTTACAATAACCAGGATATGGAAGCAACTTAAGTGTCCATTGACAGATGAATGGATAAAGAAGATGTGGCACATGTATACAATGGAATGTTACCCAGCCATAAAAAGAAACGTAATTGAGTTATTTGTAGTGAGGTGAATGGACGTACAGACTGTCATACAGAGTGAAGTAAGTCAGAAAGAGAAAAACAAATACTGTATGCTAACACATATATATAGAATCTAAAAAAAAAAAAAATGGTTCTGAAGAACCTAGGGTCAGGACAGGAATAAAGTCACAGACCTCTTAGAGAATGGACTTGAGGACAGGGGGAGAGGGAAGGATAAGCTTGGAAGATGTGAGAGAGTGGTATTGACATATATACACTACCAAATGTAAAATAGTTAGTGAGAAGCAGCCACATAGCACAGGGAGATCAGCCCAGTGTTTTGTGGCCACCTAGAGGGCTGGGATATGGAGGGTGGCAGGGAGACCCAAGAGGGAGAGGATATGGGTATATATGTATACATATAGCTGATTAACTTTGTTATACAGCAGAAACTAACACAACAATGTAAAGCAATTATACTCCAAAAAAGATGTTTAATAATAAATAAATAAAATTGCATCAAAAAGAGTAAAATTCCTAGGAATAAATTTAACCAAGCAGGTGAAAGACCTGTACTCTGAAAACTATAAAACACGGATGAAGGAAATTGAAGGTGTTACAAAGAAATGGAAAGATATCCTGTGCTCTTGGATTGGAAGAATGAATTTTGTTAAAATGGCTACACTACACAAAGCCATCTAATCTAATTTAATGCAATCCCTGTCAAAATACCCAGGACATTTTTCACAGGACTAGAAAAAATAATCCTAAAATTCATATGGAACCACAGAAGTTGCCAAATTGCCAAAGCAATCTTGAAAACAAAGAATAAAACTGGAGATATCACCCTCCCAGACTTCAGACTATATTATACAGAGCTACAGTAATTAAAACAGCATAGTACTGGCACAAAAACTGACCCATAGGTCAAGAGAACAGACAGCCCAGAAATAAACCCACACACTTACGGAGAATTAATCTATGACAAAGGAGGCAAGAATGGACAATGAAGAAAAGACAGTCTCTTCAACAAGTGATGCTAGGAAAACTGGACAGTAACATGCAAAACAATGAGATTAGCACATTTTCTCACACCATACATAAAAATAAACTCAAAATGGATTAAAGACCTAAATGTAAGACCAGAAGCCACAAAATTCCTAGCAGAGAACAGGCAGAACACTCTCTGACATATATCGTAGCATTATTTTTTTGGATCTGTCTCCTCAGGCAAAAGAAATAAAAGCAAAAACAAACAAATGGGACCTAATTAATTTTAAAAACCTTTTGCACTGCAAAGGTAACCATCAACAAAAAGACAACCTAGCAAATAGGAGAAAATCTTTACAAATGACATTATCTACAAGGGGTTAACACCCAAAATATATAAATAGCTCATACAATAAAAAATGGGCAGAAAACCTTAATATACATTTTTCCCTAAGACATACAGATGGCTAACAAGCCCATGGAAAGATGCTCAGCATTGCTAATTATTAAGAGAAATGCAAAACAAAACCACAATGAGATATCACCTCACACCTGTCAGAATGACTATCATCAGAAAATCCACAAATAACAAGTGTTGGCAAGGATGTGGAGAAAAGGGAACCCTTGCACACTGTTGGTGGGAATATAAATTGGTGCAGCCCCTATGGAAAACAGTATGGAGGTTCCTCAAAAAACTAACAATAGAAATATCATGTGATTCAGTAATTCCATTCCTGGGTGTATGTTCAGAAATAATGAAAACACTAATTTAAAAAGATATATGCACCCCAATATTTATTGCAGCATTGTTCATAATAACCAAGATAGGGAGGCAACCAAAGTGTCCCTCAACTTACAAATAAAGAATTTGCGATATACGCGCGCGCGCACACACACACACACACGGGATTATTACTCAGTCATAAAAAATGCAATTCTTCCATTTGCAGCAACATGGATGGACCTACAGAATATTATGCATAGTGAAATTAGACAGCGAAAAGACAAATACTTGCATTCTAAAGTATATGGAATCTAAAAAATCTAACAAATGTATATAGCAACCCAAAACAGACTCATAGATATAGAAAACAAACTAGGAGTTACCAGAGGGGAGAGGGGATGGGCAAGATAGGAGTATGGAATTAAGAGATACCAACTACTATGTATAAAATAGGTTAGCAACAAGGATATATTGTACAGCACAGGAAATTATAGCCGTTATTTTGTAGTAACTTTTAGTAGACTACACTCTGCAAATACCGAATCATTATGTTGTACGCCTGAAACTAATATTGTAAATCAACTATATTTCATTTAAAAATAAAACTTAGTTTAAAAAAAGCAATGTAGACATCATTCCCAAATATACCACAGACTTATTATTCAACTATGGAAAAAATCACTCTGCTTTAGTCTTACCATTAAGTGTGGAGTGACCTACCTATATTCCTAATAAAAGGTACCATTATGGGCTTCCCTGGTGGTGCAGTGGTTGAGAGTTCCCCTGCCGATGCAGGAGACGCGGGTACGCGCCCCGGTTCCGGGAGGATCCCACATGCCGTGGAATGGCTAGGCCCGTGAGCCATGGCCGCTGAGCCTGCGCATCCGGAGCCTGTACTCCGCAACGGAAGAGGCCACAACAGTGAGAGGCCCGCGCCCGCCAAAAAAAAAAAAAAAAAAAAAAAAAAAAGGTACCATTAAAGTACCATGACATTCCAAAGAGAAAAAGTACTTTTAAAGAGTTGTATTTTATTACTAATTTAATTTGGGGGCACTGGATCTGCATCTTAAAAGCTATTTATAGAGTCTTAAAAAAATAAAAAAGAACTAGAGGCAAGTAATCAGACCTTGATTTTAATTAGCATTCTAAGGTTTTTGAAGCCCAAAAATAAATTCAGAAAAAAAGAATCATAAAAAAAATACTTAGGGCTTCCCAACAATAAATTCATTAAAAAAGAATCATAAAAACAATACTTAGGGCTTCCCTGGGGGCGCAGTGTTTGAGAGTCCGCCTGACGATGCAGAGGACATGGGTTCGTGCCCCGGTCCGGGAAGATCCCACATGCCGCGGAGCAGCTGGGCCCGTGAGCCATGGCCGCTGAGCCTGCGCGTCCGGAGCCTGTGTTCCGCAACGGGAGAGGCCACAACAGTGAGAGGCCCGCGTACCGCAAAAAAAAAACAAAAACAAAACAAAACAAAAAACTTAAAATTACTTCCAATTTGTAATTAAATATTTTACAGAGTTTTAAATTTTATCATGATTTACTTTCTCTCAGTGAATAAAGTCCCTTTACATTTATAAGTCAGATAAAGTGCTTCTTATATTAACATTTTGGATAGAATTTAAATAATGCCCATATAGCTTATAATAAGTTGTATTAAAGTCTTCTCATTGTTTCCAAAACGCCTATTGATATTCAACGTGAGTTCAACAGAAATATTGGTATTTGAACAAACAAATACAAAGAGGAGCTCCGTGTATGTAAAAAATTTTAATGGAGAGACAATGTTCATTGCAGTGTTATATAATTGCAAAATCCTAAAAACAAACCAAATGTGCATAGATAGGGCAATGAATAAGTATATACTAGTAACATTCGTGCAATAGAATTCCCTAGGATAGTGAAAATGAGTGAACTACAGCTTTTCATCTCACATAGAAGAATCTTTATAATGTTTTAAAAAAGGAAGTGGCAAAAGTACACATATTACTACTCTATGTAAATTTCAGAAAACTGCAAATCTGGAAAATATTGACATGAAATTATCAAGAAAATTGGAGGATGATTAACTTCTGGAAGATGATGGTAAAGTGGAGAGATAAAAGACAGACACATTGGAGACTTCAAAGTTCCCTTAAACAGGTTTCTGAGTTAATACTATTCTACAAGCTTACGTGTACATCATTTGCTGTTTTACACATACGTTATGTTTAATTTAAAAAAAATGCAAGTTCTAATGAGATCCAATATGTCTGCAGAACAAAGGAGTTTCAAAGGATTATTTTAAAAACTAAATAGAAACCTAGTATAATTAAATAAAAATTTGGGAAGATAATTTAGAAATTTATCTTGAATAACAAACCAAATATACTTCAGCTAGAGTAAAAAGTTGAAAAACATTTTAGAAGGGGAATTTACAGAAATTTATAGAATGTTTATAGTATCTAGAAATAATTATTTTGCCAGTAGGAGAAGAAACTGCATAAAAATGTCATTGACAGATTATGTTAATATTTTAAGTATCTCTACCGTTATTCAAAATCAAGATACGACAATATTTCAACAAATAAGATAAAGCTTAAAGGCAAATTAAGAGTTCCTTAATTTAAAATAATTCTTAGACACTCTATTAAATGAGTGGAGAATGTTACAGGAACATATATAATTATTTAGGAGAGACCTACAAGATTGCCTCTTTTTTGAATGTACTACTTCTGGGTTTTAACTTTCCCAAGGGTACTTGCCTTCCAGCAGAATTAAAACTAAAGAATAACACTGGGAGCAAAGAGACTTATAATTTCTTCATCATCTCATTTATACAGCTTCAGATTGCATCTGCCCATTAAGGAGAAAAGTCAGTAAATACCACTGGTTCTTGCCACTAATCCAAAGAGAAAGCAGACCTATCATTTTTGCTTAATATTATGTTTACTTCTATTCCATTTATCTTGGCAAGAGAAAATATCCTTGTGAAGGGGGATAACCACAAAGATCACTTAAAGTCCATGATACATAAGAAAAACTCTTTCCAGAGTTATGTCAGTAAATTGGATTAACCAAAAAAAAAAAAAAGAAAAAGAAACCATAGTGGTGTTTCTCCTCATTAACTCATCGATTATCCTAGTGTAAAATCATTACTCTGTCCTTGAGAGGTGAAGTTCAGTTATGGTGATTATGCATCATGAACCTCCAATTTATACCTCAGAATTCTGAACATTCCAGGAAAAAATTTAGCCTCAGGTAAAAAGGGAAAATTATGAAATGCTTATTGAATAAATTTTTAAATTAAAATGTAAATTAATCATAAACATTTTGTTTCTCTAAGATTATCAATCACACAGATACATTTTTGTATGTTATAAATACCCCATTGGTAAAATACATACTAATTCATGTGTTTCATCAATGTATGTACAGAACACATTAGAATACTAAATAATTATTTTATAGACTAATTTTACTTTAGTAACATTCATTTCTTTGAATATAGTACACCAAGCTATTAAACTATTCCTGATAACACCTTCATCTATATTTACCCTACTTGAGTAATTGGAAGAGATGAATTAATACGCAATTGATCTAAATCATCCAGGGAAGTTTTATTAGTATCAATTTTGATGTTCAGTGAGGCTAATTTGGTGATCTCATATTTACCTATAAATGAAGGCAACTCTAAGGAGGAAAAACTTCCCCTACATTTTTATATTGTTTCTCTCTTGTGGCCAAACATTGGTTATTGTTATTCTGCATGCTTTGTAAGTGAATGTACTGCTATATATGAGTTTATTATGGCTGGGGTGGGTGGAACTTAGAGGAAGTAAGCTGAAGGATCTGGGGGGGATAATGAAGTTCATGATGACAAAGGATATAGCTGACAAAGGGTCACATGATATAGAAGACATAGATGATATAGATGACAAATGATCAGGAGGTGAGTTGTGGAATATTCCTGTGGGGATAAAGCTTGAGTTTTGACATTATAGATCTTTTTTTCATAATAATTTATTGAGATTTATATGTGACAGATAATATTAATGATATTTACTAGTAAATTAAAGTCAACTTATTATTATTATTTTTTATGGTACGCAGGCCTCTCACTGTTGTGGCCTCTCCCGTTGTGGAGCACAGACTCCGGACGCGCAGGCTCAGCGGCCATGGCTCATGGGACCAGCCGCTCCGCTGGCCATGGCTCATGGGACCAGCCGCTTTCCGGACCAGGGCACAAACCCGTGTCCCCTGCATCGGCAGGCGGACTCTCAACCACTGCACCACCAGGGAAGCCCAAACTTATTATTTTCATACATTGACCAAAGAGAGTCTGGGAAAGAAGTTAGCATGAGGAATGGAGCATGGGAGATGTTAGAAATTCAACACACACTAACAAGCATATGTGTAGAGGCAAGCAAAAGCTGGTGACAGAAAATCCATGTATAGATTAGATTTTAAAACACCTACAGGAAGGGAAGCTCCTCAGCATGAAGAAAATCTTTCCTCAGGAGGCAAAGCACATGACCACCGGGCTTCATTAAGAGGAAAAAAACACTGTAGAAAAGTGGAGATGTACCTGAAAGGATTTTAGAATACTGAAAATATAGTAGTTTACAGTAGTTTATAGTAGTTTACAACAAAGAGTTTATCAACAGAGAGTACAGTGGGAGGAGACTGGCATACCAAGACCAAGATTCTGGCACAGGGACACAGAAGTGAGGATTTGCTGCAAATATTGAAGTAGGGGGCTGAGCTTCAAGAAAACATCCTACTGAATCATAAATTGAGAACCAGTTTAAATAGCCAGAAACAATAATGAGTATGTAGAGATTTGGGAGTAAGATACAGAAAATTTGTTTATTTACTATTCACCTTGTTCTGTGAATGATCAAGACTTTATCCTGTGATAAACCACAATGGAAAACTATCTACAAAAGTATGTATACATATATGTATAACTGAATCACTTTGTTGTACAGCAGAAATTAGCATTGTAAATCAACTATACTTCAACTGAAAAAAAAAAAAAAAGACAAGACTTCAACAGACCAGGGGCGGAGGCAGAAGAAAACCAGCAGACACCAGTATGTGAACCATGTTTTGTTATTAGAATGAGTATGTGTAGGAGGGGCACCTAACCATGGGAGAGAATATTTCACTGAGGAGATAATGTTGGTGTTGCTGGTAAACAGGCATCAGATAAGGAGTTAGGTAAGGCAGGTGGAGGGCACAGCTACAGTAAAAATATACAAAAGGAGAGCAAAATTATGGAGGTGAAATGTGGTGTGGAATAAGCAGCTTTTTTTTTTTTTCATTTAGGAGTTTGAATTCTAACCCTCCTTCCACCTTACCCAACATCATCCACGACAACAAACAACTGATTTTGTGATCTTAAAAGTATCCTTTTGTTAATCTTTGCCTAGGTTTTCTTATTGGTTAAATGGGCATAACATCTGCCACACGTACGTATCTAATAGATTTCCTTAAGGCTCAAGATCGAAAACATGTGAAACACCATAAACATGCTAGCTATTTTTATAAGGCTGCCCATTATCTAGATATAGATATACACAGAATTCCAAAATAGTTCAATATGTCATTCATTTCATCCTCCCCCTCAAAGAGAGTGGGTGAAGGGGGAACCTAAGGCAACCTCTTTCTGGGAATGTCCAAAATGAGGGCATAAATGTCTTGGAACTACCCAAATGGCCGTTATTTCCAAGTCTAAAGATTTTGAAAACATCTGTAGTCATATATTTTATGATTCATATTCCAAGTTCATTTATTTCAGGGTTTAGGTTAATTATTGCTTGGACCAGAGCAACATGGCAAAGCCGACCAATTCAAATGAAGAAATCAAAACAAACTTGTTTACATAACGAACATCATGTCTGCCTTGAAATTTATATAGGGCTTAACTACTTGCTAAGCACTTTCTCCTACATTAATTCACTTAGCCCTTCATCCACCCTTTGAGGTAGGGAAGACAGGTGTCATTATTCCCACTTCAAAGGTGAATGTAACAGAATCTGCTTAAGTGACTTACACAAGGTCAAATTGTGGTGAACGATGAAACTTTTTTCTAGTTAAAAATTCAGGGGTTGGAGGCTTCCCTGGTGGCGCAGTGGTTAAGAATCTGCCTGCCAATGCAGGGGACACAGGTTCGAGCCCTGGTCTGGGAAGATCCCGCATGTCGCACAGCAACTACGCCCATGTGCCACAACTACTGAGCCTGCGCTCTAGAGGCTGCGAGCCACAACTACTGAGCCCATGTATCAGAACTACTGAAGCCCGTGCGCCTACAGCCCGTGTTCCACAACAAGAGAAGCCACTGCAATGAGAAGCCCACGCACCACAACGAAGAGTAGCCCCTGCTTGCCGCAACTAGAGAAAGCCCATGCACAGTAACAAAGACCCAACACAGCCAAAAATAAAATAAATTAAAAAAAAAACATTCAGGGGTTGTTTTTCCTACTATGACCAACATTCTATCTAAAGACTACCTAAAGAAACTAACACACCATTGTAAAGCAATTATACTCCAACAAAGATATTAAAAAAAAATTAAGTTACTATATAGAACTGTCAAAAAAAATAAAGACTACCTAAATTATGAAAGAAGCAATGTACGGATTTAAAACATCATATTTCTGCATTCCTTTATTGGATAAGTAATTCATTTCAAAATAGTTAAAGTGGATAATTTTTTTTTTTTTTTTTGCAAATACCACTTGGTATTTGTAAATAAACAGTGATCACTGTGTCATTCTGAAAGCTAACTTTTAAAAGAGAGGAATATTTTGTCTTGTGCTTAACCAACTCATTTTAGTTCAAGTACAGGTGTAGAGAAAGAGACAGATTTGGACCTTGGCCAATAATTTGTTCTGTGTTGTAAAAGCCCAAGAGAAGAAACGACCAAACTTTGTATTTAAATCAGTCATAAATCCAAAGTGGTAAGAATTTCAATCCTAGCTGACTCATTTATAACCTTATTTTCTAAAATACTTAAGTGCCTTGGGAAGCAGAAATACTGTAACAGCTTGGAAAACTTTCATCTGCATCTTTGTGTCTCATTGATGTTATCTGTGCCCTGATCCATAAGGTCACTCTGGCTTCTGCAATACCCCTGCAGGGATAAAAAGGACAACCTAGTACCTCTTGAGATGTGAAGATTTTGGTTGTACGTGAGTAGATGACTCTCATTTTAGATTGTTCTTTAAAGAACCCACAGGCAAATAACTCCCACAGTAATACAAAGATATTTTAAGCCAAGTTCATGTAGGATGAAATGTACAGACTTGTTGAGCTCCTAGCTGAGTTTGCACGTGTCCTTCATTAAGTATAAGGATCAGCCTGAAGGGAAGTCAGTTCTGCTTGTGCAATTAAGGATGTTTCTACCTTTCTGTTTGACAAAAGGTTTGTTTGTTGTTTAACTCTGCCTGTTCATGCAAGTCAAGGACAGATATAATCTTCTCAAACTCATAAACCTAGCAGAAAAACAGAAGGAAATTGCAATATCCAAATGTAGAACTTGATTTGTCATTTTGTATTTTCATCTAACTCTGGGATGTTCTCTTATTTATCAAGGATTGTAAAGTTGACTATAAATACGTGTATTTCTAGAAAGCATTAATATATTCAATTCAAAAGATACTGGTGCAATCCCCAGTCATTTATGTTGTGTTTTTCTTCAAGTTTTCAAAATATTTTGAATTAATACTGTCCATTAAGGAAACTCTAGAAATCCAAGTAGAAAAAAATCACCTGAGTCCTACCACTCCTAACCAGTCATGCTGACATTTTACAACTTTTTCCTTCCATACTTTTTCAAGACAGATCATTTCTCATTGATCATAATGTACTTATCTTTTTCATAATGCATTTTTTAATCTCTTAGGCACTCCGTATTTTCCATATATATGAATTCATTTCCTTATTCATTTACTGCAATCAAAAGTATGGATTAGGCACGTAATGCAGGCTGGTACTCTGCTGGATGCTAGAGATTTAACAATGAAAAATACAGTTTCTATGCACACAGGGAACAAGCTTGTGGGCAGTAGAGACTTGTGCATTGGAATTTTACCATACAGTTTGATAAGCACCAGAGTCAAAAAAACTCCAAGACATTATGGGAGCACAAAGGCAGAGTCCGAGGCTTCCTGGTAAGGGGACAGCAAGTGTGAAGGACCAGAGATAAGAGAGCACATGATTTTAGAAAACTGAAAATAAATTCAGCAGGACTAGATCATAAAGGTTAATTGGGGAGACTCTGGCAACAGAAATGACTGGAAAAATAACTGTGCCAGATCACTTTTATCTCCTTTCAGCCAATATTTATCGAGCATGTACCCTGTGTACCTGGAATATATGAATGAATAAAGTACCAGCATGGTTCTTGCCCTCACAGATCCCTGAAGGTCAGAAATTTGTTGAGTATTATCACGGGAGAGCAAACAACATTGCTGGAACACACAGCCAATCCCAAACCTAATTTAAGGGGTGAGCAAGCATCTCACGGAAAAGCTGGCAAATAACCTAAGCCTTAAATGGTGACCCAGACATGGCCAGGTAAGTGGGAAGTAAGGAATGAAAAGCCAGAAGAAGACAGAAATATCCAGAACCTTCTAAACCATGTCAAAGAGTTTAAGTTTCATCATAAGAGTTTCACGACTTTAAGGAGACACATTACACCCTCCAATTTTCATTTGGACAAAAACTGTGATGCAGAGGTTGGATTAGAAGATCAGGAACATAGAGGAATGAATGATGAAGTAGTTGCATTGGTCCTGATAAAGAATGTCAGTAGCCTGCACTAGGGCGATGCAGTGGGCTGGTCAGATTGCAGAACTATCCAGAAGACAGAATCAACAGAACTTGTAACTAACAACGAATGGACAGAGACAAACTAGAGAAGTTAAGGGTAAAACTTACCCTCGTTAAAGATAATGCCTTGGGCCAATGGTCGGACCATCCCAAAAGAGAAAACAAAAGTGATAAACTGGTTTGGAGGGGAAGATGGGTAGTTTAGTTTGGTGCTTGCTATTTTTTGAGATGTTTGAAACATTTAATTGAAGTTGTCCAGTGTTATGCTATGATTATTAAAAATCGGCATAATATGGGCGACGCCAATACTGAATTCTATTGCATCTCCAGGAAAAAAATAAAAGTTGTCTTCCTTCTCCTTTAACAGAGAAGCAGATTATGGCTAATCAAGATAACAATCTTTGGGGACTTCCCTGGTGGCACAGTGGATAAGACTCCACACTCCCAATGTAGAGGGCCCAGGTTCAATCCCCGGTCAGGGAACTAGATCCCACATGCATGCCACAGCTAAGAGTTCACATGCCACAACTAAAGAGCCCACCTGCTGCCAACTAAGATCCACTGCAACATACATACATAAATATTACAATCTTTGCATAGTACTGATCCCTAAGAGCAGGGGCTCCAAGCTCTTTGTCCAGAGGTGTGGCCAGAGCCCTAAATAGGGCGGACTTGAAACAAGTGTGTGGATGCAAAGCATGCTTCTCTCTCATATGTACCTGGATTGGCAAGCAAGCAATCAGGTATGTTTTTAGCAGCACTAGTCACCTTTCCTCACAGTCCCTACTCCAGCTCACTAGAACCTCAGGAAAACAAGGAGCTGTGGATTACCTTTCCCTTGTGCTTCCTGATTCCCCAAGTCTGTACATGTCTGTGCAGTCCATGGCCCTCCAAGAATTGTACTGACCTTTTAGTTTTGCTACTGCTCATTCGGCAGCAGTGACTTATGTGTATACATGGGTCTGAAGCTCAAGAGAGATCTTGTAATGTAGTATCCATCTAGCTTTGACATGTGATTCATGATTTTTATTTCTAAAAATGTGAACGGTAAGAACATTCTAAATCTTGTCACTTCGCTAATTGCAAAATATCAATTGAATCCAAAACATGATTATCTAAAACCTGACTGTAAAATTTTGAAAATGTTCTGTTTTATGATTGAACTATTTTCACTTAAATTATGACTAGTGGGGCCTCCCTGGTGGCGCAGTGGTTGAGAGTCCACCTGCCGATGCAGGGGATGCGGGTTCATGCCCCGGTCCGGGAAGATCCCACATGCCACGGAGCGGCTGGGCCCGTGAGCCATGGCCGCTGAGCCTGCGCGTCCGGAGCCTGTGCTCCGCAACGGGAGAGGCCACAGCAGTGAGAGGTCCCCGTACCGAAAAAAAAGGAAGAAAAAAAAATTATGACTAATGTTAAGTGATTCCTTAAAAATTCACCTAAAGTTTTAACAATAAATAACACACACTGCTTTATTTACATGCTTGATTCTGTTTACATGATTTGGACAGCACTGTGGCTAGTTCAAAAATTAAATATGACAATTCAATAGGAAGAATGTCAATCATTTCCATTTTTTAAAAATAAAAATGTAGCAGCACTTCATGAATCAAATCTAATCAACTGAGAAAGCAATGAAATGTTTCCTTTACGATCATATAATTCAAAGACTATAAATTCTCTGAAATGTAGTGAAGGCTTAAAGTTAGTCCATTATTTCAAAGTGTTTTATTAATCACACTAAATTATGAAGCTTTTAATTTCAAAATAATCATATATGAAATTGCACATCTCCTGAAGTGAAAAAAATTCATTTTCAGAATAATTTTTCATCTGACTTTTTATTCAAAAGGTCAGCTATGTCTGAGAGAAGAAAAATATATTACAGATGTGCTAACGATAATGTATCTTTTCTTTTTCCTTTTTATTTATGCAATATATCAACACATTACTGTACAAGAATCACATAATTCAGAGTTATATAGAACAAAACATGAAAGTCACTTTACATTACTATAAACCCCTGACTCACTCTGCTGGAAGAAACCCCTATCAACAGTTTAGGGTATCCTATGCATTCTCACTTCTCCTCTTTCCCCCACCCTGTTTTTTATTAACTATCATTAGAGATTTAATATAGGCACTAATCTCCAAAGAAAACTATTTACACATATTGACTAAAAATTTTTACACCATCATTTCATTTCAATTTCTTAAAAAAATTAACATCTAGAATACGAAAATACAGACTGAAAAAGCAACAAACACTTGTGTACCCATCCCTTTGCATAAGCAATGAATACCAAAATATTTCAAAGCTTGTGGATACATTTCCCAGTTGCTGATTCTTCCAACCTCCCCATCCCAGAGGCAGTTGCTCTTATGAAATGATGATTTCTCACTTATAGAACAATTATGTATCATTAAAAATGTACACTGGTTTGCATATCTCAACTTACATGAATGGCACTGAAACACCTGTATTCTTTTGCAGCTTTTTCGTTCAAAATTATGCTTGTGAGGTTTGCCTATGTTAATTCATGTAGCTGTGGTTCATTAATTTTCACTACTAAATGGTATTCCATTGTGTGTTGGGGGAGGGGGTGGTTTTGTGTACATACATACATCTAGGTTGGTTTCAATATTCAAAAAGACACATACACCCCAATGTTCACTGCAGCACTATCTACAATAGCCAGGACATGGAAACAACCTAAGTGTCCATCAACAGAGGAATGGCCAAAGAAGATGTGGCACATATATACAATGGAATACTACTCAGCCATAAAAAGGAATGAAACTGAGTTATGTGTAGAGATGTGGATGGAACTGGAGTGTGTTATACAAAGTAACTCAGAAAGAAGAAAACAAGTATCGTATACTAACGCATATATGTGGAATCTAGAAAAATGGTACAGATGAACCTATTTGTAGGGCAGGAACAGAGATACAGACATAGAAAACAGACGTGTGGACACAGGGTGGGGGAGGGGGGACTGGGCAAATTGGGAGATTAGGATTGACATATACACACTACCACGTGTAAAACAGATAGCTAGTGGGAACCTGCTGTGTAGCACAGGGAGCTCAGCTCGGTACTCTGTGATGATCTAGGTGGGTGGGGTAAGGCGGATGGGAGAGAGGTCCAAGAGGGAGAGGATATATGTATACATATAGCTGATTCATTTAGTTGTACAGCAGAAACTAACACAACATTGTAAAGCAACTATACTCCAATTAAAAAAAAAATAGTGCTACAAAACTTATACATACAGTCAGCCCTCTACATCTGTGGATTCAACCAACCACAGATTTGGAAATGTCACAAATGAGGAAAGCTGTCTGTACTATGCCATTTTATGTAAGGGACTTGAGCACCCACAAATTTAGTATCCGAGGACGAGTCCTGGACCCAATCTCCCACATACTGAAGGATGACTGTATGTCCTTTATTGTGTGAATGTTTTCCTAGAGCCCACAAGGGGAATAGGCTGGGCCAGTTAGTCTGTGTGACTTCAACTTTGTTAAATGTGGTCCAGTTTTACTCCAAAGGTTGAACATTTACCTTTTCACCTGAAATGTTTGAGAGTTCCCTTTGTTCCACATGCTCAAAAATTGTTACTGTCAGAATTTAAAAGTTTTCATCAATTTGGTATGTAAGAAATAATGGCTTTAATATACATTTTTCTAATTATCTTTGTAGAACAATATCTTTCAAAGTTAAAATTTAATGCAAAAACCTGCAAAGGTCCGAAATCTACTAATCTCTTTTGCATAAAAGGAGAAGAGATGAGCACATTTAATACAATTCTACATCGGTTAACAGAATAAAGTAAAACAGAATAAAGTAATATAACTTATCTATAATATTACTTATCTATATACTTACCTTATACCTCTCTTCTGTGGCTTAAATTCTGTTTTTAAATTACTTTTTTTAAATTGCTTTTAAAAAAATTCTCATTTAAATTTTTTTTAAACACATCTAATAAGTAGGGGGTTTTGTCCATTTGTTTATTTTATTGAATCATTTGGATTATTCTTCCAAGTCATATTCTGTTTCTACCTGGACATGGCTTTGGTGGAGAAAAGGAGTTTGATGACCTCCTATTTATACTTAAAGCTCTCTTTTTCTCTTTTCACAGGTGGATTATTCATTTTGAAAACTATCCACATTTTCCCGTTTGTGTACATACACAGTGCCATCGAAGTGCTTTGGGTGTATGAAACAACTCTATTGACAGGCCTAACGACGGGATGCCTCTCAATGGCAGCAAATGGTCGCCTTATCTTTCCACTCTGAGTTCACTTTTCCTTATTAAGCTATTCTATAGGAATATTCTCTACATTTTTGTATTTATGTAAATATATATATAACTTAATATACTATATACATATAGTATATTTATACTAAAGGTTGTAAAGGTAAATATATGTATGTATACTCTATTATTCCTATTTTGTATATTCTGCCTATTTCCCAGTATTCCTGTACTCTATATATACTTCAGCCTATGCAGTTGAGCAGTCCTTCTTATAAAATCTTTTACCAGCAAGATGAGGTTACTATGTACCCCTGTTACAAAGTTCCTACCCACATTCAATAGGAAAATAAGTATTCCCAGAGCGTATTAAAAACAAAAACACTAAAAGTTCTTCAGAAATTTACAATGTTAAAAAGTGACGCGAACAACCTTTCCTATGTGAAAATTGGAATAATGCGCAAACCAGCACGGGCTTTGCTCAGGAATCACATGAAAAATGATGTAGTCATCAACCCTCAGCACTCAGAGAGGATGCTTTGAACAACAAACTGAACGAGACTGGTTGCTGCCACTTAACCACTGAACTAACCATTGAACTAAGGGCTAGAGCCCTGACAATGTCTCTGCCTAACTTACTCTTACTGAAACCCAGTGGTTTTATTTATACTATGCTTCAAAGTAATGTGTGTGAACACACACACACACACACCATTTTTTCCCACCAATTTTTTTCAGGACTGTTTGTTCAGATAATTTGAAACAAACAAACAAAACCTCTACAAACTGGTTCTTTGGAGAAACATTTTGATGAGCCAAGCTAGTTCTTCCACTGCTGCTAGTTTTGTCCCCAAACTGAATTCATATATCAATATATACAACTTACAATATTTTACATATTTACTTTGTGATAAATGCACACTGATTTAAAATTATGTGCACTGACATTTTCAAGATCCTTTACACCATGTTCTGATCATGTAATTCCTGACCTACACAGGAACTATCTTTATATTTGCAGTCCTAGATCATTCATGTTGGCAAATAGCCTACTGGTCATATTACATAAACTGTCTTCAAATTTAGGTTTTAAAGATGGAGATAAACATGGCTCCATAGTCCTACATATGCAATAAATAATACCCATCAGTTTAAGAAAATGAGCCTCAAAAATGAATTACATCTGCATGTCAGAAAACTCTAGCGTTCATTTTACAAAAAAATGAAGACAATTAACATTTCATATTGTCAACAATGTAAAATGGTTAAGAAAACACTCATTTGTCACTTATTTTAAAACTGTATTGCTACAGAGATTAGCATGCCATGCAAATTTCATGAACCTCCACATTTTGTGCTCTAATTTTTTGTTTTTTTTAACTACTGGAGGGTTTTTTTCAAAATTAAATCCAAAACAGCTAGGAAAACATGTTTGGCCATCTAGTAATAATTTGGTTCATTTTCTTAATGCAATGATATATACCATTATCAAAATAAACCATGTATAATGAGAAAGGGAGGGGGGCAGTCTTATATATCTAGTCACATATCTATATTAGGTGCTTATCATTTCTTAATGCTAATATTACCCTGGACAAAGAAACCGTGTTGGAGTTAGTATAATGCCGATATAGATAAATCCATTTTTATTTTGTGTCTCTTTACAGAGGCAACATGGCATATAGCTAAGCAAGTTTTTGCTCAAGGAACCTTACACATATACCTCCTGAGATCTTTTTCTGCAATGTTTTTTTGCTTCAACAGTAGCCCCCTCTATTCTCTTTTTAATTCAGTCCAGGATCATTGCCGCTGAAGCCTTTCCTCTACTTCTAATTTAAGACTGGCTTTCTCTATACTTCTGGTTTAGCAATAATAAAAGGGAGAATTATTTTTAATTAATTATGTTTTTATTGTTAAAAACTTTTAGAGTTACAATTCCCTTATTTTATACACAAGGAAAGATGTAGAAAATTTCATCAAAATGACCCGACCGGCGCTCACATTTCTTCTCTGCATCCAATCCTTGTCTCATAATGCCTTGCTGTTTGTCTTTAAATACAGCATGTCTTCCCAACCCCAACTTCATTCTAAAGTTTAATAAAAGCCCACTAAATCAATATACCTAGAAATCTGTTTTCCTTCTTTTACCTAAGATCATACACAATTGTAAACAAATTATCAACTAATTTTTTTGATCAGCAAAACTAGAGTACTGATCCCTGCTTCATTTCCTCATTGTATAAAACAGATGACTCACAAAATTCATCATCACAATTATAACTATTTCACAAACAGTATGAGAAAAAGTCATATGTTACATTCCTGAGCCTCTCTATGAAATTAAGTCCCTCTATGTAAATTCGATGTTATGATGTTGGCTTGTAATACATGAACTAGGATACACTATCCATAAGTATGCTTCTATGTGGGAAATCTTGGACATGGGATGAAGATAATTTATTGACGATTTCCTGGAAGGCTCTATAAATTATATCCATCACATCAACCTCTGCTAAATTCATTTGTTACCAGTGAGCAGCTGAGTCACATCATGTTTTGGTGTGACTTATTCAAGTCTTTGATGCTGAGCTACAGCTGAGTCTTGTGAGGCAAACCCACTGTCCTCATGTCTGGATGAATTTCTGTCAAAGAAACTACAAAGCACTTTTAACTACTCAGTCTATGTTCTACTGCTGTTTTTCCTTCCTTTCCTAACAAAGAAAGAAAAAAAAGAGTAAGACATCAGATAGGAATGGGGATCCAGTAAGAATATATATCAAAATCATTTGCAACTCTAGAGTTCCATGTAACTATCAAGGATTATAAACTTGATGATCATCACCATGTGAAACAAAAATGACTTTTGTCTTCATTCTTCACTTACAACATCTCTACCTACAAAAGCACAAATGAGTTCATTTAAATCTTTTTTCAAAGGATCATGTTTCCTGAGAAAATAAATGGTATTTCTAGGCTACATTCCTAAAGAGATATCCTACAGTGTCTACCTAGGCAGAGTTTGAAATTCACCCAAATCAAATAAAACAACCACATGAGTACAACTCAAAAAAAGACAAGAAAACGAGGCACAGCTGTACCAAACTTTATAGCCAAAGGACCTGGTCAAAGATTCAGACATGAAAAAAATTGATGGAAATGGGGCTTGTCTGCCTTTGTCCTCTGGGGCCTCTAAGCTTCCCATGTGAGGGTTTATCTCCCCTAGACCTAACACAGTGGTGGTTTCATTAAAAAGAGCATTGGAAAGATACTCATCTTCAAGTCAGAGATAATCAATCATCATCTTGCTGGCCCTATTTCAGTCCAAAGCTAGACCTAAGAGCCTAGAGGTCTTTCAACAATCTAATCTTCAACTGAAAGTAACAAGTTTAGAATAGCTTTTGACCTACAAGCAAGTTTTGCGAGATATGTTTATAGTGTTGTCAGAAGCATCTAGGAGTCTATGAGATGATGCATTTGAATGAGTCTCACTTCAGCTAACCTTCCTAGGTGTTTAGCAGTTATCTCCTTGCTAGAAATCAGTGCCTCAGCTTAGTAAAAGTGAAATTATCTGGAAAGTAAGCTTGAGAAACAAAGATACTCCCTGACAATATTTACAGGCAAAAAATTCCAGCTAGTACAGAAATCTCATATTCATCTGTTTAATTATCAATACCACAAGAAAAGAAGGGGTCTGTTCTAGATTTCTTAGCTGTGACAAAATTCCTAGCCTTCACCATTGGTTCATAGCTGTGATATTTATTAAATGAAGCCTTCTGTCTCACTTTATTTTCCCTCTCTTCCAGTGTTCTCTAGCTTCATGTATGCAGTATTTGTGTCTTCCTCTCTCAAAATTATCATCTCCTTGATGATGGACCCATAGCTGGGGTCTCTGTAGTCTCTGAAGTGTTACATTGTCTACAACAGTGTATATAACCATCTATGGGGAAAGGGATGGTTTACTTTTGTTTCCACTTTCCCCAGTATGAGGCTTGGAATTTCACCTCTATTACCACTTTAGACACAAACAGTTTGGACTTAATGTAAGTTATTCATTTCTATATGATTTATCTTTCGAGTGCTTTTTCAGGGCTCCTGAAAAGATGTATTTCCTGTGACAGCGTGAAAATGAGTTGTAAAGTTACCAAGGGCATAATGGAAAGAGTACTGGATGAAGAAAAGGCAAAACATGGGGTGAGGAGACATTGTGGGAAGGAGGCAGTTCTGGGCAAAAGACGTGCACAGTTGCCACACTCACTGTTGACCTTTCAAATTCATACACACACCCTTAGCAGAAGATTCATCAAGATCCGAATCTTCTCTTTGGAACAGAACATTGTCTTACCGAAGACTAGTGGGATTCATCATACATGGATGGAGATGGTGGGAGAAGCAATTCTAAAGTTTGAGATATCTGAAAGGAGGCAGACCCAGATGAGTGATTCTGGGCAGGGAGGGAACAAAGAGAAATTGGAGAAGAGAGTTTATCTCCTTGACAATTTTGCCCGCTGTCGGCGGTGCTTTTCCTTGGATCAGACGACGATAGCAGAAAGGACACAGAAGACAATTCTACCACTAAACAGTAACAACAACAAAGCCACTAAAGCAGCCCATTGTATATGGGGATGATTCCCAAAGCCAGGCGCTAGCCTTTACCTACTGTACTAGCTGTTACCGTTTGATTTCTATCGAAGTTTAGGTCTACTCCTCTGCACTTCCCTCTAAAAAATGCTTTTCTAATTATGTTACTGGTGAGTGTGCCAGTCTTGGGATGCTGGGATTCTAAAGAAAGGCATGATCACTGACCTACGCTGGGCCACGCTTCGTGGTGGACCTCATCACACACAAAAAGAAAACGATTCAGAAATTGGCAAAGGGCCAAGCAATTGGAACACTCTAGTATTTTCCAATCTGGCTGTAGAACAAAAGTGGCTTTATCCTTTCTAATAGCAAAACTATAACACTGTGAACCCTAGGGATGCAAATGATGGTAACCTTCACCTCATGGAGCCACATACACAAAGAAAAAAGGAGGAACAAGAAGGGGAGAGAGGGACTCTGGCAGGGTTTGGGCATATACTTCTTAACCCTAGTGCTTTCCTAAGATCCAACTCAACACTCCCTTCCTACACTTGGTTATATGAGTCAGTAATTCCATCTTTTTACTCACTTTGAATCTAAATTCTTCATTTACAAACGTGCATGGAACATCTCATTTACTCCTCACAACATCAAGCCCCAATTTTATCAATGAAGAAATGGCAACTTAAGAAGGGTAAATATACAGTTAAATAACTTTCCTCAAGGTCGTGCAGCTAGTAAGCTGCTGCCCAGGTCCAACTTTCAGGCCCCGAACTCTTAACTGCTAGGTTTGTCAACCGGATCCTTAACTAACCTAGGCTTTGTTCTTTAAGGTTAATTTTATTGGCCTTTTTTTTTTTTTTGAAATCTCAAGAGGCTGAAATAACAAAGAAAATCACTTTGACTACTGCTAAATGCCATAAGCAAAAGCATTTTCCCACTGGTCCAAGTGCCTGAAGACTGCTGGAGGCTATCTGGTTTAAAACTCAATCTATTCTATGTTAAATTGGGCTTGTTAAATTGTTTACTGAATCTACCTTGTATATCTTGCTTGTCTGTTTAATATGAGGCTTTAATTGTTTATGCATGACAATAAAAACATCATAAATGATAAATGATTCCAACATTAATTTAAACTTTAAATCAGAGACAGTGCAGATTTAAGTCAGGGCACATGTACTTTTACACCTCTGTCCTCACCATAAAAAGATAGCAGCAGGGGCTTCCCTGGTGGCACAGTGGTTGAGAATCTGCCTGCCAATGGAGGGGACACAGGTTCGAGCCCTGGTCTGGGAAGATCCCACATGCCGCGCAGCAACTGGGCCCGTGAGCCACAACTACTGAGCCTGTGCTCCGCAACGAGAGGCTGCGACAGTGAGAGGCCCGTGCACTGCGATGAAGAGTGGCCCCCGCTCACCGAAACTAGAGAAAGCCCTCGCACAGAAACGAAGACCCAACACAGCCAAAAATAAATAAATAAATAAATATTTTTTTTAAAAAAAGAGACTGTTTAGCAAATATTAAAAAAAAAAAGATAGGAGGGCATTAGAATTAATACCCTAGAAAAAAATGACAGCTTTCGTAATTCTCAGGAAAAAAAAAAAAAAAAGGAATACTGCATCATTCCAAGCACAGTATAAAAATTCCTTACATGCTATTGCTACTGACATGTAAAAGCTAAGAGATGAAGTATCTGCCAAATGTGTAATCTATGAAAGAAAAATACTGTTGCATCGTATTTGTTCAGCCTGAAACTACTCATGCAAAAAGGGTTAATCGTTCACTAGAGCATAGCCATCAACCATTTTAGAACACTAAAATTACATTTGCATTACACCTAGGGAAACAGAATGTAGTAGTTACCTTACGTGCAAGTCTTTGATGGAGTCAGAAATTATATGAATTGCCTGACCCCTGTGCTCATTTAATTCGTGGTGTGTGACCACATGATCATATTCTCTTGCCAAGACATAGAAAAGTATCTTTGTATTCGTAATCACTAAACAAATTAAATCTGACCTAAATTTTATCACAAATTTTAGGATATTTCTATCCAAACAATAAATACTGATACTAAGCAGTGTCTGGATATAAGACAAATCAACTTGACCCAAATAAAATTAGCAGAAAGTACTGTCCCCAATTGTAACAAAATAACAGTCTTCTTGCATCTACATGTCTCCTGTCTATAAAGCCCAGGATGGTGTAATGAAACCCTCTTGTGCTTTCTCAGCCAGGAACAAGTTAAAGCTGACCTCAGATACCATAACATGGTTTCCAGAGAGGGGAATTCAATGCCCTCAGCTCTTCTGGAAAGCTGATAACTAACGTTTCAACGCAGACGGCAGGGAATCTGGCCCAGAGTGCTTTCTCTTTGGGTTTCATACAAACGTGCTGCCAGGTTGGATAGTGCTACCCCTAGTAGGAAAGTAGGGCAGTATTCTTTCATGAAAGGCTACAATTAGACGAACATCCTCCTGCATGCAAATTTTACTGGCTCCTTTATTTATCTACACATTTTTAATAAGGGATTGGTAATGTGTGCATGAAGCTGCCCTTTTTATCAACTGCTATTACCTGGCAAAATTAGCTTAAGTTTTCTTCCCGCTTTACTTTGAATTATTCATCCAAATTAATGAATACTTTTAATTATTAATTCAAATCTGGGAACATATGAGGTAAGACAAACCTCATTTATTTCTATGTCATCCCTAGCTGAGAAATCTAGGATGTAACTCACAGTAGGAAATTCCCAGAAGCCACCAAATGGTTGTAGAAAGATGGTGTCCATCTGGGGAAGCAAGTTCTTCGTAACACAAAGCCACAGCACTGCCATCCAAAGCATACAGATCTCCTCTCGGTCAAAAAAGAATAGTACCTGAGTTTTAGAAACTTGTTAGCTTTTGATGAAGCTACTGATTCACGTTTCTGACAAAATCCCAATTATGAAAATACACATTCAAGAGATATTACGAGACAAGCTATTCAGTTGTTTCTGAAAATCAGTGGTTCCCAGATTCTGTATTTTCTGTGAAAATACACATACACCATCACTGGGAGTCATATTAAAAATGTGTATTTCAGGGCTTCCCTGGTGGCGCAGTGGTTGAGAGTCCACCTGCCGATGCAGGGGACACGGGTTCGTGCCCCGGTCCGGGAAGATCCCACATAACGCAGAGCGGCTGGGCCCGTGAGCCATGGCCGCTGAGCCTGTGCGTCCAGAGGCTGTGCTCCGCAATGGGAGAGGTCACAACAGTGAGAGGCCCGCGTACCCCAAAAAAAAAAAAAAAAAAAAAAAAAAAAAAGTATTTTAGAGGTTCCAGAGATGCTGACTCAGTAGGACTGAAGTCCCTGTTTAACAGACATCACAAAGGATGGTGAGGATCACATTCTGAGAAGCACTGTTAGGATCCTGAGGCTTCATTCATTTACAAAATCGTATCAGAGAATCTACATCTGCACTAATTACCGTAATTTACCACAGAAGTGGCTTCACAGAATTGTAATTCATTGTTCTTTCTTGACTTTTCTTAAAGGTTATCATGTTGAGTGATTCTGTGAAGAACCACTTTACCTTTTATGAAGCTCAGATTGACATTATTCATTTCATGTTCATTGTTCTTTTTATAATGAGCAATATATTCCTCACAGCACTGTCAGAAAAATCAATTTTTTCTCCAAACAATCTGCTACTGAGGGTTATACTTTATCACAACAATATTTAGTTGCCTACCTGAAAATACAAGAAGAAACTTTGTTATGAACCACAGTAACGTTCATTGACTCTACCCTGACTTTAATACTGTTTTGTTCGTCTTTAATCATAAATGTATCAAATCGTTTTTGGATGCAATTACATGAGTAATAACTAAAACGGCAAAGGCAGATGTAATTTTGTAATGAGTGTCTATTCATCAGGGCTGGAGGTTTCAAGCAAGTTTGTTGACCCATTTACATAAATATTCAAAACCACAAATTGAAGTGGTACAAGCACAAGACAGCTTACCAAGGTACACCAATATGTTTAATATATTTATACACGTAGTTCCAATAGCTCTGATAATGGCCTTTATTATGTTGCCCTGCTTGACCCTAGTAATATGATTACTAGTAATGAGTAGATACATTATGCCTAACAATAATTCTCGTCTCCTTCCCTGTAGGTAAGATTTTATATTCCTATTTCTACTTTATTCAAACCAAGGGCCATGACAAACTAGTACCACTCATCTAGATTCTGTCCACCTTGTAACGTGTCTTCCTATGCCAAAACCTTTTACACACCACTGCCAGATTACTCTTTCTGGGGACTAATTCCAATAATACTCAGATTATTTAGCCTGCCATCAAAGGCCTTCTACAATCTTGATACAACTTGTCTTTCAAAGTACATTTCCCACTATGCCTCCCATAAACATTCCAATCCAGCCAAACTCATTTTCTACTTTCTTGCCCCCTCGCTTTCCGTCCCAGGTAGAATGCCATTTCGTTGGTCTTTAAACACTTCAATTACACTTATGCTTGAAGCCATCAAAAACCCTTACAAGAAAAGTAATTTCTTTTCCCTCTATAACTCTCATAGCGCCTATTTTATTTTTCCTTCCCACGTGTATGTTTCATTAGCATTATTAGGGAATAGGTCTTATTCCCCCGCAAGACAGAAAGCAGGATGCATTATTACCATAAGACAATCTAATATATTCTGTATCGCACGGTGGGCAGACACTCAACCATTTGTAGAATGAATTGAACAAATTGCCTCATTTTCAAGAAACTATTCACCATTTGTATTTGTCTCAGCAACGTTGTATACACCCAAGATGCAAAGTAACCTGAGGGACACCGCGCCAACACAGGAATCAGTCAAGCAGGGCATGTATGTGACCTGCTGGTGCAGCGTTCCTTGTGGTAAGTTCATGGATTCAGGGTCAGCAGCAGGTACACCTGTCTCCCTTGCCCAGAGCCCTCTCACAGGGCCAGACAGCTGACTCTGAAAGACAGTTATCTCCCAGTTGTGTTCTGCTGAGTGCCTTTTGAGCATTGTATGCTATGGTAGAATTTTGTCTCCAGCCCTAACCTGCCAGCTCAGCCTTTGTGGGAATAAATAGTAGGCTTCATACCAAGCCTTAAACTCGCAGATGCAAGACATAGGACACTAGCAACAGGACTCATCATGTCAGGCATCTGCTGAGGAAAGCACTAGCCCCTGCCCCAGCATGATGGGGGAACTGTGGTCCGAGTCTAGTGGCTGACCAGGGCTATCAGCAAGAAGCTGTAACTGGTTTCTGTGGTGCTTGCAGGAGGAAACTCTTGGCAGAAAGAAGCTTGCAGGAGGATCAGTTTTTACGCAAATTCACTTTTACCTTTCATACATAGTTCTAAGACAACCTGAACTTTATTTGTTATATAAAATCTGTATATTAGAGGACAGACCCAAGTTTGTACCATGCAAGCTACTCCCAGAACCTGATATATTTGTGTGAAACACCAGCTAGTGGGCATGAATCCCTTTCACTGAAGTAAAACTGATCAACAAGCTGAATCGGCAGAAATCCCAGCTTGGGTTGGTGCCCCGGGTGTCCTGATGGCTCCACTTCCAAAGACACACAGTGGACCTTTCTCGAGATCTTCCTCAGGATACAAATGAAGGGGCTATCTCCTACATAGTTTCATGATACAGGGAAGTATTAACATTCATCTCCTAAGAGCTATCAAGACTTGTAAGCCCAAAGGATTCTGTTTTATCATTGCTTTGAAGTCTAGAGAAGTATGATTCAGGCTGTCATCAATTTTAATGGGCTAAAGATCAAAAGAACCACTATCTGAGTCAACCACATATCTAACGACCGGCCCCCACAGAGACATAGAGCATGTGGATTTTTAACCAAAGTGCTCTAGGAGAAGGGCCATGGTGCTCACAAACTGTGGCCAAACTCATATCCTTATGAAATCCCCTCCTCGGAAAGCTAGAACATAAGAAAGATAAAGATTTGCTCTGATAATAGCTAGGAAGTACAGTCAGAGCAGCTACCCTCTCCTCACCATCCAGAGGAAAGACTAAAAAGGGAAAGGACAACTTTGACTAATTTATGCAGGTTTATGGCTCAGGTGGGGGAAAACTATCAGAGATCTAAGTCCAGAAGTCCAGAGAGGGGCAGAAACATCATCCCAATTCCCCAAGACCAGGACTACTGGCCATGATGCAGCAGAGGACCCAGCGAGGAATAAGGAGAGCAGCGAATGCTTAAGCACAGGTCCTCCAGCAACTGCAGCAGGGAGAAAGGAGAGGAAAAGGAGGTAAGGACAGAGGCCTGAGCTCGGACACATCCCAGCTCCCTGGATGATGGTCTGAAAGGTGCAGTCACAAGACACAGGACATCCTAGAGCATCCAAAGCCCAGCACACCTGGCAGGGCCAGCACCCCCCAACCCCAGGGACCGCTGGCCCGTCAGCAAACCTTGGTCTGCTTAGTCCTCCGAAGACTTAGAAATGGAATGTGGTTTTTCAAAACACAGTTGCTGCTTCTGTTAAGTACTTACAACTGAAAAAAAATTAGTCATTATTTAGGATACACAGTTTCAAATAAATATTCAAGAGAACTGTGATAATATTCTCATTGCTGGCAATGAAGATAATTGTTCGAAGAAGGAAGTAACTTCAATTTTTATCAATGAAAAATATATGTCAAAAGGAACAATTTTTTAAACAAAATCACTGACTCCTTCCCTCGTTATTCGTAATTAGGAGGTATCAAATATTGCTATGTACAGTCCTCAGAACTTAACTCTGTACACTGAAAGCACTGTATTTCTAGTACTATACTGAATATATACAATTTTTTCCGATATGTAGTTTCCGTAAAATTGTACAGCTTGACTACTGCAGGACACAAATTCCTAATTAAGATGATCCATGTTCCTAAGTTGATCATAATATGTTTTCTGCTTTTGAGCAAAAGATGTAAGTTCTCATTTTCTTGGTTTACCAAGCTTTCTTGGTAAAATTTCTCTTTAAAAATTTAAGTACCCACTACTTTGAAACTTATATTGAATTCCATGTTGTCTCTGTAAATTGGCAGTATTCTATTTAAAGGGGGGGGAGGGGGGAGAGTTAGATTTTCCAGACTTTAGGGCTTTAAAAAAAAAAAATCTATTCTCTAAAAACTCCCTGCCACCAATTCAAAGTAACCTGGCATTTCATTTACACTTAAAAAAAAAAAACATGGAAAAATTTCTGAAGTACTTTTGAGCGAGTGTAAGACAGAAGCTCATCTGCTACTCCCTATTGTGTCACAACTGCTCGGCTAAAACTTTCTTTGGTCTTTAAATTAACAAATGGGGTATTTGCAATGATACCAACTCAAATTCTCCTTGCAGTTTTCTCAAGAACTGGAACATCCCCTATGAATAATTTATTTGCTTTCACCAAGATAATACTTTATGAAAATAAGCTTTTAACCACTGGAAAAATAATCAGACTTTGATATTTCCTTTTTAAAATTTAAACCTATCCATAGGTATCTCAATTTCTAAAATACTTGAATATTATGCTCTCCTATGCCACACAGTACCATTCCCTGTAGCGCAACATTTTAATAAGGTTTCGCAATGATACCAACTCATCTGATGAAGCACAAGATAGGAAAGACAATGAAAGAGAAATGGGACAGGCAGAAGGACAGACGCTTATCTAAATTTTGTGGTATGAACACGACATTCATGGCTGCCCATCAAATTTGAACAGCTTTTCAACGTTTCGATCGTTCCCCATGTTGTGAGTTCCACCTTCATAAAGTAGAAATAACAGAACTTCTAGTGTTTCTGTGCAAGCATGCTGGGCAACACATAGCAGGCTGCAGCCCCAGAAGTATTTTATGCCTAGTTCCTGACCTCTTTCCTCCAGGCTTGGCAGGATCCCATCCTGGTTCCTTTTGCAAAAAGAAAGACTCTGACTAGCATACAAGGTTTATTTGTGGTTCTCCCATGTGTTTTCTTTTTTTTAATTTCCCTTTGCCATTTTTGAGGCTAAAAGAGGTCTTAGCACATAAAATTATCTGAACTGTTACTGCAGCAGAGAACTGCATGAGAAATATCACCCACTCCTAATGCATGATTTCCCAGCTACTGCAAATTTTAATACAGTATGTCAGTCTTTTTCGTAGTATTTCATGCTAGAATAAGCACACAATGAATGCGTGTGATAAGTCAAATGGGTTTTAGATCAATAGCTATAAATAATTAAAATCTACTCTTTGCAGAACATTTGATGGGATATTTACACAGTCTGAAAGCATTGTCCCTCCCAGTATTCCATCCTCTTCTTCTCTACCTGGTGCCCAAATAAACAAAAGTGAAATAAAAATATGCAACAGACATGACTCACTTGAATGTATACACACATACCGAACACCACGTATAACATTGCCAACATTATTCTGAACAGCCATTTGAGCAGTATGGCTGATTCAAGGGGAAATTCAGTCAAAGTGAAGAGAAGTCTTTTTTACTTTCATGATCCTTAATTAGGTCGATCAACAGAAAAGCTGTCACATTCTGGAAGGCCATTAAATCCTCTAATTAGGGATTCCCTGGTGGTGCAGTGGTCAAGAATCAGCCTGCCAATGCAGGGGACATGGGTTCAAGCCCTCGTCTGGGAAGACCCCACACGCCGCAGGGCGACTGAGCCTGTGTGTCACAACTACTGTGAGCCACAACTACTGAGCCCGCATGTTGCAACTACAAGAGAAGCCACCGTGATGAGAAGCCTGCGCCAAAAATTTAAAAATGAATTAAATTTAATTTAATTTAAAAATTTAAAAATAAAAAAATTTTTTAAAAAACAAAAAAATTTTAAAAAACAAAATAAAATCCACTAATTAATCAAAAGTAAAGTTCAAAGCTTGGACTATATTTATTGTACTTCATTTTCTACCTATTAGCACTTAGGACACTGAAGAGATTTCACTTCTAATTATATTCTTGTCTAATTAATTCTATGATGCCACAGTCTTGTTTTTATCATAAAGCAGTTACATATAATACCCACAACCACTAACACTGAGAAGGCACCAGGGTCAGGCACTACTGACCAAATTAGAACCCATCTCATTGAAATTGGGCCCACTATTCATCCTGGACCTCAGTTTTTTCTCCTGTAGAGCATGGAGGTGTTAGTTTATGAAACATCCTGGAAAAAAAGAATCCTGCTAAGCGGTATCACGAGATCATGGATTTAAAGTATCCCAGAATCAATCAGTTGGAAAGATCATTCAGAAGGCCAAAGGCATTACAGAAATACTGCACTGAAGCATATTACTAATCCTTGTCCTTTGTTTTTATTAAGTTTAAAGTTACAGTTCCTTTCACTTATATTATCTTTACCATCCCCTGCCCAGAAAAAAAAAAAAACCCACATAACCTCCCAATTTTCTAATGTATGAAAAATATATATATACACATACAGGAAACATACATGTAGGTAGCTCTATGTTAAAGGATACTATAAATTTTAATTCAGAAATAGCTTTTGAGTGTAGCCTGTCTTTATTACTCTCTCCACCACAGTACACACCTTGTCATCCATTTAGTCAACAGGAAGTTTTAAACACAAATTAGGTTCGAGGTACACACAGACACGGTGATTAACTGGCATGGTCCTTATCCTCCGGTAACTTAGAGGAGACAGTTAAGAAAACTGTGAGATCAGAACAGCAATAAAATAAGCAAAATGTGATAGGACAGTAAGGATGACATATGTCTGGTAGGCGTACCTAACTCACATTGAGAGGTAGGAATCTTTGAGGAGGTGACTCTCCTTTGAGGAGGTGACTCTTGATCTCCATGACTCGTCTTGGAGATTAAGAATTAACCAAATGAAAACCCCAGGTCAGTGGTGTGGAGGAAGGCAGCAACCACAAAGGCAAGGGCATGGGCATTCCAGGAGGAAGGAACACCATATATACAAAGTTCAGAGAGGATGAAAAGCCACTTTGCTCCGAAACAATTTTTTAATGAAGGAATCAAGTTTTGTCTTTTGGTTTTTTGTTTGTTTGTTTCTTAAGGTAGGAATAAGACTTGGGAGTTCAAACATTAAGAGCATACCGAACAAAGGAGCTTAAACTGTACCTTGTAGGTGGTGAAAAGCCATTGAAAAAAAATTTAAAACAGAGAGTGTCATGATTGATTTTGATTTTTCATGGTTCGGGCAACAGCATGGCCAAAATACCCTATGTCCTGCACCACTAATTTCAAGATAGTGTCACTGACATCACTACACATGTGGATCTATTTCTGACTTAAGACTGGAGAAGAGGAAGAAAAAATAAAAAGAATATTTTGTTGACTGTTTACTGTGTTCCAGGTAGTGTGCAGAGTGCATTTCTCCTAATGAACATCTTTACACATCTCAGGGCTATCTACATTGTGTACTCCTTGGAGGCTGACCTCGTGAAAAATCCATCCTTACTACACCCCAGTAGTTTGAACAGAAAGGTTTGCACAGAATTTTCTTAATGTTTTTTCCTAACAGTATTGCTTAGACACCTGTATTCTACTTCCTGTAGTGAAGGTGTGATATTTTAAAATTTGGAGGCAGTTGGGGATGCTTACACAAATTCTGTCCATATCCTTAAAGCTAATGTGTTTTTTTAAGTGCTCTGAACTCCATCATGAGTCTTTTGGAAAAAGGCAATTAATGAGGGAGGGAGGTAATAAGGTTAAACAGAGGGTACTTGCAGAGAGAGGTAATTTTAGCACAATTGCCCTATTTATCATCCCAGATTACTTAAATGACAAAAATAAAATAACAAAGCACTCGTCATGGGAAGTAAAATGTGTTATGTCTCTTCACTATCATTATGTGGTAAACTTTTTCAGTGTAGGTTTCTGTCCAAATCCCACATCTAAATACCATTAACAATTCACTCCATCAAGACTATGATCTCACCCTGGGAATGAGGAAAGAAGAGGCAGAAACAAGGAAAAGGAGACTGCCAGGAAGCCAGGCCAAGGACAAAAATATGTAAAAAGAAGGAAGCGATGGAGAGAAGAAATAAACCTTGGGGAGAAAATGCCAAAAGGAAGATGTTTAAAAATTTTCTGTTTCGGAAATCAGCAGGCTGAATAAATAATCAGAATATGGGGCAGCTATTTAGTACTCTACAAGATTAGAAGAAATATTTAACTTAAAAATGAAATATTTCTGGACACTTACTATTAATACAGAGTATCAAAATTTCCAGGGAATACTGCCAAGTTAGATGCTTTCTATAATTTTTTTTTAACTTCTGAGGACTTTTGTAATAAATATATCACTTTGGGTTTACCATTTTAAAGCACAACATACAATTTAAATGATTTCCTTTTGCTCTAAAGTACATTTTTCTTCTGATACAAATGCTGCTAACTTTGTCCTTTATCTTGTCCATTTAGTATTTTCTGATTCAGATAAAGTTTCCATAAACATTTAAGCTATCAGCCCACAGGTGCAATTTGCTCAGGTATGTCAATGAAGTCAAAATAAAAATTTTTAAGGAGCCAAAATTGAGGCTAGTTTAATGAATACATATGCTAGTGTTACTTCAGCAGAATTTTACTCTTTACAGTTCAGAAGTGTTATTAATATATACTTAACACTTAGCTATATACTTAGCTGTGTTCTATTAATCAGCAAGCTTTTTAATAAAAACTTGCACTTCTGTGATTCTACTAGATAAATTTTAAAACTAATTCTGAATCACTCTAGAACCCAACAAGCTGTGACTTAAAAGTTAAATTGCTCTCCTCACAGGTTTTGTGGGCAGCATATATTTTTAAATGTCAATTTTAATATATTACTCTAATCCAATAGGTAAACTAGTCAAAGGATATGAAATAGCAAATACAAAAGAAAACCAACACAGGGGAAACACATTTTAACCTGAAATGACCTGTACTCTGAAAACTACAACAGACCAAAGAAGAAAATTTAAGATGATATAAAAAAATGGAAATATATTTGGATTGGAAGAATATTGTTAAAATGTCCACACTACCCAAAGCAATATGCAGATTTAATTCAATCTCTATCAAAATATCCCTGACATTTTTCACAGAAAGGGAAAAAAATAAACCACAAAACACCCAGAATTGCCAGAGCAACCTTGAGAATAAAGAACAAAGCTGGAGGTATCACACTCTCTGAGTTCAGACTACACTACAAAGCTACAGTAATCAAATCAGCATGGTACTGGTACAAAAACTGACACATAAGTCAAAGGAACCAAATAGAGAGCCCACAAATAAACCCATACACCTATGGTCAATTAATCTACGACAAGGAAGGCAAGAATAATCAATGGAGAAAAGACACTCTAATAAATGGTGATGGAAAAACTGGACAGCTACACACAAAAGCATAAGATTAGAACATTTTCTCACACTATATGTAAAAACAAACACAAAATGGATTGAAGACCTAAACGTAAGACTGGAAACCATAAACCTCCTAGAAGAAAACATAGGCAGAACGTTCTCTGACATACATTGTAGCATCATTTCTTTGGATCTGTCTCCTAAGGCAAAAGAAACAAAAGCAAAAAAACAAAACAAAAGAACAAATGGGACCTAATTAAACGTAAAAGTTTTTGCATGACAAAGGAAACCATTGAAAAATGAAAAGACAACCTAGGCAATGGTAGAAAATATTTGCAAATTGTATGACCAACAAGGGATTAACATCCAAACTACATGAACAGCTCATAAAACTCAGTATGAAGAAAAAAAACCTGAACAACCCAACCAGAAAATGGGCAGAAGATTGGAATGGACATCTTTCCAAAGAAGACATACAGATGGCTAACAGGCACATGCAAGACGCTGAACATCACTAATCAGAGAAATCCAAATCAAAAACCACTAAAGAGGTATCATCTCACACCTGTCAGAACTGTAACAGAGAAGAACAAATCTGACTCCATATTGTATCTATTCCTTTAGCTCTAACTCTGTGCTCTGTTGCCTTTGCTTAGTCATGCTGGCTCTGCATCTTTGTAAAAGGACGTTCCCTATAGCCTGAAATATACATTATAGCCCATTCTCAAGGCTCTGACCTTTAAAGGTTTAACACTTTTAGATATAAAAATTTGCAGAACAGAAAACGACAATTGCCTTGTTGGAGATTCATAGGAACATTGTGACCAGACCTACATGGACAGCTGCAGGAACAAAGGATTCCTGCAGCAAAAAGTTTTCAACCAGAAGCCATATCCCCTCCTCTTTTAGTGTAAGAGAAGCCTGAATTCTAACTGGGGTAAGACTGTTCTTTGGGATGCATTTCCACCATCTTCTCAGTCTGCTGGCTTTCCGAATAAAGCCACTATTCTTTGCCCCAACAACTCATGTCTTGATTTACCGGCCTGTTGTGCAGTGAGCAGCATGAGTTTGAACTCAGTAACAAAATGGCTATCATCAAGAAGTCTAAAAATAACAAAAGTTAGCCAGGTTGTAGAAATAAGGGAATCCTAGTACACTGTTGGTGGGAATGTAAATCAGTGCAACAACTATAGAAAACAATATGTAGGTTCCTCAAAAAACTAAAAATAGAACTACCATATGATCCAGCAATCCCACTCCTGGGCTTATATCCAGAGAAAATGAAAACACTAATTGGAAAAGATACATGCACCCCAATTTTCATAGCAGCATTATTTACAATTGCCAAGATATGGAAGCAACCTAAGTGTCCATCAACAGATGAATGGATAAATTATGTGGTATATAACATATACACAATGGAATATTACTCAGCCATAAAAAAGAATGAAATTCTGCTATTTGCCACAATATGTATGGACCTAAGGGATATTATGCTTAGTGAAATAAGTCAGACAGAGAAAGAAAAATACTGTGTGTTTTCACTTATATGTGGAATCTAAAAAATAAAACAAATTAATATATCAAGACAGAAGCAGACTCACAGATACAGAGAACAAACTAGTGGTTACCAGTGAAGAGGGGGAAGGGGGGAGATTCAAAATAGGGGTAGAAGATTAAGAGATACCAACTACTATGTATAAAATAAGCAACAAGGATATATTATACAGCACAGGAAAATATAGCCATTATTTTAGAATGACTTTAAATGGAGTATAATATATAAAATTACTGAATCACTATGCTGTACACCTGAAACTAATATTGTAAATCAAGTATAATTTTAAAAACAAGAAGTATAATGTAGCTATCAAGTCTCTACCTATAGACTGTCTACATTGGAAATATGGGTTTTACTTAACCTAATGCTTAATTTTCATGTCAAAAAAATGTTGTTTATAATTTTACCCAAAAAAATCAACTAAAGGAAAACATTTTAACCCAAATAATTATAGAGTACCAGATGTCATCTTCTATGCATTAAATTATTTGATATAAATAAGTATGTGTCTATGTTGTATAAGTGACAGTATTAGCATTGGTAAGGATATAATTTATTCAAGAAAGATGTAAGTATAAATTGTCACAAATTTACTAAAGGCAACAGACTATACTACTAAAACCTCAAATGTGCACACACCTTGAATGAATTCTACTTCTAAGAAAGTTTTTAAATTAATAATGAAGTTATACATCATTTAAAAATTACAATGTATTCAGTATTGTCTTACGTAAAAGTTACTTTTTTTGAATAATGCCATGTTACCTTGACTAATGACAAAATATGGACACTGATTAATTTCATTTTTATTAATGATATCAATGTTTTACCTATCAATTCTTATCATAAAAAACTGGATCTGAGTAAGTAGTCTAAGTACAGAAAAAGCGATTATTAGTGAAAAGTGTATTTTTTTTATTATTTCAAAAATATTTTGAGAATAAGCAAAACTGAAAGTTTTTCGTCAGATGTCATAGTTTGGTTATACTACCTATGACGAGCAGTTTTCCTATAATATGAAGAATCTTGAAACCAAGATGTTGAGCAAGTTCAAGGGTCTAGATCTGTGCCTCTAATTAAGTGAATATCATCTAGTAGTTTTTCTGTTGCTGAAGTGCCTGACATGGTCGGAGATCCTAACATCTCACTTCTTCCCAGAAATCCAAAAGTGCTTAAAAATATAAAATTTCAGGAGTATCACACAATAGCATAAACTAAAAGACCATCAATCTTGTACAGATTAATGAAGATTAAGAAAAATCATAGACACAAGGGCCCAAGGTCATTAAAACATTCATCTTCCAGATCACACGCTGCTAGAGCATGTAAAACACTGATGACACAGAAAGAGTACACAATATTTATTTGAAGTTTTGAGCATTTATTTTTGAATAAAAAATCCCCAAGTGTTTGTTGATAATATTGAGTAATAAACAAAACAATGAGTGAATTTTGACTAGTCAATGAAACAATGAATGCGTCTCTGTAGTTTGAACTGGAATGAAACTTAGATACAACGATCTATCCCACTACTTTCTTACACAAAGGTGAAAAACTTGCCCAAGGAAATTGAACTGACAGACAATATTCTTCTACCAACTGATGAAAATGGAATTTGAGTTTCAACTCCTTTTCCCCAACAATACTCTGTTCTTCATTTTGATACACAGAAGAATATGTATGTTTTCTAACAATTGATTATTATAAAATATTCCTTCTGATTCTCACACCCATTTACAAAACAAGAATTTTGTACAGAGAATGTGAGATTTGGATTTTACTGACTTCGTAAGAGCAGTTGACAGTGTTGATCACAAACACTTTTTTTTTTTTTTTTAAGTTATCAGCCTATCTACACACTTTAATTTTACCAATTGGGATCATACCATGCATGCTACTTCCAGCCATCAATAGTACTGCACCATCATCACCAGACTTCTTAGGGTAGTGTGTAAACCCTGGTGCACAGTCACTTTCTGAAATATTTTTCCAGGATACCCTCCTTCTCCTACTTCATCTCCTTCCCCATTGACTGCTCAATTTGTTTCCTTTACTGACCTTTATCCCTCTGCTATGACTTCTGACATCTACAACCTGAAATGGGGCCAACCTTCACAGGTTGAGGGCACAGTCCTTCACAGTACTACCTTCACTTCAGACACCAGCCCCAAGTTTGGGATCCCCAGGCCACATATACTTCTGACCAGCTGGCTACAAATTTGGAGGTTTCCACTACCTCCTTAGGATTGAAAATTCACTCTAACAGCTCACAGAATTCAGGAAAGTGCTATACTTACTATTACAGTTTTATATAGCAAAATGGTACAAATTAGAATCACCCAAGAGACAATAGAAGGAGGACAGGGAGTGTCTTGAAGACAAATTTTCTGTTGTCCTCTTCTTGTGGAGTCAGGATGTGTCAGTCCCCTTCCTGGCATATCAATGTGTGACAGTATAGAATATTGCCAACCAGTGAAGCTCACCTCAACTTCAGTGTCCAGAATTTTTTTTTGGAGCTTTATTACATAGGTATGATTAATTGAATTATTGGCTGCAAGGGTGGATTTCCAAGGTTGGGCTCATATCATAAAGCTCAAAGTCCTAACCTTCTAATCACATGGGTAGTCTTTCTGGTGTGGCCAAGCCCCATTCTGAGTCATCTAGTTAGCACAACCCACCTAGGAGCACAGTAAGTGTCACTTAATTAGCATAAGCTATCAGGGCCCACCATGAAAAACAAAGACATTATTACCACTCAGGAAATTCCAAGGGTTTATAGTTTCTACCTCTAGGAAGCCAGGATCAAAGCCAACCAAATTCTTTATTACACAGGATCCTCTGATTGTCCTTCAAATGTTGATGTTTCTCAGGATTCTTTCTCATTACCATCAAGAGACTAAGAGAGCTCATCTTTTGAAATGAATTTTGTTGTCCTCTTTAGACAGATGACTCCCACCTCTCTGTATTGAGATGGACCCTCTTCTGTTCTCTAGATCAATCCTCAAAGTGTGGTGCCTAGACCAGCAGTATTAACATCACCTCAGAGTTTGTTAGAAATATAAGTTCTCAGGCCCCACCCCATATATACAGAATCAGAAACTTAATGGTGCCAAGTCATCTGCATTTTAACAAATCCTATAGGTAATTCTGATAAGCATAAACGTTTGAGAAACATTACTCTAGATCTGTACCCCAGCTGCTTTTTGGATGTCCAGACATCTCAAACACAACCAGTAAAAAAATCTAATTACCTTTTCTCTCATAGCATATTTCCACTCCTATTTCCCATTTCAGGAAATAGTACCATTAATTGATTTACTGAACAAATATTTGTTTTATTTATTCAGTGCTTATTACATATTACTAAGGACAGTCTCTATTTTCATGGAGCTTACCGTCTGGTAGAGATAAAAGACAGGATTGTAGTGGGTAGTATAAGAGTTCTGGCCTTTTAAGAGATGGGGAACTAATAGTGGGGGACTGGGAGAATTTCCCAGAGGAAGAGAGATTTAAACTAATACAAGATGGCAAAGAACTGGGACTTCCCTTGTGGTCCAGTGCTTAAGACTCTGCTCTTCCACTGCAGGGTGTACGGGTTCCATCCCTGGTCAGGGAGCTAAGATCCCACATGCCATGCGGTGCGGCCAAAAAAAAGAGTTTGAGCACCTCAATCCCATTATTTGTATTAATTAACCTTCCACATGTGCTACTGTACTGATATTTTAGGCTCATTAGAAAGCAAACAAAAAGGCCCCAGAGTTAACATAAATGTTAAAAAAAGATGGCAAAGAATTACCTAGAGAATTAAAGAAAAGGAGGGAGGGCATCAGATGGAGGAAACCACATGTGTAAATGCTTAAGGGTAGATGGACCGTGTCATATTTCAGGAGCTGAAGGAAGGTTATTGTGGCTAAAGCATACTGAGTGGGGGAAAGGGAGAGATGAGATTGATATTTCATCTGGAGAGACAGTGCTTAACCCTGCAAGGCTTTAAAGGATTTTAACCTTTAAGAGCAAAAGTGAAGAGTTATGAATAGAGACCGGTACAATCAGATGTTTTGAAAAGGTCACTCTGGAAAAAGTGAACCGGTTGAAGAGGGGAAAAATATGGGAATGAGCAGCCCAGACAGAAAACTACTTCTCTAGTCACCCATAGATACGTGTAGGTAGCTTGGAATAGGAGGGGACATGGACTGGAGAGATAGGTCAGTTTTGAAAACACTTGGTTCTCCTAATTAAACAACTGTTACCCTTGACCCTTCTCCTATTCTTTTCATATGAAATCAATCTTACAGTTATGCCATTTTGACAACCTAATTTTCTTTTATGTCTCCAATTTTCTGATTCCTGTAACTATATCCTAGTCGAGGTTAGATCTTGCAGTAACAATCTATCTGAGCAACTTTGAAGGCCATACAGCGAGACATGTCAGTAATATGTTTCGATCCTGTCACTCCCTGCTTAGAATATTTTTATTTTTAACCAACTGGAAGTAGAATAAAGTCCCAGCTGTGTAACATGGCTTAAAGGCCTTCATAAAACTCAATGATGCTCGTTAAGCCACATCTTTTAAAACTTCTTACCTCCAACTCTGTGTTCTAGCCATACTGAATTGTCCCCAACTTCTCCACCCAAATTAGGTTTCGTTCCCACTTGCTATTTGCTCTGCCTGGACACTGCCCCACGAAAACCCACAGATACTCCACACCACACCTCTCAACCTTCAGCTCTTGGTATAGATGTGACTTGCAGACCCTGGAATCCTTCCCTGGCCTCTGGATATGGTAGAGTCACTCATCCTTTGTTCTCTATAACACTCAGTAGCTCTACTGTATGACTTATCACACTAAGGGATGATACCTATATACTAGTCCCTTTCTCCTGCTAGCTTCTTGAACTCAGAAAATATATTTTGTTCCTCGCTATTTGTGGTATGCCTTGATACATGGTAAACTCACAACAAGTGTGGGTAAATGATTAACAGTGTCATAAGTCCTAAATTTAATCACAGCTGTACTTTTAAACAACTGCTTAATTTTAGTTAACGCTAGCCTTGAGAACTTTGATGTCTCCATCTTCAAAATCTAGACAACACCCTGACTCAAAATTGTATAAACATTAATTGATTATAATGGACACAGTTTTTAAACTGTAAATGTATCAGTTTATATGATATGCCTATATTTAACTGCTTGGTACCTTAATTTCCTCTTCTATAAAATAAGGAAGGTTTGACTAGAACTTGCCTTTAATAGCAGCTCAATAGACACTAACTGACTAAATGAATGAATGCCAGACAAATACTCCATAATTTCATCGTCCTTTGTCAAAAACTTTGCAACTAGTTATTTCTTGAGTCCTTAGGATACTCTACCATTGAAGCCTTTTTCCCCTCAAAATCCCTGATTGTTATTAGTACTATTAATTTTCACTATAATTTATTCAACCTCAAAAAAGAAAATTAATATCCCTACATTTCTTCTGATCCAAGAGTGAGCCTCTGGTTGGGAAAACAAAATACTATGCAAAAATACAGTCACTACTTTTTATTTGTTTTCTCCATTTAAAAAGTCAACTGCCTACACATCTATACCTCACTTTTGTCATACTTTCCAATATTCATTTAGAAATAGCTTACACTAAGTAAAATCATATAATCTCTCCGTACAAACAACTAGTGTAACAAAGGAATCAGCAGACAAAAATTGTATTTCACAAGACTTTTGCAAAACATGGGATCTAAAACAAGAATTTAAGAAACAGTTTAGCTGACCCCACTGTGCTCCGTGTATAAAATCAGTTTAAATATTTAGCACGTAATCATAAAGCATCAAGTCAGAACGAGAACCCCTGATACTTTCATCAATGCTTTTCTCCTCTCATTGTGATCTCTGGTCAACCGAGAGTCACTACTTCCTAGAGCAGCAATGGAAGGAAGGTGACGTCACACAAGCCTCATGTGTTTCTTTAATCTCTGCTCATCTGTGCAAGTAAACCTACTTCTTAGAAAGCTTTTTAACAATTACAATCTAGTTGCCAGTTTTCCTCTTCCTTTCAGAGAAATGCCTTCAAGCAGTTGGTGAAGGCCACAGTATTCATCATCATGCTAATTTACATGTCATATGGTATATTTGAAGCTTTTAACCCAGTTTTATACCTATTTCACATAAAACACATTTGATGTTTATTCTATGTATATACCATAGCTTTGAATTCTCATTAATTCAAGAAGCTTTGGAAAATAGAAGATAGAGTGAGAGAGGATGGTCTTCAGAGAGAGAAGATTCCACACATCAATAATTTCTTAAAATAAGATTATTTATCAGGGATATTTTCTCTTTAATTATGCATATTTTAAATCTTAGGTTTATTAAGATTCTCAAAATCCTGCAGGAGAATCTGAAAATGTCTCTACTTTGAGTTTAGATTACTAGTCTGACCCATGTGCACAAGAAGACTCCATTAGGTGTTCCCCCAGTTTTCTCCTGGGCTGGCTCAAATTAATTATCTAGTGAAGCCCCAAGTATGGGAAAAAGGATCCTAAACAATATAACAGACAAAAGCAAATTGTAGATAGTTATTATTTACCTTCAGGCTATATAGTGAATGAAATCCTCAACCTAATAAATATTTATCATCTGCCTTCTGAGAATCCATGTTTTTGTGGCAAATCTGGATTTACTTTAAAGTTATTATGACCAGGCCTGTTGATATTAACACCATTTAGGATTTACCATTCTAAGAGTGTGCCTGCTTTTAGGTATTTAGAGTCTGAAAAAATCTGGTGCAAACAAGGGTACGAAGAATATTCTAAGAGAGAAATGCACGCATTAAGCTAAATCAAGAATAGCTGAGTATTTCCATTGTTATACAGATCTATGTGGTAACCCCAGAAATAGCAGGGAACAGATGACATCATGGAAAGTAAACAAATGGTTCAAGTTCAGAGGGAAGCGGACGAGAGTGGGAATATTTGACTAATTTTTTTTTCTGGCTTCAAATTGATATTTAAGCCCTTGATCCAGTGAACAGTTGATGTAACTAATCCTTGGGACTATGAGGAAACTGACACCTGATTTACCAAACTGCAGGAATTAAAAGAAGTTGAACACTTCAAAACACTCCTTGATCAAGTTCTATAGGTAAATATCAGGTGTTAGTCAACTCCACAGGGAGGATGATGTTTTTCTTGTACTTTCAGTCCAACTATCGACTGGCAGAAGACCAGCCTTGGAAGTAATGGCAAAGGTGTGGCTAAGAGGAGCTTGGGGCAATCTGGGGACTCTCCAGAGCACTTGACCTCCCACTGCATTCCTCTGCACTTACAGAACTGAGTCTTGCTTGGCCCTGCAAACCCACAGGAGAAAGCCTTCTTAACCTGAGCAGAGGGCTGGCAGGACTTTCCCTGGAGAAGTCTTTGTATACTACTTCTGCTACCGTGCTAACTCGCCTGCTTGCTCCCATCTGCTTGGCTAAATGTCATGCCCTAACTGTTCCTTCATACTAGGTTTGAGTGCCAAACTCTGCCTCAGCCCCATGTTCTTGGAATTCGTTACTGCCTGTGCTGGCTTTCCGGCTTGCCGCTCCCAAGCCAACTGAGTGCCTGTACAGTCTGACTACACCTTTGTTTGTGCGGCATACCGGGGCTGAGCATCTGGAAAATTATGATAATGAGCATGATAGTAATTAATACTTGTAACTGCTTTCAATTTTCTTGCTTAATTTTTTTTTTTTTAAGAATTAAGGAGTATATTTGTTTATATGATAAGAAAAACAGCAGAATCGGGTACCATTCTGGTGTTGGAGCTCTTACATAAGAAACAGTCCCTGTAGGATCTTAAATTCCTACAATGAAAAGAATTTGGAGCACCTTTAAGTATGTACCTTCAGAATGTATTGGATTTTATTTGCATTTGAGATATTTAAGTGCTCCAAGGGAGAGTTGGAATGTCAACGTATTTATCAACCCAGTTTGAATTATTTATTTTCTTAGGAGAATTAGATGTAAGTGGAGGCTCTTCAGAATACTGTCATCTATAAGGCACCAATTTGTGACCTGGGACTCCAGACCTTTGTTCCTTACCTATTTTGCCCATTCTCTCCCATGACTACTGGTGTTCATTTGTCAGGGGTTCCATACTTTATTGCACATTGGTTTGAATCACCTGGGCCCTACTCCCTAGAGACTTAATCCTGGGCATCCAGAATTTTTCAAGCTCCCTGGTGATCCTATTAAGCAGCCAAGGTTATAAATCTCTACTGCAGTGCTTCTCAGAGTGTGGTCTCTGGGCCAGCATCATTGGCAATACCACATGTGTAAATTCTCAGACTACCCTTCACACATACCAACTCAGAGTCCACAGAGGTGAAATCAAACAGTTTGTGTGTGTGTGTGTGTGTGTGTGTGTTTATAAACAGCTTTGAGATATAAGTCACATGCCATACAATTCACTCATTTAAAATATACAATTCGGGACTTCCCTGGTGGTCCAGTGGTTAAGAATTTGCCTTCCAATGCAGGGGGTGTGGGTTTGATCCCTGGTTGAGGAGTTAAGATCCCACATTCCTTGCAGCCAAAAAAAACAAAACAAAACAGAAGCAGTATTATAACAAATTCAATAAAGACTTTAAAAATGGTCCACATCAAAAAAAAACTTAAAAAAAATAAAGTATACAATTCAATGTCTTTTATGATACTGTACAAAGTTGTACAATTATCACAATTTTAGAACACTTCTATTATCTGAAGAAATAAAAAAACCCTGCAAGGCCCTAAATCACAACCCCTCAAATCCCTTCATCCTCCTACCCCTAGGCAGCCACAAATGTATTTTCTGACTCCAGATTAATATTTTCTGCACATTTATTATAAATAAGATCAGACAATATATGGTCTCCCGTGACTTCATTAAACATAATGTTTTCAAGGTTCATTCCTGTTGCTGCATGCATCAGAGCTTCATTTCTTTTTATTGCTAAATAATATTCCATTGTATGGATATACCACATTTAATTTATCCATTCATCAGTTGATGGACAATTGGATTGTTTCCACTTTTGGGCTATTATGAGTAATGCTGCTATAAACTTTCATGTACAAATTTTTGTATGGATATACTTTCCTCTTTCTTTAGTATATATATATCTAGGAGTAGAATTGTTGGATCGTATGCTAACTGTTTAATCTTTTGAGGAACTGCCAGACTCTTTCCCTAAGCAGCTACACCATTTTACTTTTCCACCAGAAGTGTAGGAGGGCTCTCATTTCTCCACATCCTTGCTGATACCTCTTCACCTGACTTTCATTCTAGACATCCTAGTGGGTATAAAGTGGTATCTCATTGTGTTTTTGATTAGCATTACCCTGATGGATGATGATGTTGAACATTTTTTCATGTGCTTATTGGTTATTTGTATTTCTTCTCCGGAGAAATGTCTCTTCAAGTTCTTTGTCCATTTTTTAATTGGGTTGTCTTTTTAGTGAGTTATATTTATTCTAGCTACAAGTCTCTTATTAGATACACATTAGATACGATTAGACTTGCAAAATTTTTCCATTCTATGGGCTGTCTTTTCATTTTCTTTATAGTGTTCTTTGAAGCATACCTGTTTTTAATTTTGATATTCAGTTTCTTTTTTCTTTTATTATTTATGCTTTTGGTATCCTGTCTAAGGAACTACTGCTTAACAGAAGATCAAAAAGATTTATGCGTATGGTTTATATGTATGTGCAATAAAACTGTACAAGTGTTAAAGCCAAAAAATGTCTAGTTTAGACATACAGGGTCTTCTTACAAGTTCATCAATTATTTGACATATGCTTTACAAGCCTGGCTTCCATTCCAGAGACACAGTAGGCAAATAAAGGGGTACACTTTTATTCCTTAAGCTCAAAATTATCATGATAGAAAAGGAATTTATAATGATAGAATAAAAGAAATGCCTGGCTTCCATCTGGACAGAAGGTCAACCTATATCCCATTTGTTTGCCCAGGCCAGTCAGTTTACTTCTTCTGTCCAGCGTAATTATTAATAGCATCTCCTTTACTCTCAAAAATTTCCCATTTTATACAACAAATTATGTGGTCACTTCATATCATGGCTGGTATAAGCTACTCACCCAGGCACAGCCTCTCTCTAGATAACTACTTACAACTATAACGCAGTGTATCATAAGTGCATGCCTGCGTAAGTATTTTCCTCCTACCAGCTTGCTACAGAATGAAAAACATACAATGTCTTTTTTTTTTTTTTTTTTGCGGTACGCGTGCCTCTCACTGTTATGGCCTCTCCCGTCGCGGACCACAGGCTCTGGACGCGCAGGCTCAGCGGCCACGGCTCACTGGCCCACCCACTTCGCGGCATGTGGGATCTTCCCGGACCGGAGCACGAACCCGTGTCCCCTGCATTGGCAGGCGGACTCTCAACCACTGCGCCACCAGGGAAGCTCAACATACAATGTCTTAAAGAAATAATTCTAATGGTATCTTCAGATGGCCTGTATTGGGTAATAACATGGAAGAGAATCTGTTGCCAGGCCCTATTCCATCAATGTGAATTATTTATCTGAATACCAAACTACTATGAAAACTGAGTAATAGGATTAGCAGCTGAAATGGCATGAAGCATGGGGATTTACTTGAGGAGAGAAAGAGGCTTTTCCGTGAGGCTCCCTGGTAGTTCTCTATTAGCTAAAAGGAAACCTTAGGTTCTGGAAGAAAGCATGATGACTGGAGGGGCAAGAAAAAGACATGAGTCTAGCTTAGTGAATGTCAAAGACTGTAGTATTTTTTAAATGTAACTCTGGAACCCAGTACCGCCTCTGCAATATTGTAGTTCAGTGGAAAACTTATCAACTGACAGTGCCTTTCTTCAAAAATATTAAATAAACTGAAATAGAAATATCTTTTTAGAAGAGTGTTGAATTTATTTGGATTTACTTATCAAGCTGTTTTCCCATCTCTGAATCCAACTTTAACAACCAATAGCTGACATGGAGAGAGGTTCCTGTATTTAGAAAACTAGTTTCCTAATATATTCCTAGAAAAATATTACATATTGTTCTCCACCTTGGTTAGGGGCTGTCAGAGCTGAGCCTGCTTGGAGCAAGATTGTATGTAACTAGGCACACGTACAAGAAGGTTAGTGTGATAAATCTATCTGTGTTTCCTCATAGATCATCTTTATTTCTTTTGGCTATCTTAACGGAGCTTCAACACAACAGTAAGACTAGTTTATTAATCATTTGCCTTGTAAAATCATGTCAAGTTATCTGATTTCCTGCTTTGAAAATGTCAAACTTTTCTTCCAAAACGCAGCCAATTTGCAATTACCTAGAAGGCGTTATGGCTTTTGGGCTTGGTTTTCTGCAAGGCAAGCTAGGGCAAACTCACAAGATTCCAGGAAACCCTCCTTTGACACTTTACCTCCCACTCCCGGTTGACAATCTGTAGGAATCCTCCCGCAGAACAAGTCAGAAGCCTTTATTCTTCCCAATGTGGAATTTAATGAGTGTGCTATACCATTATATAATTTAAACATTTATATTTATTTAATTTAAATAATGGTACAGCACAAGTTCACGTTGGCTCCAGCTTCTGCGAAGGATGACAAGTATGGAAATAATATTTCAGTGCTGTGGACTCTCTCAAAAAAGCACCTTACTTTCTTCCAGAAGCGAAACTGAATTTTGTCTGGAGTTAGCTGTCTTTCAGACTTTCTTTCCTGAACAAACAACAGATGCAAAGCTGTATTTTAGAAGCACTGAGTCAAGATCAAAGATATTATGAATTTTGTCACTCTCAAACACTGGGCTCAGAGACCTGTTTACTAACGTCACATACATCAGTGTTGCTGACAAGAAGCCATTCTGCAGGAATGAGGATGACGATCCTTTGTGCAGGGGGTGCTTTTCATGTTCCAGACTGTACTCACCTCTGGAGCCTCAACCAAATACCCAGACAGTTTAAGAATTCCACTGGCCTCTGCTCGCAAGTTAGCTCTCTGTTCTGCTATGAAAAGAGATTAGAATTTTCCATTTTCCTATCAGTATATCAGACTTGCATGTAAAACAGTTTTTAATTCCATCAACAACCTCCATTCCTTCAACGAATGCCCCATCTTTTGAGCAGGTATTATGCGACAGACTCTCGTACCACTGTTAGAAATTCAAAGATCACCAAGATTAGTTCAGTTCTGAAAAACATACTGAGCACATACTATGCCAGATGTTGCGGGGGTATAGCCTATACCAAGGGAAGATGACGAGTCCCGCCGTGGGGGGTTATATTCTAGCTGGGGACGTAGGTTAGGAAAGCAGAGGTTCAAACAGTGCTGTGACATAAGCAGACACAAAGTAGTGGGGGTTTGCATAGAAGAGAGTAGAGGAGCTCAAAGTCATCTCCTGATCAGTGTGTATCTTTGAAGGAATCAATAAGAGGAGAGGTCTGCCAAGCAAGTCAAGGAGGTAAGCCATTTCCAGGTAGGAGGAACGCACACATAAATTCAAGGAATAGCTCGTGTCTCTTCCATGTAGCCGCAGCCCCAACTTCAAGCAGGCAGGGAGGGGAGGGATGGGAAGAGGTGACCCTGGAGAAGAGGGCAGAAGCCATAAAGGGCTCCTCCTTACATGAAGTCCCAGGGAGACCATGAAAGAATGTTGAACAGGTCACCAAAACTGTCCCATTTGAATGAGAGATGCTTGTAGTCGCGTGGAAAATAGATTGGAGGTGAGAGTGAACCTCACTCTGATCTATTTCGTGTGGAAAACAGATTGTAGTGAGTTGAGGTGAGGCAAGACTGTCACAGCGATCCCTAAGGAGGCAGGGTTGCTCTCAGCCCCACACACAGCACAAGGTCTCACTTCAGAGCATAGCCTCGCACTGCTGCTTCTCTGCCACTTCTCATAAGGCCAGCTGAAAGTCAGTACATTTACAGAAAATTATCTAATAGAAAATCCAGAGAAGCACATAGCTAGATGTCCTAAGTCCTATCCTTGAATTAAGGTACATTAGAAAGCCATTCGCTGAACACTGCAGAAAAATCTGAGATTGATTTTAACAACAACAAAATGTCCATTTGCTATTGAATTTCTCTTGGAGACCTGGTTAAAATGCTGCGTGTGTCTTCTCAGATCCTATGTTATGTGTAATATTTTTTTAGGATTTAAAAATGAGGAAAAAATTTTCCAAAGGTTGAGTTTCTCTTTTTATTTGAACAGTTATTTATGAAACCTAATTTTTCTCTGGTTGTTGTACAGCTCAGACCAACTTTTCCCCTCTAATAATTACAAGTATAATACTAATTTCACCTTCAAAAGACAGGTGCAGCTTTTTTGTATATATTTTAACTACTTTTTAAACATATGTGACTCTTTCTGTAAATTAATTCATGCCCATTTTAAAAATAGCTAGTGTATAAATATGACATTATGTCATCATCACGTTGATAATTCCTACAGAATTTTCTTCTAAGGTCCTAAACATGACACCCTAAGTAATACAGAACAACCCAAAAGGGTAATGAGCTTCAAGAGCAACCGGACTACTATTTTAAATGCTTTTCCTTAATGTACTTCCCAAGATGAAAGGTTATGTCTGAAGCCCCAATGGTTAGCATCAGACCGCGATAACATTTCTAATTTACTTCAAAGAGAACTTTTTTGGAAATCTGTTTCCATGACCGTGTTTTGAAATAACTACTCAAATAGAGGAATTAAATTCATTTTTATCCGCCTCCAGAGTATCTTAAACGTTACAGCTACTCTATAGATGTGCTTTCCTGAAGAGAATCTGCTGCACACCAATATATGAGAATAAAATGCGCTTATCCCATCTAGTATCTCCATCAGAGAGCTATTACCGCGCACTTTTAAGTTATTTTTAATCCAACCACGTGAAGTTTTTGTAGACACGATTCTGAATGATCCCAAGTTCAAGGACAATTCTAGAGAGTACTGTTTCAACATCAACATTTTGATAAATTTTATGTCAGCATCAACAGCTTATGAGTAGGTTTACTGTGTGTTTGTCTTTTACTGTAATAGCTCACAAGACCACAAGTAATGTTGTGTAACCAGTCAGTGTCAGAGGCCCCTCACCTCTCACACTGTGTAGACCACCTCCCACGCAGGCGGACATCTAGCCTGAATGTAGGGGGCGAATATTAGTTGGGTACCCTCATACTGCCTTTTCTTAGTAAGAAGGCAAAAGTCTTGCTCATCCTTTTTATAATTTTATCATCAGCTAAAAGATACTTCTGGTACACTGGAGATGGTTTAGTTCTTCTCCAACTATTTTAACTTAAAATGTATCAGTCCCTACCTCCTGACCGTTATTTCTTTCTTGGAATGAATCTGGTGCCCCAGGGCTTGGAGTTAGGTATGCCTGAGAGGGTGCTAACACATTTACAGCCTCACACTTGCTGATCCAATTCCCCCCTTCAAAGGTCCTGGTTTTCCTTCTTCCCTTGTCTTTCCTCAACAAGTTAACATAAAGAAGTTTTAGGAAGCTATGGAAGATTTGAAAGAAAGAGGGTAAAAGTTCAAAGAGAAAAAAGGAAGTAGAGAAGACTTCTTTTACCCAATATTAGGTTTCCTGAAAATGTCGACTCTCCAGCCTCCTTCTCCCAGTTGTGAGAACTCACTCCTGCCTTTATGTCACATCTCCCCCCCCACACACACTTTCCCATCCAGTTCCCACGCAGATCATGGCGAGCTGCTATCTGGGGCTCCATCTACATGCATTAGGAGCATCTCTGTTTCTGAGCCCCTGCACCCACTTTCCTCTAGTCCAGTGAAGGTTTTCTGGCTCATCTTTGCTCACCCGGAGTGGACTAGAGTAGGCTCTGCTCCCTGACCTTGTGTTGAGTAGCCCAATCACCACAACTACATCCTTCTGCTCTACTAGCCAGTTTCTTCAGCCAAGACTCAATTTTATTTAACAATACATATTGAAAAGTGCACTACAACACATTTACAGATTTAACCCCACTGTCATCAAGGTAAAATTAAAATATCCACTGCACTGTATGTAGCCTTCTGTAACTCTTCGGTCCCTCCTGTGCTCGGATAATGACGTGGCTAAGTCATGACCCGGTCCTGTCCTGAATACCTCCTTCTTCCTCTTTTGTTAGCCAGTTCTGTTTGTTGCTGAGCCCCTTCTACATTACATTTTGATCTACATTTCATACAACTCCAATGACCATTTACTTTTTGTCGTAGAAAAAAAAAATTAGCTGATTTGTAATTGCTCAGTATTCCGCTTAATTGTTCACAGATTGAAAAGTGCTTCTATAGATCTACCATTTCAGCTCTTATATTACCGAACACACCATTTATTATTTTTAGAATAGTGGCATTATGGTTTTCCAAATACACAAAATAGGTCTCCTTCAACTCCCTCTGGGAGAGGTCCAAAGAGTTTTATAATGCTTCGTTAGGGGAAAGAAGGAGGGAATCATACTTTTCTGATGCTACGTGGTTGAGTTTCATCTAATACACAGAAATCATTTTATCAATAGAAAAAACATTTCCAACAGGAGCATTAGTGGTAGAAATTAAAGATTTCTTACTCTTGCTCCCGACATCTTGCCTCGTTCACCTTATGTAGATGTTGCTTAAGCATTTAAAACGTAATTAACTGTACCATTCAAAAATGGACCAAAATTTCATGTATAGCCAAGGAGGAAATGCTGATCGTAATGAGAACAAAGAAAACATAATGTAACTACCTCTATCAGCAGGAATTGTTGATAAAGGCATGAAAACCATTTAAAGCCCATCAAGAGATGAGCCTTTCAGTGGGAAGTGTTGAGAAGCAGGCGATAAGGAATTGCTACTATGGTACAGAAGTACTTTTCTGCAACTTACAAAATGGTCAGGAAACAAAAACAAAAGGGTCTCTGTGAAACAGTGTTTAAAAAAACACATGAAATTCATAAGGATTAAATTCACTGAAGGATTAAGAAATAGACTAAGTGAAACATGGAACAGCACTTTTATTCTAATTCAGTATTCTTTAGTAAGAGTAAGATTATATTTTATATTAAACTGAATATTATAACCCAAGGTCTAAGTTAAATTAAGCCATAGAAAAAGTGATAAATGATTGTGAAGTGCAACCATTTATGAAGTATTAAAAGGACGTAACTGGTATTTGCATCTAGCTGGTATCTGAATCTAGCTTTAAAAAATTTTTTAATTGTAAGAGACACATATAATGTTCCTGGGACCATGAGAGCCAGTTACAAAACGAACCCTTCGAGTCAGATCCACGATTTCTTCCAATTGTCAGTTTCAGTGTCCAGAAAACCCTTACTGGTTCAACATGAAGTCTTTCTGGCACATGATTCCCAGCTAATGGTTAACTAAAAGAATTTCAGATTTTTGAACAATTTGTTCTACTTGAGAAGTAAAGGCATGTCAGATCATAATCAAATTGCAAGAAAATTTAGCAGAGCCATGAAACCCTGCAGGTAATACTCAAGGCCATTGGATTCCAGCTCTTCCCCAGATACAGGTCCAAAAGGATGACTTCTTCCCACAGGAACATGAAGATCGACCAACCTGAAGTCTGCCTCACAAAGTTCAAGCAGGTGAAGGACCCTGATAGGTTCACATGTGTCCTATTATTTAATGCACACAACACCCCTCTAAGGAGAGTTTTACAATTTGTCCCACATTTATTGCCAAGAAAACTGAGGCTTGGATAAGTTTAACTCACACAGAATGAAAAAGAAAAGAAAAAGAATGAAAAAGAAAAAAAAAAAAAGCAAGACGTCTCCAACTGAAAATCCTGTGTACTTTCCAATATGCTACCTAGAATTTCAGTGCCCTACAGCCCCTAATTTAGAGATAATCTCAGATTGCAGAACTCTGGGGAGGCTGTGTATAAAATTACTCGTTAGGAAGAATCTGAAATAATTCATCATGTACAAGTAATAGGAAAAGTTACATGTTAAGTCATTTTATGTGTCACAGGGCCAGACATGCTTTCAATATGTCAACTGCAGTATTTCATCTGTATTTTCTTCTTCTTAGTTTTCTTCACATACTTATTAAACTGGTTGATCACAGGTATACATAGCAACAAACCTGTTATTTTAAGTTTAGTATCTATAAACAATAACAAAATGTCATTCATTGGCAGTTTGGGGATTTCTTGTTATCTTTCGTGTTTTGAAAGATGGCCGACGTGTTTTGCCTCACCTAGCTTTCCCTAAACTAAGGACAACACGGTTCTTAGCAAAAGCCTCAATCTTGTACAAGCAGAGACCTGAAATAAAAACCAGAGTAGAAGAAAATGTGTAACAAGTGGCTTTCCCTTCGTATGTTCTACAAAGTCTCCTAAGACATCACTGATGAGGCAAAAGAATTTTCCTGACAGGGAAAAAGAATTTTCCACTAGTCACAGAAAATAACCAAGCTATTAGTGAGAGAGTGAAGAAATTGCTCCAAAATTTCAAGTCAGATGTCTGGGATATATTCATCTGAAAAAAGAAAAAATCAAAGGGAGTTGAAATATAGATGCATATGTGGAAAGAAAATCACTCATGCCATGCAGCATTCTGGACACAGGGTATATAAAAAGAGAAATGAGGCAGCTCATGTCCTGGGGAAATTCTTTACGGAAAAAAAATTGAACTATTATAATTATAGCACAAATTGATATGTGAACTATTAACAATATTGGGGAAAGTGGAATAGTAAAAAAAAAAAAAAAGGAAAATGCCTATGGATATGGGAAAAATCTTCACAACTGAAACATGTTACACAGGGTGTGAAAGAATGTGCCACACCGAGAAGAAAGATAGAAGAGCAAACAGCAAATGCAAAGGTACCAAGTTGAAAGGCCAGGATATCATCAGGCAATGACAGTTTAAGTGAACATGAGGAAGGGAACAGGAGATGAAGGTGAGGAAAAGTTGAGACAGTTCACCCCTGTGAAGTCATTATCCAAATCCCAGGAATCGTCTTCAACAGGTCTTGACAGCCCTGAAGACACACAAAAATAGATCCTCATCTTATCATCAGATAACCTAACCCAAAAAATCTCAGGTGGGATCCCGGAACCTGCATTCAATCTGCCCACAGGGTGAATTTGATGCTGGGTAAATGCAGGACGTGCTTTGAGAAATACCATCTTAAAGCTTCAAGGTGAAAAGCTTTGTAAGTCCCATGGGTGGTATGGATTGGCTCAGGGAATCCCGAGAAGAGGAAAAGTTCCCAACACTAGCGGAAAACAGATTCTCCTTTCATTACTAATCTACAAGGAACAAGCTCAAGGGCTTTGGAGATTTTATCTTACTGTAAGTTGGAGTGGCAAAGATTCATCGACTAGGTTTAGAAACTAAGAACTTAAGTTTCAGTGTACATAAGAACTGCCCAGAAGACACGTATACAAGTGCAGGTGGCTGATGACTCACTCCCAGGGTTCCTGATTCAATAGGGCTGGGTAAGGCCAAAGACTCTGCATTTTTAATCAAAAGTTACATATTAGTGATCCTGATATCAGTGATCCTCTGAAGAATGTGACTGATTTTCTGAAGACACAGGGAAACATGGCTCCAATGGGATCCTCATAAGCATTTTTGTAGCACTGATGTTTTACAAACTGATTGGACAACTAGTCTGATTTATAGCAGGTCCAGCCTATTCTAGGCCTTAAATAGCTATTAACATTTAGAATGTACAGATTAATGTACAGGTAACAGATTAATTTATCTATTATCTGATTATCCTTTACCCTCATACAACGATCACTTCATATACAAATGCTTTGCTTCTTCAGCATTACAATTTTCTGTTAAAAGAGTCATTTTTCTTTTTGTGTTTTGTTTTGTTTTGGCCACACCGTGCAGCATGTGGGATCTTAGCTCCCCGACCAAGGATCAAACCCTTGCCCCCTGCACTGGGAACTTGGAGTGTTAACCACTGGACCTCCGGGGAAGTCCCAAGAATCATTTTTTCTTGATCACTGTCCTAAAAGACTTTCAGGCAATTAGTGGGGGAAACCTCTTTTCTTTTATCCAAGTTGCTGCTTAGTGAGGCATGATCTCTAGCCCCTTTGAGATTTGTTTCATTTAGGTGAATGGGTATCTATTAGGCAACATAAGCCAGTATTTAAGCTAATTCCCCATTAGAAACTATAAGAAATTCCAAATACACTTCGATAACTCAATCGTACACAAATTTACAATATAATTAACTTACTGTCTGCTCTACCATAGAGAGATTTAAGGTTTGATCTCCCACTAGTAAGAACTTGAGTTTACCATTGCTCTAGATCAGAAGCCAGTATCAGAGTATACTTTACTGGAAAATGTGTAATTTGTTAGCTCAAGAAATTGTGTAATTTATTAGGTCAACAAATTATGGAATAAGAGACCAGAGTGGGAACCTAAGCTGTGTACCCACTGCAAATGTGGGTGTATGTGACTAGGCACGACGGCCACCAGGCAAGGACAAGAGTTCTTGCCAGAAGGTCCCACTTATCTCATGGATGAGTTTAGCTCTAACTGGGACCCCAGTAAGTACCACAAAGGCAGTCATCATGTCTGTCTTGTTCACTACTCTATCCCTAGCATCTAACATTGAGCCTGACACATATTAAGTATTTAACAAGGTATTTGTTGGGTCAAATCCTGCTCCAACAACTGAGAAACAATGAACAGCATTTGGTCTCCCCATACAGTGTACCTGATGAAGGAGCTCCTTTTCTGTGATGGAGTCCAAATACAGAGTTATCAAAAGACATGGCTCAGAGAACAGAATGAGGCAAGATATTCATGATCATGGGTATTTATTTCCTGCTCTGAAGCCTGAGGAAACAAATGTTACTTATACTAGATTTCACTAGAAACCATGTATAACAATTATGATTCTAAATTTTTTTTTAATTTATCATCTTAACCATTTTTTAAAAATTTTATTCATTTATTTTTGGCTGTGTTGGGTCTTTGTTTCTGTACGAGGGCTTTCTCTAGCTGTGGCGAGCGGGGGCCACTCTGCATCGGGGTGTGCGGGCCTCTCACTGTCGTGGCCTCTCTTGTTGCGAAGCACAAGCTCCAAACGCGCAGGCTCAGTAGTTGTGGCTCACGGGCCTAGTTGCTCCGTGGCATTTGGGATCTTCCCAGACCAGGGCTCAAACCCATGTCCCCTGCATTGGCAGGCAGACTCTCAACCACTGTGCCACCAGGGAAGTCCTCTAAATTTTTTTTTTAAGCTTTGCTTCTAAATGTGATTTTTCACTAACACCATATTTTTTTTCCTCCACTCAGCTTCAAAATAGTACGTTTTAGACTTACTTAGAAACGGTTCTTAAGCTACAACAAGAAAGTGGTAGTAGTAACTTTTGCAGTTAACCTTTCTTGGGAGCTCCAAGTATCTTTCCATGCCACGAAGAATATTCATTAGTCTACACCAAACAGTTGTAACAATTTGTAAGGCCTCATGAAGCAAAATGACCTAGGTCATTATTTCCACCAGTCCTCCAATAACTTAACATTGATGAACATTTATCAGGTTAAAAAAAAAATCAGGTAGTAAAGAATAATCAGGAAAAATTATGTGCTTACAAAAGTTAATTTAGTATAACTGTAAAACAGAATATCAGAGGGAATTCCCCGGCAGTCCAGTGGTTAAGGCTCCATGCTTCCACTGCAGGGGTCACAGGTCAGATCCCTGGTCAGGGAACTAAGATCCCATGTGCTGTGAGGTGTGGCCCAAAAGTGAATTAATTAAACAAACAAATAAATAAACTTTTTAAAATCAGACATTTTTATGAGGTGTTTGTCAGTGTCTAGGAAATGAAAGTTATCATTACTACTTAATTGGCCCAGTATTCTAAACTTATTCTCTTCCTTAAAACTGAGAGAATTTAAAACTTTTCTTGGTTTGATTCAGAACATGGAACTATACTGAGTTCTGTAAAGGCCTTTTGATAGTTTCAAAGGGGGCAGTTGCCCAAGACCTAGTATCTTAAAAATCAGAAACTCCAGAGCAGACATTCTCTCTTCTCTACCTAGTGACTTTCTCATGATCACCCCTGCTCCTCAGAATATATCAGGGAAAGTAATTAATTCAGAATTGCCCCATAGCAGATGAGAGAGTAAAATGGTGACAGGCATAGAAGTTTCTTTTCTCTGTTGCTTTTGCCTCTTCTCCTCTCTTCCTCACGTAGAGGAAAGAAAAATGAATAGGTTTAGGTAATAAAATTTTCAGTTTGGATCTGCTTTAGGTATAGAAAGGGCTGTACAACCCTAACTGAGATCACCATCATGAGGAGATAAAGGTTTTTATAAAGGAATTCGTTTGCCAGGACCCTGTTTTATCCTGCATGGCTTTAATAATTTAGGCCAACATGTGATCTCATTTACAAATACTGACATAAGTTTTTTGATTAAAAAAGAAGGGACTTAATGTGTCATTGTATCATCACAAGTTGATGCTTTGAGTATTTCAAACTAGAACATGAGAGATTACACAATTCAAACTTTAATCTTTTGAAAGAGAAAATACAATAAGATGAATAAAGATTTTGCTCTTTCAGTCAGATCTATGACTCATCTAAAAAGACATAGAATGAAAATGACACATGACTCCCATTTGTCTGGTACAATTCAATTAACTTATTATATTCCTGAGGATTTTTACATATTGTTTCATTCTGGGTTCAAAAAACCTAGTGAGCCAGAACAGAATATTATGATGCCCACACGACATGGAGTAAGTGAAGATAAGCAAGTTACAGCTTGTTAGAAGCAAGTCTCAGATTACTACCATTTCGTCATTTATAGAAATGTATTAACAACTTGCTATATTTACAACATTGGGTTAGACCCATTGTAAGAATCAAAGAAATAAGCAATCTTGGCCTTCAATAAAACCTCAATAACGTCCAGTTCACTTTGTTTCCTCTCAACAATGCCCCGCTCCTCCATAAGTGAAGTACTGATAGCTACAAATGTGAAGGCCCCAAACAACTATCAAAACTTGTTAAGTCATTCAATTTTTAATAAAGTAGTAATACTTCAAATTCCATTTCTATATAACTTTTTAAAGTCAGAAGAATCTAAACACCAAGCAAAATAAAAATAGAATTCTTGAACACATTTTACATGCAAAACATACTGGAGCAAATATTCATTGAGATGATTACTGAGATTGGACCTTAAAAGATGTGAACCATATAATCAAGTATCCTATCGACAAGATTAGCAGCCAGTAATTTGCCATAGAAAATTCACATTCGATTCAAAGACTAAAGTTAGTAAATCACTAAGTAGTATCATGTGGAAAACTGAAATTGTCCTTTGGTTCAATTTAATGTACTAGGAAATGGCACTGTATGACATCTCATTCTTGTAAACAATTTCATTTAGAAACCCTTGTAATTTTCTTCACAAATTCTACATTGGAACTATAGTCTGTTAAAAAGCCACTTGAGTAACCATGTAATATTCAAGCTTTTGAGAAATTACAGCATGTTTCTTAAGAAGTCTGCTGGGTTTCCTAATTTAATCACGATCAAAAGATTCCCAGAGGGTAAGCTTATTTTTAAGAGTAAGTCTCCAAAGTAAATTAACTATTTCCTCTGTTATGTTCATTAAGTAAATTGTATCTCACTGCCAATTACCATGTTCTTCAAACAAGGAAAAAGTCCATCGTCATTCATAGAGAGCACAGAATTCTCTTCCATATTCCAAGAGATTTAAGAATATACTGGAGGGCTTCCCTGGTGGTGCAGTGGTTGAGAGTCCCATGGGTTCGTGCCTCGGTCCGGGAAGATCGCACATGCCACTGAGCGGCTGGGCCTGTGACCCATGGCTGCTGAGCCTGCGCGTCCGGAGCCTGTGCTCCGCAACGGGAGAGGCCACAACAGCGACAGGCCCGCATATAGCAAAAAAAAAAAAAAAAAGAATATACTGGAGTGGAAACAAAATATCATCACAAGGGAGAAGAACAGGAGCCAAGTTGTGTTTTGAAAAAACCCAAGTTTAAAAAACACAACGTCTGCAACTTAATACACGGCATTCAAACTGGGGAGGAGGATTCATGACTGTACACTCGTTTATGTACAAAAAGTACACAACCGTCCAGGAGAGTGAGGCAATATTCTTATCATTAGGGAAGCCTAAAGAGAATTCCTTTCTGTATGTCTGGTTGGCCACTAGGCTCCCAAGAACAGAGACTTTGTCAGCTTTGTTCTTTTATTTATAGTAAATATCCTGATATTTAGGTACTTGCAGAAGAGCTGTAAGTTCCAGAGAAGTCATGACTTAGTTCTCTTCATCTGAAACTTCTAATTCAAATGTATATATCTGAAGATTTTTTCCCCCTTGATAATGAGGGCAGTAATGCACTATTCACAAATTCATAGAGGTCACTTAAATGTTGGTGAATTCTTTAATTCTATTAATGATAAAGTAGCAGTTACCTAGTTCCTGTAGCCATGTAGGTAACTCCTTATTACTCATGTTGGGAAAGAAAAAAAAAAGTCAATTCCAAAACATCAACATCTGACATCCAGGATGGCATGTCAGCTGCCCCTCACTTGCCTACTCCAACTGATATGTAGTGGTTGCTCAGAGACCCATGCTGAGAAGAATCTGGGGCTGCATCTAGGGAGAGCCATAATGAGTGCCCTAGATGCATAGCAACTTTGTCTATCCAGGTGAAAAGCAGCAGGTACATCAAGAGCCAGTCTTAAATGATGTAGATTTATTGCTTACATCAGTCAAACTCAGTGGAAAAAAAACCCCACAAAATCTTTGTCATATTTTTGGTGTATTTTTGAAGTTAGTAGCACTAAAAGAAGTACTTTTCCATAAGCTGTCAACCTGCAATTTGAATATAGTAAAGAATGAGAGAGAATGCTAGGGTTACTAATACCAAAAATATAGAAGTGAAAAAATAGAATAAACCAAATATTTAACATTTAAGCATAAAAAACTCATGATGGAGTACTATAAAAAGATCACTTGTTTCCCCAAATATTTAATAATGTTTAGATTGCTAACAAAAAATAAAGTGTCTGCTCTGGAATTTACTTTTATTAACTGACAGTTATTGAACATGCTTTATTTAAAACTTTTTAGATGCTTCAAATATATGAAATGATGTAAATCCTTACATTTTAACCAATTTAAGTCATCATGCTATGCACAAATATGTCTGAGTTCATTGTCAATTTTATTTTCCTTTAAGTTCTTCCAGATAAAATAGTCCTATGGCATTATAATTGCAACATAAATAACATATATTAAAATTAGCTATATAAACACCATTTAAGGTAACAATAATTAGAAATTTGCACATACAATTTTGGATTATTTTTTATTAAAAAGTACAATGAAAAATGTAAATATACCTGAATAAAATGTAAACACAAAAAACTTCATTTCATTTAAAGTTGAAACATGACAGAAAAGTTACCTTCCCTTTGTAGCTTTGAAGCTGTACATCGCTAAAACAGCCTTATTGTAAACAAATATATTTTGTGGGCAAGATAAAGGGTCACGAGCATTCATTTCTTTTACTGACAAGTTCCAGTACAGGCAAATTCTGGCTGTAGGTGTCATTAGGTACTATAGTGTGTAGAAAGATATAGGAATAGACGACATAAATGAGAAAACCCAGAAACAGAATAAAATAAAAAGGTTTGAAGTGTCTATGTACCTTGGTTATGAGGTAGTATTGTCAATAGCAGTGTTTATTACATGCATGTTATGTTTGAGGCATAGTGCTAAGTATTTCTATGCATTATTTCTCAGACAATAAGTATTAAGTTCATTTTTTAGAAACAGCTTTGAAATATAATTCACATATGATATCATCCACTCCAAGTGCAATCTAATGGTTTTCAGTATAGTGACAGTTATGAACAACCATCACCACAGTGATTTTAGACCGTTTTTATCACCTCAAAAGAGAGGGCACACTAATACTATTACCATGACTTTGTCAAAGAATTCACTGTATGTATTTTGCCTAAAATTCTATTGGTGGCCTTTAGAATTCACCAGCAGGAATTACTCCAAAAAATTTAATTTAAAAAAATTATCTTGCTGGCACGGGAGAAAACAGTAAAACAGACCAACCAATAGTGCAAAATGCAAATATTGAGGTACCTTCAAATTGCTCCAGAATAGAAATGCTGTGTTCTCGTTAGAGGCATGACTTCCAAAGTCAGGACCAAAACAAAGAATGAAAATATAGTTAGAAGGGAAATGAGGATGTGTCACTACAGAAATGCTGAGGCAATTCATTTATTCAACGGCATCAAAGACAAATTGAACAAACATTTGTTGGGCATATTCTGTGTACTGTATCATCCTTGTTACTAAGAAACAAATATTAAATGCATTGTACTAAAGAGTACACTATAATTGAGCCATTGCAATGGAATAAGTACAGCTCATCAAAAATAATCATAGAAGTTCCCCTTAAAGAAAATTGTAACGACAACTATAATTGGACAAAGATTCAAAATCAGAAGTAACAGTTGTAATTTGTGATAGATTCAAAATCAGAAATGAAAGAGGAGGCATTACCACCGACACTGCAGAAATCCATAGGATCATAAGCAACAACTGTGAACTATTATATGCCAACGTATCAGGTAGCCTAGAAGAAGTGGATTAATTTTTAGAAACATACAGCCTACCGAGATTGAGTGAGAAATAGCAAATCTGAGTAGACTAGCAACTGATCCAGAAGAATGATAAGATTATCAAAAAAACCTCCCAACCAAGAAAAGATGGCTTCACAAGCAAATTCTACAAAACAGTTAAAGAATTATTGCCAATCTTTCTCAAACTCTCCAAAAAAAAAAAAATTAAAGAGGATGGAATACTCCCAAACTCATCCTATGAGGCCAGCATAACCCTGATACAAAAATCATATAAGGACACTACAAGAGAAGCAAACTATAGACTAATGTCCCTAACGAACAGATGCAAAATTTCTTCAAGTATTATCAAAACATATAATTGGCAAGTTGCTTAATTAGCAAACCTTATAAGGATTATACATCATGACTAAGTGGGATTTATCCCTGAGATTCAAAGGTAGTTTATATATGCCAATCAATAAATGTGATGAAACATGATATTAATGATAAAAATCATAATCTTCTCAATAGATACAGAAAAAGCATTTAACAAAATATAACATCCGTTCATGATAAAAACTCTCAACATATTGGCTAACATCATACTCAATGGTAAGAAATCAGAAGTTTTTCTTCTAAGATCAGAAAAAGACAAGGGTTCCCACCCTCACCACTCTTTCAACATAGTACTGGAAGTACTAGGTAGGTCAATTAAGCGCGACAAGAAAATACAGGCATCCAAACGAAAAAGAAGTAAAAATGTAGTTATTTGCAGATAATATGATCTTATATATAGAAAATCCAGAAGATTCAACCAAAAAACTTTTCTAACTAATTAAAGAATTCAGTGGAGTTGCAGGTTATAAAAATCAACAAAGAAATCAGGTGCATTTCTATACACTAACAATGAAATATCTGAAAGAAATAAAGAACATTATCCCATTTACAATAGCATCAAGAGTAAAATTTTTAGAATAAATCTAACAAAGGAAGTCAAAGACCTGTACAATAATAACTAAAAGACCTTCATGAAAGACAGGGAAGAAGATACACAAATGGAAAGATATCCCATGTTCATGGATCAGAAGAACATTGTTGAACTGTCCATACTACCCAAAGCCATCTTAAGACTCAATGCAATTTCTATCAAAATTCCGATGGTATTTTTGATAGAAAAAGAGCAAACAATTCTAAAATGTGTATGGAACCACAAAGGACCCTGAATAGACAAAGCAATCTTGAGAAGAACAGCACAGCCAGATGCATCACACTTCCTGATTTCTAGCTACACTACAAAGCTATTAGAATTCAAACCGTATAGTACTTACATAAAAACACACATAGATCCAAAGGAGAATAGAGAGCCAGAAACAAACCCATACATATATGGTCAATTAGAATTTGACAAGGGATCCACGAACACTCAATGGGGACATAATAGCTTCAACAACATGGCATTGTAAAAACTGGATAACTATGTGCAAAAAAATGAAATTGGACCCCCATCTCACATCACTCACAAAAATTAAGTATATTAAAGACTTACAATAGACCTAACACCATAAAACTCCTAGAAAACATAAAAGAGACTCCTTGACATTGGACTGGGCAATGATTTTTTTGGATACAACACCCAAAGCACAGCAACAAAAGCAGAA